>NC_140046.1:9852351-10384851 GCF_963513975.1 Fringilla coelebs | reverse complement strand
TGTACAGATATTTGTTTTGTTATTTTTGCTGTTGAGTACACAACTCTATCAAGTGGTCATTAGAATAAATGATTCTGTGATCCAATACATTTATTCAGTTAAAAGAATGTAGCCACAGCAGGGACTCAGAGCAACCTGAGGGAGCTGTGCAAGGATCCAATATTTGTGTGAGCTTGGTGGGAAGTGTGCAGAACTGATTTTTATCATTTTGGAGAGTGAACAAGCAGATCTGGCACCCAAGGGGAAGATCTCTGCTGACAATGAGCCACAATAAGGCTGCAGTTCCCTCCAGAGATGGATTTTAGTGTCCAAATTCGCTGCTCTGAGCAGAGCCAACCCTTGGGATCACCCAGCAAGGTGGAGCTCATGGAAGGGTTTGGAGCAGGGAGTGGGAGCTGCTGCCTTCCCTGGGGAAGGGATGGGGGAATCATCCCCTGACAGTGATCTGCATGTTTTTCATCTCCTGCCCTGCTGAGGGTTAGTTCTGATGTTCCCCTGGGGGTCCCCTGCCCAAGGGATCATTATCAAACATTTCCCTGTCACTCCAACTGCTCCCCTGTGCCCCTGCAGCTCCAGTGGCCTCAAACTCGGGGAGTGACAGAGCAATAAAGAGACAAATGAAACTGAGAAATGATCCTCACTTCTAAAAATTTAAAAGTTTATTAAAACCTTATCAAAAATACAACAGAAGACTGAATGGAGAAAATATTACAGTGCCTGGAGCAGAGGATCTTTCCCCACATGTGCTCACCCACCCCATGGAGGTTTCCCCTTTTAACCCTTTGGCCCCTGCCAAAGTTCTGTCCATGGACTCCTCCTTCCCTGCCCAGTGCTGGAGATCACTGCCTGACACCTTGATTGGAGCTCAGGGGCTGCCACAGGAACGAGTGACCCTCCCAAATGTCCCACACCCAGGGCACCGCTGATAACAGCCCCAGGGGGGTAAAACACAACTATAAATCTATAAAACTGCTCCTAACATACATACAGGATATTTGCCTTTTCATTGTGAGAGTCAACCATGGCATTGCTCATCTATCACAAAACAAATGGAGGCAATTGAAAGGAGCAGAGCCCGAGCAGAGCTGTCAGGGAGGGAGCCAGGCTGGGTGCAAGTGCCACATTCCAGGAATTTCAGGGACTCCAATCCAGTGTGAGGACAAATCCGTGAACCTCAGCTTCCAGCACTTGTGTCCTTTGTATACAGACAATTGAGGCAATATAAATATTTATTTTATGGGCAGCTGGTGTGTGGGTGCATGCTTTCACAACATTATCCAGGATTAAAGTGCCAGAGGGCAGGGTGAGGTGGGACACTGCGCAGGAATTGTTCCCTGTGAGGGTGGGCAGGCCCTGGCACAGGGTGCCCACAGCAGCTGTGGCTGCCCCTGGATCCCTGGCAGTGCCCAAGGCCAGGCTGGACACTGGGGTTTGGAGCAGCTTGGGGCAGTGGGAGGTGTCCCTGCCATGGCAGGGGTGGCACTGGATGGGCTTTGAGGTCCCTCCCACCCAAACCATGCTGGGAATGCGGATGTAGGTTAAATTTATCTATTCCCCAATGCTGGCTTCCTTTTGCTATGTCAGCCCTGTCCTTTCCTATGCCACATTTTTAACACAGGCAGGAAAGCTCTGCTGAACTCATGCTCAAAACCCCCTGTGTGGATGTTCCTGCACTTCTTTTTCCTATTGCCATTCGGAAATTCTCTGTTTCAAGGGCATTTTCAGGGCAGAAGTGGAATTTGTTATAATCACAGAATGAAATAAGGATGAAACCTCCCAGGAACTGCTGGTTCAGCTCAGGATAAGCGTGGAAAATAACCCCTCTTGTCCAGGATTGTTGTTTTGTGAACTTCCAGAGAAGGAGAACAAAGCCCTGTGAGGATGGAGGGAGTGGAGAGAAGCCTCCACTCTGTCCTGCTGTCCCTGAGCCAACTGAGCCTTTGGCACCTTCAGCCCCTTCTGAGCTTTTCTTGACTTCCTGTGGAACATGGGGGCTCAGTTTAAGCACTTGATCTGAGTTTAAACCTGATCTGGGGAATACCCTCAGCAGATCAGTGCTGGACATGGCTCAGAGCAATGGTAGCTGGGTAGGGAACAGGCAAACTGGTGTGGGACAGGGCTGAACTGGCCCAGAGCAGCTCCTAAACTGATCCAAACCCTCTTTGGGCCTGGCAGGGGAGGTGTCCTGGCACCCTAAGCCAAACCTTTAGGTGTGATCTCAGCTTGTTGGGAAGATTTAGATTTTAGATTTGTGTTTTGGTTCACATCTTGATTTGGTTCACATCTTGATTTCTTGATTTCTTGGACCTGGAATAGGCAGGGAAATGCCAGCATAAATCTCCCAAGATGAGGCTCTTGGGAATGAAGGGACGAGCTGAGCCTGCTCTGGGTGTGCTGTGCTCCTTCCTCCTGTGCTGAATATTGGGGGTTTCATTTTGGGTAGGTGTGATATCTCAGAGAATATTTACACTGATGACTGGGAATAACCAACACATTTTTGTCAATCCAATTCCCTTCAAATTGCCCTCTGTTTTTACCCAAGTGGGACTTTGATCAAAGGCTTGGAAATTGCTGTTAGACTCAGAATTCCTACCCTGTTTGTCCTGAATATGTGCCTGGTTTTCATCAATGTGTTTTAAAATGTGTTTCACTCAGCAGTGACACAACACCCTCATTTATCTGGGGCCTGTTTCTCAGCAAACAAATCAAAGGGGGTTTCTCTTGTATTATTTGGAACAGAAAATGGAGCACTGGGCCAAAGGAAAATGACTTTGGGGTGTTTGATGTGGAGTTTTGCATTTCTGTAGCTCAGAGCAGTTTGTCCTGAGTGACCGTGGGGTGGACACACGTGGCCAGGCTGGCACTGAAGTGCACTGAATGGGGCAGGTGTCCCCAAGGCTGGGGACAGGGACCTGCAAACCTGGGTTACAAAGGTACTTCCATAGCAGCAGCTCACTACTGTGGCTTCCCACAGCCAGAGGGTGGAGATGGATGGGAGATTGGGAATGAGGAATTGTTCCCTGGGAGGGTAGGGGGCTCTGGCACAGGGTGCCCAGAGCAGCTGGGGCTGCCCCTGGATCCCTGGCAGTGCCCAAGGCCAGGCTGGACACTGGGGTTTGGAGCAGCCTGGGACAGTGGGAGGTGTCCCTGCCATGGCAGGGGTGGCACTGGGTGGGCTTTAAGGTCCTTTCCACCCAACCCATCCATGATCCTGGGGCTCACTCAGAACTTTCTGAGTCCCTTTCTTCTCTGGCAGTGGTGACTTATTCTCCCTCCAAACTTCCCCCATATCTCCCTGGGTAAAAGATGATCCTGATCCATGTCCTGAAGGATGGTCACTCCTCTGGCAGCCTGGTCTGCTTTGCCAGCACCCCTCCCTTTCTCAGAGTGTTCATTATTCACAGAACCCCAGAATGGGTTGGGTTGGTGGCACCTTGGAACCCATCCAGTGCCACCCCTGCCATGGCAGGGACACCTCCCACTGTCCCAGGCTGCTCCCAGCCCTGTCCAGCCTGGCCTTGGGCACTGCCAGGGATCCAGGGGCAGCCACAGCTGCTGTGGGCACCCTGTGCCAGGACCTCACCACCCTCACAGGGAGGAATTTGGTTCCTTTCCCACAGCCAGGGGCCAGCAGGGCTCTGCCAGGGCAGGGCCAGGGAAGGATCAGTGGGAGAAGGAGCAGGCACAGGGCTGGGAGAGCCCCCAGGCCTGAGGAATCCTCTCCTTTCCCCACCTGCATGGCTCTGGAGCCAGCTGAGCGCTGATTGCTGAGCAGGAATTAAATTAGGGCAGTTAAACCCCAATCCAGCCCAGCCATGCACACTCAGAGGAAACGTTTGGTAATCAGCATGGAGTGGCTGATTAAAGGCCATTAAAATGCACCAGGAATGATTCTAATCCTCTCTCCACTTCCAGCCCAGCTCCTTTCCGGGTGTTGGGTAATCAGTGCTGACTTTAGCGATCAGCCCTGCCACAGTGCCCCTGCTCAGGCACTGCTGCCCCATCTCACAGCACACAGGAAAACAAGGCAAGAATACCTGGATTTATAGAAAACAAGGCCTGGAGTTTGCAGGAGAAACACCCTGGAAATGTCTGTCCTCCTCCAGGTGATAGTAAAAGATTTTAAAATTGTGAAAAGCCCCAAATCACTTGTTTTAAAAATTTTAAAAGTTTAATAGTAATAAAATGGTTATAAAAGTAGTATAATTAGAGTAATAATAATTTGGACAATGTGGATTAGGACAATATGAGACAATAGAAACAAAGAGTTACAGACAGAGGATTAACCCTTAAAAACAACAGCCTGTTGCATATTCATACACATCATCCATGATGCATAAATTCCATTCACACACAGGATTCTGTCTGGTCAGTGTCAGCTTCTCCCTCTTAACCTTGACAGCATCTTCATGGCTGAGCAAGGCAGGAAGAAGTTCATTTCTTCTGATAATGGAGCAATAAATTCTCTTTCTCTGAAAGATTGAGGTGTCCTGTGGCTGCTATCTCACTGTGAGTCCTTTCTTTAAAAAGTATCTTACATAGCATAGTTTCTATTTTAACATGTTATAACCTAAAACTATATTTAACACATTACTTAAGAGAATTAATACAGCATCACTTTCTAACATACAACATATAATATTAATTTTAATATTTGCAAAAAGCCAATCATAAAATAGGCATTTTTCACAAAATCATAGAAAATTTGGGGAGTTAGAAAGAAAGTTAGGCTTAGTAGGCCCTGAGAAACTGTTAAAGGCAGGCCCTGGGAAATGTTAGGCCTTGTATTTGCTAGATCATGTGAAACTGCACCTGTGTAGTCAGTATATGATAAATGATATCATTTTTAGATGTGATTAGATATAATTATTGTTTAAAGAACCACGAGAAACTATGTTAGGGGTTTGAGGGGGATCATGAGAAATCCATGCTTGGATGAAATCAATGTATACAATAGAACAATGTAAGTTTCATAATTAATATGTAAGTTATATAATGATAGAGTATAAAACATGTTCAGCCCAAAACCATGTTGGGTCAGATGTGGGTCTGTGCACCCCTGACACCCAGAGCTCTTTAATAACACCTCCATATAATCATTCTGTGATTATGTGTTCCTGAACACTAACACAGGGACACAGGAGACATATGGATGATATTAAAAATTGAATTGCAACAAGAGTTGGCAACTTCTGTGGTGGGGGAGTTTGTTGCATCTCAGAGATTTGTGGGGAATGTTTTAACTTTATTATATTTATTATGATAACTCTATCATATTTATTCTTGTTTTCTGAATGTGAAACTGGAAGAGCTCTGAACTTCCCTTCCCTGAAAGTGTCTTTTCCACAAAATCAGAAACACCCCAGCCCTTACTCACCAAGGTCATCACAGACCTCCTTAAGAGACCTTAAACCTGCCCAGGATAATTTCCATTATCCCGCCTGCCTCTGGCTGCTTTCAGAGCCTCCCGGTCCCTGCCATTTGACAGACGTGGCAATTGTTCTGCAGTTGAAGCTGCAGTCAGTTCACTCAGCACCTGCACGATGGAATGCCGGCCCTGGAGCCGCTCCCTGGGTCACTCCTGCTGAGACCGGGCAGGGGCTCCCTCGGCAGGCAGTGCTGCTCCCCCGGCTCTGAGCGCTGGCAGAGCCCCCGAGGGGCTGCGGGATCGCTGAGGGAAGTCCCAGTCAAGCCTTTAAGTGGCTTTTTGTCACTCCCGGGTCATTGTCTGGGGAGTGGCAGCTCTCTGGGGGGCTGCAGAGTCCCCTCCCCTCTGTGTCCCCTCTGCCATGGCCAGGGCTCCTCTGGTCACACAGGGGGTGGGGACGCTCCTGTCCTGGCTGTCACCTGTTCCCACCATGGCTCTTCACCCCAGGAGCCCCTGGTGGATGTCACTGCTGGTGACACAGTGGTGCTGCTGATGGCTCTGGACCAGACACTGATGCAGCTTCATCAGCTCGGGTCTTGGGGCTTCCATCTCTTAATGCCTTCACTGAAAAGGGGGGCAGGAGGAGATCCCAGGAATCGTGGAAGGGATCTCAAAGCCCACCTTGTTCCAGCTTCTTCCTCTATCCCAGGGTGCTTCCAGCCCTGTCCAGCCTGGCCTTGGGCACTGCCAGGGATCCAGGGGCAGCCCCAGCTTCACTGAGGTGTACAGATTCCATGATTCTGTGTTTCTGTGATTCCATGGTTCTGTGATTCTGCGATTCCATGATTCCCTGACTCTGGGAAGGAGGACACAGCTCTGGAGAATCAGCAGCTCCTGCTGTGCTCACACTGGATGTGCAGAGAGTTCATTTCAAACAACCTGCCCTTCTCTTTTAGCACAAACCCCAAGCAGGTGCAGCTACCCCATCCCAACTAATTAATGGCACAGAAAATGAGAGCTGGAATTCCATTGAGAAGGCTTTTCTGTAGTTGGAAATAAATAAAATCCCTGATTATGAGGGCTTGGATCACTGGTGTTGCATCTGAAAAGCTGCAGAGGTCAAAGCCTCAGCTCACTGCAGGGATGGAAACATTTCTTCTTCATAATTAGAGAATCATTAAGGTTGGGAAAGACCTTTGAGATCATCAAGTCCAACCTAAAGCCAAAGGAAAGGGCAGGAAGGAGATGCAGGAAATAGGGGAGAAGATCGAACACAAATAGATCCATCCATCTGCCCCTATCACTGGAATGGGAATCTGAGGAGGAGAGCCTGGATACTGGAGATGTGGAATGGGATTTCAGGAGCTGTTGGGCTGCTGGATCACAGCAATAAATGACACCTGGATTCACCATTGATTGAAAACACTCCCCAGTCAGTATGAGGGGGGGCAGTGTCAGGGGGCTCTCAGCCAATTGTTTTTAGCTTGTTTTGCCAAATTGGAGAATCTTTTGGGCAATGACAATTGCAGTGACTTTGAGGAGGCAGCAATATTCCCTCTCAGTGTGCAGGTCACCGTGGGTGGGGGATGATGAAGTCCTGTTCCCTTTTAGCATGAACAAGACATGTTCAAACTTTAAATACTTCAAATATCACTGACAATAAAAAGTCACATTCTTTCAACATGATGAACCCAGTGATTCATAAGTCTCTGTTCTCTTTAGAGCAGGGGAAGGTACCTAAGATGGAAATATTTCCCAGAAAATCGGATTTTCAGTCTGTGGGGATGGAGACCAGCCCTTGCTTGAGGGCAGCCCCCACCTGAAGAGGGGACAGGGCCGCAGTTGTGCAGGCAGAGCACCCCAGGGGCACCTGGAAGGTGACAAAAGGCTGGATCAGGGAGTGAATCCCTCCACCAGCACTCCCTGCCAGACACCTGCATGGAGCAGAACCCCAGGGGCACCTGGAAGGTGACAAAAGGCTGGATGAGGGAGTGAATCCCTCCAGCAGCATTCCCTGCCAGGCACCAGCACAGAGCAGAACCCCAGGGGCAGCTCTGCCTGAGGAATGAACTCAGCTGTCAGAGGAGAGGGATCTGCTGATCACCTCCTTCCCTGCTGGAACTGCTGAGCCTCAGCACGGAGGGAGCAGGAGCCTGGGCTTTGGGAAGTTATTTCCACTCAGCTCAGGGGAGAAGTTAATCAGTTAATGGCTTTAATTAGCAATCTTTTCATGTCTCCCCCTCAGCACAGGCACAGGTTTGCCAGCGCTGGGGTTTGCAGCCCCCGTGATTCAAACTCTCCCTTGGATGAGCCACACAATGAATAGAAATCCCCTTTTTTTCCAAGCAGAACAGACTTGGGGCTCCATTTGAAGCAGCCTCTCCTGTCTGTGGCTCAGCCTGTACCTGGGCACATCCACTGCCACTGCTTTGGTTTCTCTGTTTCCCTCATTCCCTTTCTCCTCTGGCTCCTTGGGGAATCAATCCAAGTGCTGCACATTCCATCTTGCTGCAGGAAGCAGGAATTCCTCATCCCCTCAGTCTCAGGGTGTGATGCGCTGCCAGGGGAGCAGGACTCCTGAAATCCCAGAACTGATCTGATCACACAGGCAGAGCTTGTGGTTGCTTTTAGGATATGATTGGATCAACAAGATAAAATTTTAATTAAATTACAACGATTCCCAGGTTTAATGGATGTTCCAGTTTTCAGTGTTCCTTGGAAACAAACCCCACAGGAGCTGAGCTTTGTGATGCTGAGGGATGTGGGGTTATTGCTGCCACCCCCTGGGGCAGGAAGGACGGCAGGGAGGGATGGCCTTGGGATGGAGACGGCTCAGGAGTGAAGTCCCCTGCTCTGGGATGGCTCAGAGCCTCCTGTCACAGCCTGCCTGAAGTGCCACCTGCCATTGACTCAAAAGGCCTCTGTTTGTCACCCCCAGGAGCACCTGAACAGCTGAGCCAGTGGGATATGCCAGAGGGAACATTCCCTTTCTCTACCCCAGTTCCTCACCCCCAGCATGGGAAGGCCAGGCAGGTTTAATCCCAGAGATCCCAGCCATGGAGCTGGAATTCTCTGGCCCTGGCACAGAACACCCATTGTCCCCATGTGGCAGCATCACAAGCAAACTTTTTCCTGCACAGAAAGACATTTCCCAAAGCTCTGGACCTCTGGGTTTACTCAATCCCAGGAAAACCTGGGGGTTTTTCCCAGCTCCTCAGCCCTGCCTGATTTGCCAGCCTGCTGCATTCCTTCCTTTGAGCTGTTGCTGTCCCAAAATGTCCCTGTGCTGATCCCTTTTCCTTGCACCAAGAGCTTTTAGCACAGAGAGGGTGGATTTAGGGCTGCCCATGTGCAGCTTCCTTCCCCATCTGTTCCTCAGTTGCTTCTGAAACATTTGAGAGCAAAATCTCATCCTCATAAAATCAGTTCTGATAGGGACAGAGAGCAACGGGGCACCTGCTCCATGTGCATTGTTCCAAGCTGCCTGTGGAGTGGGTAATGGAAGATTATTGTAAATACTGTGTGTGTTTACATTTCTTTTATAAATAACTCCATCCAAAAGAGCTTCGGAGCTTCCTTACACTGGGAATTAGAGATTGGATCTTGTTGAAAAGTGAGTTTGTCTGAAAACCTTCTGGCTGTGCATTCCAGCAGGGCTGGGAGCAGCAGGGAATGCTGAGAGCCCTGGTTTGGAAGCCATCAGGAGGAATAACACAAAGCAGCAGCTGCTGGGCCATGCTGACTTTGCACACTCCAAACCCAGGAGCTTCTGCTGCTTCCCTGCTCTGGTGTTCCTGGGCCAAAGCTCTGCCTGACCAGAGGCACAAAACCAGCGCTGTCCATCTCCCAGGAGAGTCATGGAATGTCCTGAGCTGGAGCAGACCACAGGGATCATCAATCCAGCCCTGGCCCTGCACAGACACCCCTACAATCCCAGCCTGGGCATCCCTGGGAGCTTCTGGAGCTCTGGCAGCCTCGGGGCTGGGACCATTCCCTGGGGAGCCTGGGCAGTGCCCAGCACCCTCTGGGGGAAGAACCTTTCCCTGAGATCCACCCTAAGAAGCCAGAGCATGGATTTGCCACCTTGCCTTGCTCCCAGTGGAGCACCCAGGGAGCATTAATTCCTTTTCCCAGTTTTTAATTTCTTTTGCCAGTCTGCCATTTTACCAGGAAACGTTTGTTGCTGAGGGAAAAGAAATGTTTTGTGCTTTCAGATTTGATTTTGTGCCCCTCTCCGTTTGCCCCTGGGGGTGACCATTGTGCCTTGGATTCTGCTTAGAGCCAGGCTTTGAGTCCAATGCTTTGCTGGGATGTGTGTTCAACAACTGCAGATAACCCAGACAATGCAGACACCTGGATTTGTGTTTAATTCCTACCTGAGCCTTGGCCATGGGCTCCCACGTGGGAAGACCTGCTCCATTCTCCCTGGAAAGCACTCAGCTGCTTTGTTTTTCTATTTGGGTGCTTTTTCCTACTGCTTGGCTGACATTTCCTCCATCTTTCCTTTGTTTTGCCTGTGGAGCTGGGATGAAGTCAGGAGTTCTCAGAAGGATTGCCAGGCAGGGAAGCAGCCGCAGTAATAAAAGGCATAAAAACAACCCCCCTCCTAAACCAAATCCATTATTTCCTTGCTCACACACTGAAAATGCAAACTCAACTTATTAACTCACCATTCACTCCTGATTCCATGATTTTATGTTTGCCTTTTATATCCATAATATCCATTTTCCACTTTCTTAACACCCAACAAAAAAAATCCCCTCCCAATCCCGCCCTCTTTGTTCTCCTCTGTTTGCAGCCAGTCTGACTAAGCAGGAGCACATCTGGAGCTCAGCTGCAGCTGTGCTCCCAGCCTGCTGTGGGATTTTGGGGAGTCTCAGCCCTCCCACGCTGAATTTGAGGCAGCAACTGGAGCTCGTGTGGAGCAGCCGAAGATAACGCTGCCAAAATGAAACTTTGATAAACAAGTTGGTTTTCCTTTTATTTCTAGTGGGAAATTGGATGTGCACTCCAAAGTATGAAACTGCACATTTGGAAAGTGGGATTGTCCTGGAAGCTGGTGAACTTTGAGGCTTTGGGACCAATGGGGTGGTTCAGGGGTTGGTATAAAATAACACAGTGTGACAAGAGGATGAGTTCACATCAATGAGCTGTGTTGCTCATTCAAATGAGCCAAATTTCCATGGGTAAGGAGACAAAAACCTCAGGTGGTGTCAGGTTTTCCTGGTTGTTACCAGTGTAATTCCCACCAGCCCTTAAAATGCAGGAAAAGGGCACAATTCTCCAAAATGTAAAACCCACTTGGCCCAACAGTCCTTGGATTCAAGAGAAATGTAAATGTAGCTCATTAAATAATCATGAATTCATGGAATCATGAAATCACAGAGTCATAGAACCGTAGAATCGCAGAACATTGGAATCTCAGACCCATGGACACAAGGAATAATGAAATCACAGAGTCATGGAATCATAGAACATTGGAATCATGAAACCATGGAACCACAGAATCATGGAATAATGGAGTGATAGAATTATGGAATCATGAAATCATAGAATCAGGGAATCATTAAGTCATAGAATCATGGAATTGTGGAATCAGAGTGTTATGAAATCATGGAATCCCAGAACCATGAAATCCTTGAATAGTTTGGGCATTAAAACTCCCTTTGTTCTAGCCTGTGCCCCACAGTGTGAAACAGCTTCAAACTGAGAAGGGCTCCTTGAGAAGCAGCCTTTCCTTCTCCAGGGCCAGCATGCAGTTTCTGGAGTTTCTCCTCAATATCCCAGCAGGCAGGTTGAGACCCAAAAGCAGATTTGGCACTCCAGGAGCAGCAGGGATCAGCCGAGGCAGGCTGAGGGATCAGTCTGGTAGGGAACCGAGGCTGGAGCCATCCCAGCTCCTCCCAGAGCCAGAGGCAATCCCTGGGCAGAGCTTTCTCTTCGCAGTGGGATTTTATGGACACATCCCTAGGCACTGGTGCACGGAGAGGGAGGGAATCCTGGCTCCTGGGTCACAGTTAAAATCGCTTCCTTGTGCTGCAGCTGTTCCCCTCTGGCTGCTAGACAGATCCCTTGGATACACTGCTACAGCAGCTTTTCCCAAAGAGGTGAATCCCTGTGTTGAATATCAACAAACACCTGCCTGGGTTAGACAGGAGAAAGATGGAGGACACTGATGCTTTTCCATCTTAAAACCCCTGGAGAATTAAAATTCCAGCTGTAGGAGCATATCCATGCAGGGAGCCCCTGCTGTGGGAATAACATGCAATGACTCCATGATTCAGAAGGCTGAACAGCTGCTTTATTAAGCTATATAATATTACACTACATACTATACTAAGAACCCGTGACCCTTTCAGACAGTCAGGACACAGCTTTGCCCTAATTGGCCAATCAGTCCAAACAACCATCACCAGAGTCCAATTAACAAATCCCTTTTGGTAAACAATCTCCATAACACATTCCACATGTGCCAAACAATGGGAGTAGCAAATAGATAAGAATTGTTTTCTCTTCTCTCTCTGAGCTTTCTCACTGCCTTCCCCAGGAAAAATCCTGGGAGAGAGAATGATGTCTCTCTGTTCAAAGAGTATGTGACTGCCACAGGACTGAGCACTGAGGGAAGGGAACACTGCATTGAGAAAGGGAGCAGGACACCAGCAGGGCCATTTCCAGTGGGGTTCCAGTTTCACCCACCTGCTGGACAGCTGCACCAGAATGGGGATTGTGCTCCTTTTCCTGCCATCCCTGCAGGTTTGCTCTCCTGGGGGAGCTGTGAGCCAGTGGACAGCTGTCTCCAGGGTGAAGGTGGCTGATTTCTCCATCTGGATGGTGGCCAGTGTCTGTGTTCTCCTGTCCTGGTTTTGAAAGCCAGCTGTTTGCTAAGGAAGGCAGGAGCCTCCCCTAAAATGGAAAATGTAAACCCCCTCCCTCTGAATTGCTATAAATTTTAAGTTAAGGGGCTCTCAGGCAAAAAATATGGGAGCAGGAAATAGCAGTTCTTTAATAGGGAAGAAAATAAAAAGATAAAATAAACAATGCAGTGAACCAAACCACCACTGCCAGAGCCAGAACACAGCCTGACACCCTGTGGGTCAGGGTGCTGGCAGCAGGGCCATTGGAATTGTGGCTCAGCCCTCCTGCAGTGCCAGGGGTGGTTCTGCTGGAGCAGGGATCCTGGAGAAGGGTGCAGAATCCTCTGAGGATCCAGGGGCAGAGGCAGCTGCTGTTCCTCTGGGAATCCAGTGCAGAAGCTGTGCTGGTGTTCCCGAATCTCCAGATTATATCCAGGTAGGAATGCTTGGCTCCTCCCCCTGGGCTCACATCTCCCAATGGGATGCTGCAGTTCTTATCAGCCATGCAGGAACATTCAATGGCCTCTTATCAGCAGGTGTGTCCCTGTAGTGAGGAGTGGGTGTGGGAGAGATAAGGAAAAACTGCCCCCTGAACAGAAGAGAACTGCCATAGAGATGGCAAATAGAATACAATCTGCTTGGCAATCCAGGACATCCCCTCACTTTTGGGAGACAGGCACAGGCAGAAGGATGTGGAAAACACCTGGGATGCTCTGCAGAAGAAAATGCTGTTGATGTTCATCCCTGGTGCCGTCCTTCCATGGCAAAATAAATGCAGAGTGGCACCAAACCTTTTCCACACTGTGCATCCCTGAGCTCAGAGGGGGCTGGCACCACTTGGGAATGAGACCCTGAAGTTCTTTTTAGCAGATCTGTGGGAATATCAGCTCAGCCCTCAGCAAGTGGAAAACTGGGGAAGGTTGAGAAAGGAATAGGGGAAAACCAGTTTGTGGTGTGTGTTCAGTTCTTGGATGACATTGGGATCTGCTCCACTGTTGTGGAAGGGAGATGGTGGAATGGGAGAAGTTAATAAGGAGGAAACCTTCATCAATTCCAGGAGGTGCTTCCTCAAGAGGAAACTTTGGTGTTAAAAGAAGAAACTTAGGTGGAAGATAACTAAACTGGGTTATCTTTTCTATGTCAGAATTTGGGAAGGTGATGACTGGAGATGGGGAGAGTACAAGTGAAACAGGAGACAGTTTCAGAGCAAGCCCAGGGAGAGGATTTCTCTTGCAAGGTGTGAAATTTCCTGACAGCACAAGTTGGATGTGCTGGAAGTTCACAGAACTTCCCAAAATAACTTGGCAAATTATTCACTCGAGGTCTCTGTTCTTCCTTTCTGCAGTGAAGGTGGGACTGTCCCCCTGACATCTGCTCTGAATGTGCCCATGCACGTGTCCATCCATGGGTTATTACATCCACCAGGAGGAAAACTTCTTCCCAAAGAAAGAGAGGGAGTTTAGGGGATACTAAAAGTGAACATTATGCTCTTTTTCCTTTCCATGAGATAAGCAAATAGCAGCTGTGATAGACCCTGATCTTGAACCTCAGCAGTCCAGACCCCACAGCTGCTCCACCACCAGTGGAGAAAATGAGCTCTGATGTTCTCTGAAAGCCAACACTCTATCTCCTTCATCTTCCAGCATTCAACATTTCTTCTTCCAGCCTTCAATATTTCCTTTTCCAGTATTCAATGTTTCCTCTTCCAGTGTTCAATACTTCATCAGGAATTTGTTTCTCATCGACCTCTAAACCCCAGCATTGCCTCGCAATGGCCTTGGAGTGATGGATTGCACCATTAGCATCTAAATGTGGGATAAAAACTCCAATTGATCCTCCCAGAGGCAACAGAAAATTTCAATTTAAGCCATCACTTTTTATTTTTATTGCATAAATTACAATCAGCACTAATGATGTCTGGGGATTCCTTCTGCCTTTCCTTTGGTTCGGTAGTTAGCAGAGTCTGCATCTTCCCAAGAATTAATCCCATTCCACTGCTCTGGAAGTCTCTGACAAGGCTGAAGTTAGATGGAGAAATGCAACATAAGGGTGGGAGGGACTTCCTGCCCTTTGGGTTTGCTGGGCTTGCTGTTGTGTCTCCTAAGGAACCTCAGCACCAGCCCTGGTGCTGCTGCACATGGACCACACAGAATCCCAGGATCACTGGGGCTGGAAAATCCCTCCAAGATCACTGAACCCACCATGTGCCCCATCCCCACCTTGTCCCCAGCCCAGAGCTCTGAGTGCCACCTCCAGCCCTTCCCTGGGCACCTCCAGGGATGGGCACTCCAAACCTCCCTGGGCAGCCCCTGCCAATGCCTGAGCCCCCTTTCCATGGGGAAATTCCTCCTGATGTCCAACCTGAGCCTCCCCTGGCCCAGCCTGGGGCTGTTCCAGAAAAAAAAGCAGATAGAGTTGGGATTTTTAGCGCTCATTTTATTTAATTTTACTTTTTGCCAAGCTCCTCAGTGAGAATTCGTGCTGTGACTTGATAAAGCCAGTTCATGACTCTGTCCTGGCCTCCCCACATCTGAATGTCAGAGCCAGGTGTGCTGTAGGGGCACTGTGGAGATTTGTTTGCAAAGGCCTTGAAGGTTCCTCCAGGCAATCCCAGGGTGGTGATGGCTGGAACAGCCCAGTTATCACCCCAGTACCACCATGGCCACCACTAAACCATCTCCCAAGTGCCACACCCACACTTCTTGGACACTTCAGGGATGGGGATTCCACCAGGGATGGACAACCCTTTCAGTGAAGGATTCTCTCCTATTTTCTCATCTAAACCTCCCCTGGCCCAGCCTGGGGCCGTTCCCTCTGCTCCTGTCCCTGTTCCCTGGAGCACAGCCCGACCCCCCGGCTGTCCCCTCCTGGCAGGAGCTGTGCAGAGCCACAAGGGCCCCCTGAGCCTCCTTTGCTCCAGGCTGAGCCCCTGCCCAGCTCCCTCAGCCCCTCCTGGGGCTCCAGACCCTTCCCAGCTCCATTCCCTTCCCTGGATGTGCTCCAGCCCCTCGGGGTCTGCATTGTCCTGAGGGACCCAGGGCTGTCCCCAGGGTCTGGGGGGGGGTCTCAGCAGTGTCACACATCCCTGGGTCTCCCCCCAGCTCCTCCTGTTTACCCATCTCTGTGGGAATGCTCCAGGCTGGGATCCACCTCTGTGTCCTGTGCTGGCCCAAAGGGCACAGTCTGAGGGAAACCTGCAAGAATTGAGAAACAAACAACAGCATAAAGAGTTGGGTTATTTTAATTTAAAATGCAGCACCCAGAGAAAGGCCGGAGCTACCTGGATCTCCTCACCTGATGAATTATTTATGTCTAATGACAAGAAGGCTCTGCCTCAGTGCTGGTGTTTGAAGCAGGACTTCAGATCACCCAAGACTCACAAACCACACTCCCTCAAAAATCCCTTTCTTCCCCAAACCCATTACTCACCTGTAGGAATATTTCAGATGTGTTTTCACAAAGCTGCCTGACTTGTAATTAGCGAGTGCTCACACAACAAACTATTAAAGAGCAATTAGCTCAGGGAAATTTACCGGAGCTGTTTGCAGGGTTGACGTGAGGAGTGATAACATCCCCTTGATGGAGGCATGTCAACTTCACACCGCCAAATCCCAGAAATTTATCGAATCCTCAGGATTCCCTGTGATCCCGTTCATTTCAGGGAGTTTTCATTAGCACCTCTAACGAGCAGCTAACACTAACACCTGTTTCCAGGCTGTCTTTTCCCATCTTCTCCGGCATGTGTTGCTTTGGCTCTTTAAGCTCTGAGAGAAGCAGATTCCCCTTTGTTCTCCCTCATTTATATCTATTTCTTTATTAATTGACAGAATATATAAATTGAAGACTAAGTTTCATTCCTTCTCACTGCATATAACATTGCCTTGTCAACTCTGATAACTTCTCTCTCTCCAAATAATTTGAAAATTATGCATGAATGCTGCAAACTGCTTCAAATTATATTTTGCAATGCCTTCCTTTTGATTACCTCAGTTCTGATGGATGTGGATGTGCACACACACACCCAGAGCAGTTCTGGGGGCTCAGGGACTCCCTTCCCTGCAGCTCTTCCCAGCTTTTCCCTTGGAGAATCAACAACAACATCAAACTTCTCCAACCAGAGGGTGCAGAGGGAAAGAAAGGCTTTAATACAGAAGGTGGCAGAGTCTGTTGTGAACTTTTGTTGCCTAAATGTCAATTTTATTCAATCAACCATGAAGCCAAAAAAGAAAAAAACACAAATGGAATTTAAAAAAACCCAAAAACCCAAAACAAAATCATGAAGAACCCGCATTTCCTTTTATTGGGGAAAAAACATCAGTGAAAAATGGACCTGTTTAGATGCCTAAGCCCCAGGCAGATATGACAGAGTCTGCTCACCTTATCTCTCTGATAAAATCCAGGTGCACTTGACACACTCAGGTAGAGAGCAGATATTTCAGCCTGGCTCCAGCACTGACAGCAAAATTACTGCACAGTAAATGGGCAGGTCACAGAGGGAGCACAGAGATGATGAAACAGCAGGCTTGGAGCAGCCTGGTCTATTGGAGGTGTCTCTGCCCAGGGCAGGAGATGATTTTAAAGCCCCTTCCAACCCAAACCATTCTGGAACTCAGCAATTCTGAGCTACCAAAGAACAGCAGCTCTTGGTGCATTTTAGATTGTTCCTTTCTTTTTGCTTTCCTTCACCCACTCCTTGGTGAAATCAGCTGTTGTGAAAGGATTCTTAGGGCAGCAAAGACTGGGGGAGCCCAAGAAATGACAAAGCAGGTGGGGGGGGACACTCCCAGGGCAGCAAAGCAAAACTTCCCCTCGAGGTGGCTGAAAAGGGGCAGAAAAGGAGCCACTCAAACCCTCACCAGATGTGGATTTCTCTCTCCTGAGGGATTTCAAAGCAGGATGAAGAGCGCCAGGAAGTGTCAGAGATGACAGGAGCTGATGAGCTGGAACAGCTGGCCAGGGAGCTGAGATTCCCTGCAGGGAAAGGCAGCTCGTTGTGAGCAGGGAAAACAGGAAACCTGACATGTGTCACCAAGGAAAAGGGAAAAGGACTTTCTGGAGCTGGTGGTGGAGCTGAGCCCAGGCAAGGGAAGCAGCAGGACCTGACCTCCAACCCACAGGGTCCCTGTGCAGGGCAGGAATGCAGCAGGGTTTGCATTTGTTCAGACAAACCAGCAAAGTTCAAGATAAATCCTTGGCAAGCTCAGCCCCCCTCTCACTCAGCAGGATGGATGTGTTAAGATCCCAAATTCCCAGGCATCACAACCCCATCCTGACATGAGCAGACACTGTGTCCTCTGTGAATGGAGCTCTGGAGATGTTCCTGGGTCAGGGCTGAAGGGAAGGCAAAGGACAGCCTTCCCTTCTTCCACTGACTGGCACAGGATTAATTCAGCCTCTGTCCTCAGCTCTTTCTTCTGCAAAATCTGTGAATTTTTATTTTGCAAAAGAAGGAATTTCTCCCGCAGATGGAATGGGATGAAAATGCTGCCATTGAGCCAAGGCTCATGGGCAAATAACAAACATGAAGTAACATTTGCAAAGGAACTGCACCCAGGGACTGATGAAACCAAAACTGGGCTCAAGGACTGATGAAACTGAGATCCTTTCAGGGAAAAGGCCACCCCAAAGCTGCTGCTGGTGCTGGTGTCCCTCACAACATGTTCTCCTTCCAGGGGTGGAATTGGTCACATCTCTAAATGCCATTTCTCCTGGTCCCTGCCAGGGTCTGCAGTCAGCTCGGGTCAGGCTGCCAGGTCCTTCCCTCTCGCCATTAGGCCTCCAATTAATGAGGTTTTAATGAACTCAGGGCTCAGAGTTTTCATGGATCAGTGACATTTCCTATTAGAGAAATACCCCTGCTCAAGCTGTGGAAAGTTCATGTCCTTCTGCAGGGCTGGGGCAGAAGCTGAGAACTCCAGGGTTGGAATGAGCAGGATTTTATTAACACATTTCATAATTCAGTGAGAAAATTAGATTGGTGCCTGCAGAGCAGAGAGGCTTCAGCAGGGCTCCAATGAGGGTTTGGACTGAGTGGGATAAAGAGAAATAGGGAATTATTGCCAGGGGAATGGTCTGGTGTCAGGAGGAATCAGTGAGGGAGGGAGATTTCAGCGTGGCATGAAGCTTGTTTTCCATATCCAGCATCACAGAGTGCCAGGATGGGTGGGGGTGGAGAGACCTTAAATTCCACCCAGTGCCACCCCTGCCATGGCAGGGACACCTGCCACTGTCCCAGGCTGCTCCCAGCCCTGTCCAGCCTGGCCTTGGGCACTGCCAGGGATCCAGGGGCAGCCACAGCTGCTCTGGGCACCCTGTGCCAGGGCCTGCCCACCCTGCCAGGGAACAATTCCTCATTCCCAATATCCCATCCAGCCCTGCCCTCTGGCAGTGGGAGCCATTCCCTGTGCCCTGTCCCTCCAGCCCTTGTCCCCAGTCTCTCCCAATCTTTCCTGCCAGCCCCTTCAGGCCCTGCAAGGTCACACTGAGGTCACCCTGGAGAACATTCCCATCTCTGCCAGCCTCCCCCCAGAGCTGCTCCATCCCCAGGGCTGGGCTCTGTTTGTAAGCCCAGCTTTGCTTTGGCCCCAGGTGCTGTCCCTGGGCTCTCCAAGCCTTCCTCCAGCAAGGCACAGGGTGGGGGAGCTGAGCTTCCATGTGACAATTTACTCAGTTTATTTTAGTGGGACAAGAGCCCTTAAGTGTCACTGAGCTAAATATTTCTCTAATTCATGCAGAACTGAATTGCAATTAGCAGCCCAATGTCACAGGCCTGGGGCAGAGCTCTCTCCTGTGGTGTGGCTGCTCCAAGGTGGGAGCTCAGGGCGGGGATGGGGCAGGGCTCTCCTGCCTTGGGGACAGTCCCCAGCTGCCAGGGCAGGCTCAGCGTGGATTTCAGGAAAGGTTCTTCCCCCAGAGGGTGTCCAGGCTGCCCAGGGAATGGGCACAGCCCCGAGGCTGCCAGAGCTCCAGGAGGATGCCCAGGGTGGGATTGTTGGGGTGTCAGGAGCTGGACTGGATGATCCCTGGGGGCCCCTTCCAGTCAGGATATTCTGTGATTCTCCATTCAGCTCCCCAGAGACTGATGGGCAGATCTGCCATAAAGGACACCCCAAGATAAGAGATACTCCAAAGGCATTTATTTATTGTGATACAGCCCAGCAAAATCTGATGATTTCAGTTCAGACCAGGCAGGGAAGGAATTTTCCCTGCACCTGCTCCATCTGCTGTGTGCTCTGTTCTGGGAACCCCTGCAGTCCCCCTGTGCCGTGCTCCTGGTGTAGATGATGGGATGGAGAGCTGCTGCTGGCAGGGTCCCACTGCATTCCCAGTGGGCTCCAAACAAGCACGTGGAGCTCCCCAATGTGTTCCCATCCCTGCTGCCCCCAGGAGGAGTTCCCCAGGTGAGCTCTTCCCACATTTCACCTGCACTCTGCCGTGGGATCACCTGTGCTGGGGCCCTGCTTTCCCTGGGCCTCTCCTGCAGGAAAAGCTGCTCATTTATCCCAGAGTGGAGGTGCCAGGGCTCCCTCCTTGCTGCAGATCGAGTCAGGCATTAAGATCACTTTGCTGAAGTTTATTTTTCAGCACTGACAGCTGCTCTGTATTTTCTGCTCTCTCTCTGTTATTGGTCGCTGCCAGGAGCTCACAAATGCCAAGTAAATTGCTGGAGGGGACTTCAGAAGCGATCACCTTGTTTGTAGCACGGCAAAGAAAAAAATCATGGACTCCCTGCACTGGAGTAACTGAGCAGATACTCCAGGCTTCAGTTTTGATGTCGTGGTTTTCAGCTGAATTAATCTTGGTTTCAAACAATGGTTGCTATGTGCAGAGCAAAAGGTGGCATAAAAATAATTACAACATGCAAATATAAGGAAAGACAAATCCACATCCCAGCACAAGGTGACAGAGAGAAGCAAATTCAAAATATTCAAATCATTTCTGTCCTTCCTTCCCATCCTCTGAGCCTTGGTGCACCAGCACCAATTTTTCACATCCTGTGCCCTGGAATTGCTGAACCGAGCTGCAGCAGGGGAGGGTTTGCGCTGTGTTTCTGTCTCCAGCTGAATTTGAGATTCACTGACTGCCCTCAGGGCTCCTGAGGTGCCAGGAGAGATCTGTGTCAGCACCAGGGGAGCTGCCCTGCCAGCTCTCAGCAGCTGTGGGGCTGGGGGGCTGATGGCATGGGCTTCAGAGACACCCTGCTTCCTACAGCTTGGGGGACAGATGGCAAAATCACCCCCAAAGCGGTGTCAGTGTGCCTTGGCTGTGCACTGCTGGGCTGGGCACTGCTGGCCCCTGGGACACGCTGCTGGTGGCACTGCCATCTCCTCTCTGCCTGCTCCTGGGCCCCATTAGCCATGTCAGGAATGGCAGTTCAAATTTGTTATTTCTTCCTTCTCCTTACAAAGTGCCAGTTTGACAAATCATGACTTTTCCCTGCACAGATGAATTTCTCCTGCTTTAGGTGAATTTCTCACTGTGGAAAAAAATGGTCTTTTCAATATTTCATGTCCTGCAAATGAGAAGATGCCAGTCCTGAGGTCTTGGAATATTCTAGACCATGTCAGCTCAGATATAAAAGCTAAGACAAGTGGGAGGAAGGGGGGAATTTGTTATTTACCATGCTTGCCTTTGGGGAAACTCCAGGGGCTGGAGTCCTCCCTGGGAAGTGGCTGAACATCACCTGCTGATGGAAATAGAGAATAAAAACTTTGGGATTGTTTCTCTTTTCCCTTTTGCTTTAGAGGGTGGGCAGGCCCTGGCACAGGGTGCCCAGAGCAGCTGTGGCTGCCCCTGGATCCCTGGCAGTGCCCAAGGCCAGGCTGGACAGGGCTGGGAGCACCTGGGACAGTGGGAGGTGTCCCTGCCATGGCTGGGGTGAACTTTGGGGTTCCTCCCAGCCCAACCCATTCTGGATTCTGTCCTGGCTCTGGCTGCTGCTGCACAGCAGGATTAGAAGCTCTCTTTGCTGCCTCATTGTTATTATTTTTCATTAACCACCATCAGCAGTGCCAAGGATGCCTCAAGTCCCCCCCAGCAGCTCTGGGGCTGGTTTGTAAAGCCTTTATTAATGATTGTGTCCTTTGTGCAGCCCAGGAACAGGTCTCACCTTCTAATCCCCTTCTCCCAGCGTTCTCAGAGCATTTGTAGCTGTTCAGTTAAAAATTGGTTTCCTCTGGCTGAGGGCTTGCAGGAGACAGCAGCAGCAGGTCCATTCATTCCCCTCACTCGAGTTTCTGCTGCCTCGTCCCACCCAGGAGCAGATTAAAGATCCTCTCTGCAGGCAGGGAAACGGGGAGAAGGCTGAGAGTTGGGCTCAGGTGCTCAGTGGAACTGCCAGGGGAGATTATTTCTGCAGGGCTTGGCCCTCCCCTGGCTCCACAGTCCCTGTGTGTCAGGTGGGACACTGCTGGCACAGGCTCTGTGTGTCACCGCTGGCACAGCTGTGTCTGTGGCACTGCTGGCACCACTGGCACAGGCTCTGTGTGTCACCTCTGGCCCTGCTGGCACAGGCTCTGTGTGTCACTGCTGGCACAGGCTCTGTGTGTCACCGCTGGCACAGCTGTGTCTGTGGCACTGCTGGCACCACTGGCACAGGCTCTGTGTGTCACCTCTGGCACTGCTGGCACAGGCTCTGTGTGTCACTGCTGGCACAGCTGTGTCTGTGTGTCACCTCTGGCACTGCTGGCACAGACTCTGTGTGTCACTGCTGGCACAGCTGTGTCTGTGTGTCACCGCTGGCACTGCTGGCACAGGCTCTGTGTGTCACTGCTGGCACTGCTGGCACTGCTGGCACTGCTGTGTCTGTGTCACTGCTGGCACAGCTGGCACTGCTGGCACAGCTGTGTCTGTGTCACCGCTGGCACAGGCTCTGTGTGTCACCGCTGGCACTACTGGCACAGCTGGCACTGCTGTGTCTGTGGCACTGCTGGCACAGGCTCTGTGTGTCACCGCTGCCACTGCTGGCACAGGCTCTGTGTGGCACTGGTGGCACTGCTGGCACTGCTGGCACACGCTCTGTGTGTCACTGCTGGCACTGCTGGCACTGCTGGCACAGGCTCTGTGTGGCACTGCTGGCACTGCCGTGTCTGTGTCACCGCTGGCACTGCTGGCACAGGCTCTGTGTGTCACTGTTGGCACTGCTGGCACAGCCGTGTCTGTGTCACCGCTGGCACAGGCTCTGTGTGTCACTGCTGGCACTGCTGCTGTGTCTGTGGCACTGCTGGCACTGCTCTGTCTGTGCTGGGCACCTGGCATGGCACCACCCTCAGCTGGCACACAGCAGAGGTGCCCTCACCTCCTGCTGCTGCCTGGATCAGGAATTCCAGCATTCCCAGTGAGAGGAACGGTGGATTTGTCTTTCCAGACAAGCTGGGGGTCTGCTGGGAGATAAAACCAGCTCTGGGAGAGAAAAGGAACAATGGGAAGGGTTCCACTGATGGATGAATGGAAAAAGAGATTTGCTTTTGCAAATAAGCTTTAGGTTTGCTGATAAATGAACTTAGACATTGAAAGATGAAAGAAACAATGGGGAAGAAACACCCCTAAATTCCATAAGAATTAAAAATTAAAAGGAGGGTTCTACATTAGAGGGGAATCTCTAGGATCAGGGGTATCAGGAAGTCCAAACCTCTCAAGTACCTCAGAAATGGGGAAAGAGAGAAGGGAAATGTGGCTGGAAATTGGGATAAAAAGGAGGCTGCATCCTCCAAAAACTGGAGAGATCCCAGGGGAATACCCCATGGCCTCTCCCTTTATTCAAATAAAGCCAAGAAGGGCTCCTCTGTCTCCTTTTTGGACATGAACCTCTGGTGTTTGTGGATTCATTTCCTACACCAGCCACAGCAGCCCGAGGGCGCAGAGCCCCTGCTCTCCCCTGGCACGGGAGGGTTTGTGGGGCAAACACAGAAGGATTTTTGCCTCCTTGGAATGTTTGGAGTTTTGGCACAGCCTCAGAGTGATCTGCCCCAAACCCCCTTGTTGTGCTCACACTGACTGAGCCAGGGGGGAGCAGCTCAGGGTGGAATCCTGTTCCTGCAGAGGGACACGGGATTTCATATTATGGGATATCATGGGATATCACCAGGAAGGACACAGAGACACTCCAGTGCATCCAGGGAAGAGCAGCGAGGCTGGAGAGGGGCTGGGAGCACAAACCCTGAGAGGAACCCCTGAGGGAGCTGGGGATGCTCAGCCTGGAGAAAAGGAGACTCAGGGGTGCCCTCATCGCTCTGCACAGCTCCTGAAAGGTGCCTGTGCTCAGCTGGGGCTGGGCTCTCTCTCCAGGAACTGAAAGAACCAGAGCCCACAGCCTCGAGCTGTGCCAAGGGAAATACAGGCTGGATAGCAGGGAAACATTTTTAGAGAAGGAGTGATAAAGTTCTGGAATGTTCTGCCCGGGGAGGTGGTGGAGTCCCCATCCCTGGGTGTGTTTAACAAAGCCTGGGTGTGGCACTGGGTGCCAGGGTTTGGGTGAGCTGTTGGGGCTGTGTTGATGATCTTGAAGATCTCTTCCAACCCAGTGATTCTCTGAATTCTGGGAATTTTTGCATAAATATTTAACAACTGTTATGTCCTACAGTGAGAAATCCTGTCTTTTTTTTTTTTTTTTTTTCTTCTTTTCTCCTGTGTGAGTTATTTTGCTGGTTTTGAGGCTGCCACCTGCCATTTGCATGTCAGAACAGACAGCACCATCAGGGCAGTTTTACCTCAGCCCTCTGCTGGATTTACCCCAGGACAGGAGAGAACTCCAGATCTGGGGGGGAGGCAGAGGATGGTCGTGGCCAGATGGGAGTTTCAGCTCCAGCCCTCATTAGCTGTGAGGAGTTTGCTCCCCCAGAGGCTCCCCCAGGCCTGCCATGGAAGGTCAGGAAGGTGCAGCCCTCGTTAGGGATTCCCTTTGATTAAGATCAGCCTGGGGCGAGGCCTGGCAGCCCTGAACCCACACCACAGAAATTGTTGGGGTCTGTTAATTTGTGCTGCAGCCTCAGAGCATTCTCTAATTAAAAAAAAAAAACACCAAGCCACCACTTCTCTGTGGTTTACTAAACTATTCCAAGTTAATTGAATGTGGCCAGCATTAATATTCCTGCTGTGTGTGCTGGGGAGGTGGTGCCTCTCAGGGGGCCCATCCCTCTCAGCCCAGTTAAGAACCATGAGATCCCAGCTGGGAACTGGAGGCACAGCCAAAGATCCACTGCCCTGCTTAAATCCTGCCCCAAAATTAGTCTGAGCCTAGGAAAGGCTGGGACCAGCCTGAGCAGGGGGTGAGACCAGCAGAGGGAATTCCATCTCTGGGAGGGACTTCCAGCTCTGGGTTTGTTTTTGGATGGAAAAGCGTTTCTGTGCAGCCCAGCCCAGCAGCATTTCCCATCTCCAGAGCCAAAGGTGTCCCCGTGGGCTCCTGGCAGACACGGGGGGGCCCTGGCAGCCCCTGTGCCAGGAGCCACGGAGCCAGCAGCAATAAGGATGCTCCAGATCCACCCTGAGCATTGTGGAATATCCCCAGGGAAGGGACCCCCAAGGAGCATCGAGTTCAGCTCCTGGCCCTGCACAGGACAGCCACAAAATCCCCCATCCTGGGAGCAAAGGGGGTGTTTGGAGTGTTTGTGGTGTTTGGACCCACAGACCCCAGAGATCATCCTTGACCCTGGGGAGGGCACCCAGAGACACGCAGGGACGATCCCTGGTGATCCCGGGTGTGTGCAGGGACACACAGGAGCTCCCAGGGCCAGCTGAGGCTGGAATTCCTCCTCATTCCACGGTGCCAACCCGGGCCGGGCTCTTGGGGTCAGGGCGCGGTGCGCTCAAACCGGGCTGCAGTGTCCCGGCTGTGCCCTGGCCCCGCTGGGCATTTGTCACAAGGGGCGTTTGTCACCGCGAGGGGCGGAGCCTGTCGCGACAGGGGACGAGGGAATTTCTCAATGGAGATGTCGCGGTGCCCTTCCCGCTCCCGGCAGCGTCGGGAGTGTGGGATGTTCCTGCCGGGATGGCGGCTCCGCCCGCCCCGGGGGAAGCGGGCACTGCCACCTGCCCGTCCTGGCCACGTCCCGCTGCTCGCGGTGGTGTCACCAGCCCTGCCCACCGCCGGCTGGCATTCCAGCTCATCCCAGGGAACGGCTCCTGCGGGCTCCTGGTGCCCCGGCACTGCCGGCCAGCGTGTCCCCATGGCAGCCAGCACAGCCTGTGCGAGGGATGGGAGAAAGGGAGAATGGGGTAATGGGATCATGGGAGAATGGGATGGGATAATGGGATGGGATGGGATAATGGGATGGGATGGTTATAATGGGATGGGATGGGATGGGATGGGATGGGATGGGATGGGATGGGATGGGATGGGATGGGATGGGATGGGATGGGATGGGATGGGATGGGGATGGGGTGGGATGGGATAATGGGATGGGATGGGATAATGGGATGGTTATAATGGGATGGGATGGGATAATGGGATAATGGGATGGGAATGGGAATGGGGATGGGATAATGAAATGGGATGGTTATAATGGGATGGGATGGGATGTGATGATGGGATAAGGGATAATGGGATGGGGATGGGATAATGGGATAGGAATGGGATAATGGGATGGGAATGGGGATGGGATGGGATGGGATAATAAGATGGGATGGGATAATGGGATGGGAATGGGGATGGGATGGGATGAGAGATGGGATAGTGGGTTGGGGATGGGGATGGATGATGGGATGTGATAATGGGATAGGATAATGGGATGGGATAATGGGATGGGAATGGGGATGGGGATGAGGATGGGGATGGGATGGGATGGGATGGGATAAGAGATGGGATGGGATAATGGGATAATACCAGGCAAGGAGGGCAGGGCTCTCAGTGCTGGGATCCAGCCCCAGGCAGGATGGGACTGTGTCCTGCCCACGTGATCTCCTGGCAAGAGGGGATAATCCATCATGGGAGGAGCACTGCTCCCTCTTGCAGGCTGGGAGGGGTTTGGAGAAGAATGTGCCTGGACCTTTGGGAAATATTTCATGTGTTCCCATTTGTATATATATTGTCTGTGTATATACATTTTATACTTTAAAATTTATTATCATCATATCCCAGAGTGGTTTGGGTTAGAAGAAACCTTAAGACCATAAAGTTTTAAACACCTGCCGTGAGCAGGGGCATCTGCCACTGCCCCAGAGTGCTCCAAGCCCTGTCCAGCCTGGCCTTGGGCACTGATCCAGGGGCAGCCACAGCTGCTCTGGGCACCCTGTGCCAGGGCCACCCCAGTTCCATCCCAACATCCCATCCATCCCTGCCCTCTGGCAGTGGGATCCATCCCCTGTGTCCTGTCCCTCCATGCCTTGTCCAAAGTCTCTCTCCATCTTCCTTGTCTTCTTCAGGTCCTGGAGGGCCACAGTGAGGTCACCACAAACCTTCTCCTCTCCAGGCTGAACAATCCCAACCCTCCCAGCCTTTCCTCACAGGAGAGGTGCTCCATCCCTCTAAGTAATAATGATAATGAAAATGATGATAATAATAATAACAATAATAATATGATGTAGTAACAACAACAGTAGCCATAATAGTAGTAATAACAACAATGACAATAACAACAATAATAATATATAATAAGACAGTGCATTTCTCCATACAAATCTATCTGTACATGTGCAAAAAGCCCAGAGCTGCTCTGCAGACTCCAGGTGTTTTTGGGGTCCCATCCCCACTGAGCCCCTCTGCAGCTGCCCTGGGATTATTCAAGGCATGCAGAAGGTCTGGGGGCAAAACAAGAGCCTTGTTTGTCCCTCTGAGGCTGTCCAGGGCTGCCCCACACCAGAGCTCAGTGGAACATGCACAGGGGGCTTTGGGCCATGCAGGGTTTATTGCTGATGTGCTGCTTTGAGCTGGGTTACTGCTGGAACTGGGGTCAGGCCCATGGCTGGGCTCAAGGATATTCTCCAGCTGTGGGAAATGGATTTGTAGAACATGTTTAAAGCTTGACAGAAGGTTCACACACTGTGCTTTTGTGTGTAAACTCTGAGAAATGTTGACTTAGAAATGCCATGGAATAGGGCAGATATTGCTGAGAGTGAAACAGAACTAGAAGCAAGTTTCAAAAGATGGCCTTGCAAATAAGACTGGATACTTTGGAGAAATAGAACTATGAAAGGTGCATTGTAGTGGGACCCATGAGGGGTCATTTTAGGCATTTACAGCATGGTGTGGCTAAAGCTGATAGGCCAAGAAACACTTACAGTGCATTGTAATTAGGGAATAGTTGGCTTCTGATTGTGATGGTGTGGATTATAACATCTGTACTGTCTCACCCTTCACATGAGACTGAAAATGGAATACAAGTTTTTAAAACACCTCTCAGTTGCCCCATCCCTGGGTCAGAAAAAAGCTTAATCCAACACCCAGCCTAAATGATTGTCTGATTCTTTGAAGCTTTTGGGGTTGAAGAATTAATTTTCAGAACATGAGGCAAAATCCTGCTCCACCTGGAGCCCTCACCAGCCCCAGCTGACTCTTCCAGGTGGTTTATGTGGGAAACCTGAGTCTAAGTGCTCTCCCAGCTAAACCTCCCTGCCAGAGCAGCCAGTCCCACCTCTTGTTGAGCAAAGTGGCTTTAAAACACCCTGCAGGTCCCCAGAGCAGCCCCACTCCTGTCACTGCAGGGTCCCCCTGGCCTCACCCACCTGCAGGGCAGCAGGGCCACCCTGGGACCCAGAGAGGAGCCTCCCACTCTTTTGTTTTAGAGCTGAGCTGATATGAAATGATCAGAAGTGCTGTTCCAGAATTTAACCCCTTCAAGGAACAAGCCCTTCCCTTTGGGCCATTCCTGCAGAGAGCAGAGGACACAGAACTCCCTGGGAATGGGGCTCTGCGGGCAAGCAGACACAAATGTGGGAAATTTCGACTGGGGAGGCTCAAGGAACTGAGGTAGGGATTCATTTCCTGCAGGAATTTCAAGTCAAGAAGGAAGCTCCAGGCTAGATTGGACCAGGTCCAGTTTCCCTTCCAGATATCTCACGGGACAGCATCCTCCAGCCTCAGGGTCCCTCAGGAGCTGCAGTGCCCAGTTCTGGGGCTCTCCACAGCTCCCACTCACAGCAGCACCTGGAGCTGCCTCAGCTTAGTTTGTCTTACTGCTCACAGTGAATTATTCTGCAGCTCACAAGCAGCAACATTGATTTCTCCTAATTATAAATCCTATAGAAAGTTTCCAGCTTGCCACAGTCCCCATTTTCCTCCCCACGGAGTCAATAAAAGTTAAGAGTTGCTCCCTGGTTCCTGTCATTACCACAATAAAACCCAGAGTAATTGAAAAGTGAATCAGGGAAATTGCTGGGTTGGAGAGCAGGGATAATTGGAATTACTTGGGAGCCCAAGCAGAGCTTGTCCCTGCCTGCCCCGAGCTGGAGCCACCCTGGACACTCTGCCAGGGTGACACAGGGCTCAGGGAGGGTGGCTGTCCTGCAAGGGGCAAAGCAGAGACCAAAAATCACTGCATAGATTGACAGAGTGTTCTGAGTTGGAAGGGACTCCCAAAGAGCAAGCCCAGCTCCTGTGAGCCAATGAGGGTGGTTTTGAATCCCATCTGAGGTTGTTCCACCTCCTGAAGGATACAAATGACAACAAAACAAGTTAAAAAGATCATTTCTCTCTCTATTAGCATAACATTTGAGATGCAGCAGCAGCTGAGCATTTGTCAAGAGAACAATTCCTTCCCTCCAGACAGATTTTAACTGGAACAGGAAGACCCTAAACCCCTCAAGTAATTACTGCTGGCACAATTTGAGGATGAGCTGATCCCCACAGTTGTGTTTGTGCTCCAGCCTGGAGCAGAGGCAGGAGGACAGAAGACTGCAGAGAATTTCCAGTGGCAATACTGGGAGAGAGGGAGAGCAGCAGAGACTGAGAGGCTGAGGGAGCTGGGGCTGTGCAGCCTGGGGAGCAGGAGGTGCTGGAGAGCTCCCAGCCCCTGCCAGGCTCTGGAGGGGACACAGGGAATCAGAGAGGGATCCTGCACCAGGACCTGGAGGGACAGGACACAGGGAATGGGGTCAGACTGCCAGAGGGCAGGGCTGGATGGGATGTTGGGAATCAGGAATTGTTCCCTGGCAGGGTGGGCAGGCCCTGGCACAGGGTGCCCAGAGCAGCTGTGGCTGCCCCTGGATCCCTGGCAGTGCCCAAGGCCAGGCTGGACAGGGCTGGGAGCAGCCTGGGACAGTGGGAGGTGTCCCTGCCATGGCAGGGGTGGCACTGGAGGGGCTTTAGGGTCCCTCCCACCCCAAGTCTTTCTGTGATTCTGATTCCCTGAAGGCAGAAAAGCCAAACCCACAAACTACAGCAAAGCCCAGATTTGATTTGGCCTTGAGAATTGTCTCTGGGGCAGGAACTGGAAGAGAATTCCAGCAGGGCTTGAACATCAGCCCTGAGGAGGTGGAATGGGGTCAGCACAGGCTGAGGGGCTGCTCCTGCAGGCAGGGAGTGACACTGGGGATGGCATTATGGGTTTGCCATCGCTGGGGCTCAGTTTCAGGATGAAGATCCCAAAGGAATGCAGGAAGGGGTGTTGGGTGAGAAATCCTTGGATTTACCCCATGCAATCAGCATTGCAGGAATCCACCCAGGAGGGCTGGGAGCCCTGGGCAGCTTCACTGCCCCCTGCAAACCTCCAGCAACACCCCCAGCACTGCTGCAAGGCAACCAGAGGAATGAGCCCAAATTTCCACACCTTCAGTTGCCAGGAGAAATGCTTTTTGTCATGGAACAGGGTGTGAAGAGCACAGCTGCTCCCTTTTCAACATTAAAGACAGCAGAGCAGGGCTGGTGAGATTTGTTCATGCACAACAAAGCAGGATGGAAATTGGTGATTAAATCCCAGGGGGATTTGCAGCCCAGCTTTGAACTGGGCACCAAGGAGCCACTGGTAACAATGGGGTGCTCGCTATTTTTAGCTGAATCCCTGAGGAACAAGACAGCAGAAAACCCAAACTCATCAGCCCTGCTGCTCACAGAAATGCTTTTCATCTGGACAGAGGCAGAGCTTTGTCTCTGGTCCCTGCTGTCCACTCCCCTGCACATTCCCTGCGGCAGGGTTGGGATGGGGCAGGAAATAAATGAAGGGAATTGGGGAAATTGGTGTTTCTGTGGGTGCTGGATAAACCAGAGGGATGTGTGTAAATCTGCCTGCACACACAGGGATGGATGGGAATACTGCAGGGCCAGATTAAGCCAAGTGGACTCATTTTCCTTCATTAACCCCCTGGAGGATGAATGATTTTGCACCTGTGCAATGAGCAGGGTCAGGGAAGAAAACCTCAGGCTGAGCAGCTCAGGAATGATGAGAATCCCAGGATGGGTGGGGTTGGAAGGACCTCAAAGCCCATCCAGTGCCACCCCTGCCATGGCAGGGACACCTCCCACTGTCCCAGGTGCTCCCAGCCCTGTCCAGCCTGGCCTTGGGCACTGCCAGGGATCCAGGGGCAGCCCCAGCTGCTCTGGGCACCCTGTGCCAGGGCCTGCCCACCCTGCCAGGGAACAATTCCTCATTCCCAATATCCCATCCAGCCCTGCCCTCTGGCAGTGGGAGCCATTCCCTGGGTCCTGTCCTGCCTGGTGTGTCCTGTTCTCCCTAGGCTGGGGCAGGAATGGGAATTTCCTGCTGCATCCCCACTCTCCCAGGGCTGAGGTAGCTGGGAGCTGGCACTGCCCTCACTGCACTGGGGCATTCAGCCAGAGGGGTTTGGCCTTTCTGGGTCCCTGAGGTGGCTCAGGTGGGGTGGAGGAGCCCTGGAGGGCCCTGGTTGCTGTGCAGGAGCCCTGCTGGGGCTGCAGGGCCTCACTTTGAGGAGCTCCTGCAGCACTCAGGAAAACTCACATGGCTTGGAACAGTTCCATCCTTCTTTCCTAACCCAGAGAGACTCCTCTGCTCCCCTGGCACTGCTCCCCAGCCAGGGTGTGTCTCCTCTCTGCTGCACCATCAGCAGGGACTCATTAATACCACAGACTGCACCTGTCCCATGTCCTGCTGGGGCAAAGTGTTCACATCCAGCAGGAATTGCTGGGTGTAAGAACAGAACTTCCTACTGGATCCACAACAGAAGTCAGCTCAGAGGGAAGTGTCCTCTGCTTGCTCCTCCCTCCAGGCACAGCTGGGGCATTAGGAACTTAAAAAAGGGGCACAAACAGGGTTGTGGCTCATGGGAGGTGTGAGAGGGGAATGAATCCCTACCAGGGGAATCCCTGAGGGTTTTCTCTTTGGGATGGACTGGATTGCTGCCTCTGCAGCCTGGAATTCCATCCCTAGGTTGGGTTTCTCTGCTGCCAAGACCCATTTACAGCATCAACTGTTAGAGTGAGGCAGCCCCCAAGGGCACAAACCCACCCCGAGCTGCTGAAATGAGGCTGATAAACACGAGCTGGGGGTTGTGGCCTTGGCCTCAGAGCTGCTGTCCTGGGAGCCCATCCCTGGGTGTAACTGGGCTGTCTCCCACAGTTTGACATGCAGAGGATAACGCTGGAGGAGCTGAAGCACATCCTGTACCACGCCTTCCGTGACCACCTGACCATGAAGGACATCGAGAACATCATCATCAACGAGGAGGAGAGCTTGAACGAGAACTCTGGCAACTGCCAAACGGAGTTTGAAGGTGAGAGAGAGTCCCTGGGCTCCTGCTCAGTTTTCCTGTGTCTCTAAAACTTGCTCTGATCCGGGACAGGGGTGCCTGGGGTGGCAGGGAGTTGTTTTGGAGTGAGGAGCAAGGACACTCTAAGAGCTCAGCAGCTGCCCTCAGACTTCTTCTGTCCCCCAGCAAAGCTGATCCTTTCCCAGGCACAGGGATGAAGCACTGGGGGCTTCCCCTCCCTCCTGGGATGCAGGTGGAGGGATGTGCTGAGGTGAGTGCCTAAGCCAGGCTGAATTTCCCTACAGAAACACCTTGGAAAGACTTTCTTGACATTGGCAGGCCCTACCAAGCTCTGTTGGGCTTCTCCACTTTTCTGTGGAGATCCCAAGAAGGCTCCCAGGGAGCAGCTGGGATGAATCCTCTCCTGCAGTGAGCAGAGGTCCATGTCCTGCTGCCCTGGGGACCTTTTACTCCAAATTACCTACAAACAACCACAGGGGAAAGGGGAATTTCTGCCCAGCCAGACCCTTTTGCTGCCAGGACCTGCCTCAGCCAGGACAGCTCCTCTGCAAAGCCAAGGGCTGAGCAGTGCTTGGAGGCACCCAGAGAAGGGAACATTTCCTTCCTTCAGCAGAGCCTCAGGGGATCAGGAATTGGGATCTACAGTAACTTCTGCACTCGGACAGGGCTGACACTGGCAAGGACATTCCCCATTTTAAGCCACCTCAGAAGAAGCATTTTCATTTCCTTGGCCAGAGGAACTCACAGTGCTCTGAAGTCCTGGCTGTTCAGCAGTGCCCAAGGCCAGGCTGGACAGGCCTGGAGCAGCCTGGGACACTGGAAGGTGTCCCTGCCCAAGGAATGAGATGGTTTTTGGGACACTGGAAGATGTCCCTGCCCAAGGAATGAGATGGTTTTTAAGTTCCCTTCCAACTGTGATTCCATGAAATCATCTAAAGTGCAGAAGAGCCCAGGGAAGTGGGACAGAGAAGCTCAGAGTTTGTGCCCTGGTGGAGCCACTGCATGTCCCACCCAGCAATCCCACTTTAGACCATTCTGGGGGGAATTGTGACATCCTGTGGGGTCAAACAGCTCTGAAAGGGCACCAGGCAGAGACAGAGCTGAGGATGAAAATACAGCCCAGTCCTTGGGCTGGCCAATGAATGGGATAAAGCAGCTCCATTCTCACCCTCACTGCTGCTAAACAGGGCAGAGAAGCTGGAGGAGCACAGCTGAATTTTAAAAACCTTGCAGGAGGGAGGGAGCAGCAGCACTCTCTGAATCAGGCCAAGCAACAATTTTTGTGTTCCTCCTGGAGAAGAGTGCAGAGGATGAGATGTTTCTTCCTTGCCTGGAGCTGTTGGTGCCCACTGACCTGCTGATCCCTGGGGACAGGAGCCAGCTGTCACTGCTGCAGAGTTCTGGGAGCTTGGCTGAACTATCCCAGAAAAATCCTGGGTTCCTAATTCACAACATCTCATTTTGGCAGCTCCAGTTTCCAAAAGTGCAGCAGGAACAGCTTTTCTCGTGGGATGTTTTGGCATTGCTGGTGCCAGGCAGAACCTAGAAGCAAAACAGACCCTTTTTTAGATGTTGGGAACACACACAAATCCAGCAGGGAATAAAGATCAGCTGAAGCATCAACAACGGGGCAAAGTTTTCTCCAGGTGCCAGGGGAAGGGGACAGCTCTGCTCTGACAGCTGTGACAGGAGCATTTCTGCCAGGAAAGGACAGGTTGTGTCCCTGCAGCTCTGCAGGCTGGCCAGGAAGGACCCTCACAGCTCCCAGTTCTCAAACACCAGGATCCCTACAGGACTCAATAGCAGGAATTACATGTCATGGATTGTGGCACTAAGGGACAGCTGTCAGCTGTCCTGGGCTGTGTCCCTGGGGTCACTCACTTCTAATTAGTGCACTGAAGGAGATGCTGTTTGGGTGGAACTCCTTGAGTTTCATTTGGGTGCTACCTTGGATGAGAAGAATTGCACCCTCAAAGAACTTCCTTTCTTAGTTCAATTCCAGCAACTCAAATATTTCTTTCAACTCCCATCCATATTTAATGGATCATCCACCCCATGAAGGGCCTTCAGTTCTGGGGAGGAATGAAGCCAAGATGAGCCCCACTGAGATTTGGGGATCTCCTAAGGGGGGAGGCACAGCAGACACTTCCAGGACAAGCTTGGTGAAAGGGGGATCTCCACTCAGTGTCACCTCTGGGGGTGTTTTTGGACCCCAGACCAGCCCCAAACCCTTCTCCTGTGGGCAGAGACATTCTCCTTCTCCACACCTGGACATCCCCGTTTTCCACACCTGGACATCCCCATTTTCCACACCTGGGCATCCCTGTTTTCCACACCTGGACATCCCCATTTTCCACACCTGGACATTCCCCTTCTCCACACCTGGGTGAGCTGGCTCAGGTGCTGAAGAGTGTTGTACAGGTAATATCAGCATCAGCACAAAGCCATGAAATTTCTGTCATACAATTATGGAAATAATGTGATAATAAGGTCTTTATGACCATTAAATCTTCCTCAGGATCAATGTGGATGGCAGACCTTGCCCCTCTCACCACACAGCTTACCCCAAATACAATATTTGTGTTAAAGTCAGGGCCAAGGCCAGGATTTCCTCAGCTGCCTCTGAACACTGAAGTCCTTTGCAGGGTGTCACATCCAAGGGAAGGACATGCCCAGGGCAGAGTTCTGTCCTCAGCTTTATCTCTGTTTTTATCAGCACTCAGGCAGGACAGTGAAGGCTGTGTGATTTCCTGGGACACAGGGAAAGGACACTTTGCAGCTCCCAAAGATTTACAGCCCAGCAGCCTTTTCCTGGCAGTTCCCTTGATCCAGCCCTCAGGACACAGAGCTGGTGGCACAGCAGGGTCAGTGGATACAGGAGTGCCAGGGGGGTCCCACCCCCAGCCATGGCCTCACATCCATGGGATGCAGCCAGCAGCTCCTCCCTGCCCCCCTGTCCTGCTCAGCTGAGTTTGGGCAAGACAAACTGACCTGTTAAACCAAAAATAACTCCAGGCAGCCTGAGCAAGCCACCATCACTCACCTGTGGCAGGGCTGGGACAGGGCTCTATAAATACACTGTGCTGTCCTTGTGAGGAACTGTTCTCCTGCAGGGGAGAAGGCTCCCAGTGCTGGGAGCACATCCCAGACCCACTGTGGCCATGGTGACCTGGAAACAGCCTGGCCCCATCAGCCCCAGCTCCTGGAGGGGTTCTGGGGACTGTGGTCTGTGCCAGTGGGGGAGTTCTCCTCTCCAGCCTGTCCTGGCACTGTGGAGAAGATGAAGAACGACCCAGCCTTGATTTGCCTTTGCCTCATGAGGTCTGATGGATGTTGGAAACCTCTGGGTTCTCTTCCCCCTGAAAGGGCTGAGGATTTCTCCAGAGGAGCCTCAGGCTCTGCCCATGCCCAACAAACCAGCTCCACATCCAACCCCTGGCGTGTCCCATGGGTGGCAAAAGCTCCCAGTGGCACCCAAGTGTTGACATCCAGCCCTGGCACGATGCCAGCTGTGGGAACCAGCAGGAAAATCAGAGTCTATGCTCAGAGATGATGGATTGAGAGAAAGGAGAGAACTGAGGGCATGCCCTCCCCAGTAAGCAGGACTGGTTAAATGGAACTTTACGTTCAAGAGGCAGCACACAGGGAAGAATTCCAGGAATCAGGACATCAGGAGTTCCAGCTCCTCTGCCTCCCTGTGGATTTTAAGGGAGCAGGGCAATGCTGATACCCATCTCCTTCCTGGAGTCATTCCCAACCAACAGCAAAAGGGTCTGGCTGGGCAGAAATCCCCTTTCCCTGTGGTTGTTTGTAGGTAATTTGGATGTTTGGTGTCCCTTTAGTGGGTAAAGAGCAGTAAATGGGACTGCCCTGCATCCTGCTGCCTTCAGGCTCTGTTGTATAACAGAACCCTGGAGAAGTTGTTCAGTTCAGGAACATTTCTGCAAAAACACTGAACATGTTTTACTCTTTTCCTCTGAAGAGGTGAGTTTGTTATCCCAATAACCCCTTGGCCAACCTCGGGCTGCTGTTCCCATTACCAGGCCCACCCTGACAGCAATGCTGCTGGTGACAGTGATTTCTCTGCTGCCTGGGAGTGCTTTCAAAGTACAGAAATAATAGAAAAATACATAAAAAAATAACTACAGCTGGGAAGGAACGAGCTTTTCAAAGCACCAGGGCACCGTGCACAAAGCCAGGGGGCCACAGCACTGATCCTGTGTGGTTTATAAAAGCCAGAGAAGGAATCCTGGAGCAGAGCAGTACAAGCAGAGATTGAGGAATGTGGGAGAGCTGCTGGCAGGGGGAATTTCATTCCCTGCCCAGAATACAGCGAGGCCTCACTCACATTCCCTGCCCGGGGCAGGATGGCTCCAGCCCTTCCCAAGGAGGGCTCTGTGCCCCTGGGAGCTGGGATCAGGGCACAGGCACTGCTGAACACCAGCCAGAGGAGGTGATGGGGGAGAAAACTGGGATTCAAACCCAGCATCCAGGGCTTTCTGTGCTGCAAGGTTCAAGGCTGGATCAGAACAAGGAGATTTTCCACGAATTCAAAAAATATTCTCTTTTCCAGCTTTCCAAATGCGGGTACCTGGAGCCCGTCCTTGGCTGCATTTTAGGTTTGCTTTGGGGCTGTTGTCAACCATCTGAAAGTTTCCCATCATCACAAGACCATCCATGAGGAGAAGGTGACAGGGACATCCCTTCCCAGGGCAAACCAAGGCCAAAGAGCAAAGCAAGGCCCAGAGCAGGCAGGCAGAGCTGTCCATCCTGAGTGGGGTGATTCCCTGACTGACCTGGATAGGCTGAGTGCCAGGTCCTGCACTTGTTCCAGGGGCACAACAGGAACTGAATGTCCCATGGAACATTCCAGGCTGGGACAGAGGAGCTGGCAGCTGGAAAAGGCCCTGGGGGTGCTGGTGCCAGTGACTGGACATGAGCCCAGGTGTGCCCAGGTGGCCAAAAAGGGCAATGGCACCTGGGCTGCACCAGGGCCAGGGCAGGGCTTGTCCCCTGTGCTGGCACTGCTGAGGTCTCACCTCAAACCCTGGGCCCCAAAGGACAGTGCAGACCTGGAGGGGCTGGAGCACATCCAGGGAAGGGAATGGAGCTGGGAAGGGTGTGGAGCCCCAGGAGGGGCTGAGGGAGCTGGGCAGGGGCTCAGCCTGGAGCAAAGGAGGCTCAGGGGGCCCTTGTGGCTCTGCACAGCTCCTGCCAGGAGGGGACAGCCGGGGGGGTCGGGCTGTGCTCCAGGAACAGGGACAGGAGGAGAGGGAACGGCCCCAGGCTGGGCCAGGGGAGGTTTAGATGAGAAAATAGGAGAGAATTCTTCACTGAAAGGGTTGTCCATCCCTGGTGGAATCCCCATCCCTGGAAGTGTCCAAGAAGTGTGGGTGTGGCACTTGGGAGATGGTTTAGTGATGGCCATGGTGGTGCTGGGGTGATAACTGGGCTGTTCCAGCCATCACCACCCTGGGATTGCCTGGGGGAACCTTCAAGGCCTTTGCAAACAAATCTCCACAGTGCCCCAACAGCACACCTGGCTCTGACATTCGGATGTGGGGAGGCCAGGACAGAGTCATGAACTGGCTTTATCAAGTCACAGCACGAATTCTCACTGAGGAGCTTGGCAAAAAGTAAAATTAAATAAAATGAGTGCTAAAAATCCCAACTCTATCTGCTTTTTAATTGCTGCTCTCATTTCTTTTGACAATTATTCTGCAAGCATTCACTTGGAAAGGTTCTTAATAAATCTGATTTGGCTTAAGTACAGAAAACCTAAAACCTAAAAAGTTTGGAAAAGTGACTCATGTGCCATGGATGCTCCTGGGAATTGTCACGGTGGGGGCCTGAGTGTCATCAGGGAGCACTTCTTGATTTTTCCACTCATTCCCAGTTGACCTGGATGAGTCGGAGGGATTCACGCACGTTGATAATTGCTGTTAAAGAACTTTGGAAACAACTTAGTTCAAACTGAAAGAGGGGAAGTTTAGGTCAGAGAGTGGGAAGAGGGTGGGCAGGCCCTGGCACAGGGTGCCCAGAGCAGCTGTGGCTGCCCCTGCATCCCTGGCAGTGCCCAAGGCCAGGCTGGACAGGGCTTGGAGCAGCCTGGGACAGTGGGAGGTGTCCCTGCCCATGGCACAAAGATGAGCTTTAAGGTCACTTCCAGCCCAGCCCAGCCCAGCCCATTCTGTGATTCCAACTTCCCAAAGAGCTTAAAAGAAATACACAGCTAACCCCAAACATCCCTGTGAGCATTTAAAGGGATCAAAAGCCATGATGAGGGAAAGGAGTTCCTGAAGGGTTAGGAAGGACTGGGATGGGCTGGTTTGGAAGTCCTGGAAGGCTGGGTGGGCTGTTTGGGAATATCCCAGCAGGCAGAGGTGACAGTGAGAACAGAAGGGTTCCTGAGCTGCTCCAGGAGGGAACAGAACCCCTGTAGGAATGTGCCCCCTGTTGATGGACTGACAAAACTATCCTTTGTCTCCTTTAAAAAGGAAAAAAGCCCAGAAGTTTCTCTCCTCAGTTAGGTAAAGACACCTCATAGGACATGGGGGACTTTGGCTCAAACTTAAGGATGGGAAATTGGACAGCAGCCAAAAAGTCCCACCTGAGCAGTTCACTAGGAAAAGAAGAGAACAAAGACAATAATGGCTTTTGTGAGGTGTTTTACCAGGAGCAAGAGCCTCTTGCACCTGGCTCGGGTTTTCTCTGTAAAGAGTTTTGTTATTTTACTTTTTATTAAAACTTTTCTGTTTCCAACACTACCACAGAAGCCATCCTGCTGATTTTATGCCTTCTAAGGTAGGTAAGCTATCTTGGGCGTGATATAAATCTCCAAGATCTTATAGACCTGTCTCAAAAAGCCCGTGTGTCCGTGCCCTGCCCTGAGTGACGCCGCTCTTGTCCCCGCAGTGCACGCCCAGAAGCAGAACCGCCAGACGTGCGTGCGCAAGAGCCTCATCTGCGCCTTCGCCATGGCCTTCATCATCAGCGTGATGCTGATCGCGGCCAACCAGATCCTGCGCAGCGGCATGGAGTAGCTGGCACGGCTCGGAGTGGTCCTGGCACGGGATGGCCGCCATGCATGCGCACCCGGGAGAGCTCCCGCCCCGACCGATCCCACGGCACCGACACGCGGGCACCGCCGGCGCCTGCGGCGGGAGCCGGAGCCGGCAGCGTGTCCTGCGAACCAACCACATCCTTTTGGCAGGGACATCAAAGGGCTGTTCTAATGCTTTAAAGGTTTTGTTTCCTAATGCAATAATCCCACATCCAGGAGTCCCGAATTATTGCTTCGAAACAGCAATGGCAGCGCAGAGGACGCTTGGATCCGGCGCTCTGCGGGTGGGAGGAGGCCCAGCCTCGTGACTTGTCCTTACCCAGGGCCCAGTGACCGTCCCACGGAGCCCGCATTCCCAGGAAGTTGATCGTAGCATTGCCACAAGCAAGTCCTGTTCCTTTTGTTCCACGTGTTCCAGCTTCACTTTCTTTTTCCCTTATGACCATGCCATGGAGTTTACGGCATTAGAGGGGAGCTAGAGCATCCTTGTACAGTATTTTCTGAGGAAAAAAGGGGAGAATTTGCCAGCACCATACAAAATGTCTATTTTTTGCTTCATCAACTCCACCTTTGACACGAGACTGTGGGGTAGCAGGAGTCTGTTGGCCATTTTTTTTTTTGACTGTGAATCAGGGCTTGAGGAGTACCCCTTGTTTTCCCACCTGGGCATTGCTGAACTTGTGCAAAGTCTTCCAAGGGACTCTGCCACCACCAGCGCCAGCTAAACCTCCCTCTCCTCGGGCCTCTCTGCATATTCAACATTTCCTCTCCAGCAGTTTTACCCTTCTTCTTTATTGGTCTTCAAGATTTTTTTCCCAGGTGAAAATCCTGAGGGAAGCTCTTCCTGAGCTTTCCTCCCCTCTCCTTGCCTGCACAATTTGAATTCATTCCATTTCATGTGGCCTGGTTATGATCTGCAGTGAAACCTCCGTGGCAGACATCGTCCTGTGGGAGAGGTTTTATTTTCACCCACATGGTAAAGTGTTGATTTGACCAGCCAACTTCTCCATTTCCTCCCAGGATCCATCCCACCACCCCCATCCCATGGCAGACTCCAGCAGGGGCCATTGGAAAAGCCGAGCTCATCAGGAGAAGAAGGAACCCAACCTGAGCCCACCCCCGTGTGCTTGGAGTGTGTCAGACTTCCAGATCTGGGGAGCCTTGGGTGGTTTCCCTGGAAGCAAGGAGAAGATGGAATGGTGCAGAGCAGGGGCACCACATGGGAAGTGCAAGGAGCCAGTTTGACTTGGGAAGGTGTTTTTCCTTTGAAACTTGACATGAATCCGTGCATTTCCCTTTGGATGAACTGTGCTCCTGGGTGCCACACCAGGACAGAGGGGATCTCCTGCCCTCCTGGGAGATTCCAGCTGGTGATCATGGAGTGCTCCAAGGGAGTTCCATGGAGGCACTCGGTGCTGGAGTGGGGTGGCTGTGCTGGGAGAGCTCCAGGCACACCCAGGAACCTGAGATATTGCTCCTGAGATGGAGCAGAGGTGACTGTTCCCTGTGCCACAGGAGGGGCAGGATGGCTGCCCCAGGGGTTGCACAGCCCCAGCCTTCCTCATCCCACCCTGCAGCACTGACTTACACTGATCCATCCTCAACACTCATTCCAGCTCTTTCTTTTCTACCAATCTGAGCAACATTTATCTGTATTTTGAGCAGCCTAATTTAAAAATCTGCTGCTCGTTGTCCTGTCTCCCACCACCCCTTTAAACTCAAGTCACTTTTAAGTGTCTCAGTGTCCTGCCTCCCCCTTTTCCTGCCATTTTCCTGGTGTCCCTTCCATCCCAAAGACAACACCTTTTCCACAGCAGCTGAGTTGGTTTTTTCTGCCTTTCCCTAACACATAATTCCTGCATTTCTGTTCTGCTGTGACCAATAGAGGTGAACTGCAGACTATTCCATTAAAAATGATTCTGTCTCCCAGAAGGTGGAGAGATTTCCATTTGCTACAGGGCAGCAGCAGAATATCTGTGGGATATTCTGGTGTGGGATTCTCAGTACTGGGAGCACATTTTCTGTGCTGGATAATGAACTTGGAGATCATTTTGAGGAAACTCATCCCGAATTTTAGGTCTCAGGGGTCTGTGGAAAGGTGGCAGCTGTGAGAAAAAAAGTCTAAATGTTCCTTGCTACCAAGGAATACTCATTTTGTCCCTGGGATTGTGCTGGAGTGAGCATGGGCAGATGGAGGTGGAGGGGAGGGATGGGGGAGCACAGGGCGGAGCACTGCCTCCACTGAGCCCAAACCCAAAACCCCAAACCCACAGCCCCAAACCAGGCATTTCCCCACACTTCCTCACCCATGTGCCACAAACCCCCAGCACACTCCAGGCCCAGCAGCACTTCTTGGACAATGATTGTCTGCATTCCTTGAAGCTTTCTGGAAGGCTCCAGAATTGCCTCCTGCATGCCCCATAAACCTTTGTAAATAGAGCCATTCTCCAGCCCAACCCTTCCCCTCCCAGCTCCATCTGTAAAGCCAAACCTATAATGAATATATTGGTAAAAGCCATAGCCTGGTGTCAGTAGAGTTCATTGCACAACTCCCCACTGATTTTACTGGGTACAGGATTTTTGGGGCTTTGGGGTGTGATTTTTCTGTAGGGAGCCTCACTTTTCCATTATGAATCAGGGTCATGTCTTGGCAGAGGTCTCCTTTCCCTTCCTAGAGCAGCCTTCCTCCACCCCCAGGCACTGTGAAGAGATCCCTTCTTTAATCAGTGGCTCCTGGCAATGCAGGATGGATCAGGCCAAGCTATTCCATCCTTTCCTTCCCCACAACCTCCCATCCAGCAGCACTGAATGTCTCCTACCTCCCTCCCTGGCTCCATTTATGTAACATCCATTTATCTCTTTTTTTTTTTTTCTCTTCCACACAAGAGGGGAAAAATAGGGCTTTTTGCTGCTTTTACAGACAGGAGGTAAAAATAGAGCAGTAAAATTCTGATTGGAACCTGATGGCAAAAGCTGAGGGGGGAGAAAGCAGAAGAATCAAAGACATAAAAATAAAAACCCCACATCCCATACTTTAAGGAAAAAAACCCTTATTTAAGTGCTAATTAACATACTTTAAAAAATACCCAGACTGCAGCAGAGCTGTCAGAAAAAGCTCTAAACTTCTGCTCTTGCCAGTTCCAGGAGGATTGAAGTGTCTTTTCAGCCCTGCAGTTCTGGAGGAACAGGAGATTGCCATGGCAACCCTGGCTGTTCGTGACATGGGTGCCACCGTGGCAGAGCACACATGATCCCAGACTTCCAGGGATGGGCAAACAGCTCCCAGCAGTGGGACAGGGGCTTTTCATGGATTAGGAAATTATTAGGAATTCGTGAGCAACTCTGTTGGCTTGACCACAAAGAACTGTGTGCAATTAAGGGGACTGACGTGCAGGGAAGGCTTTGAGAGGGACGTGATGATTTCAGCCCGAGAGAGGCTTTGGATTAATTCAGGAGGGAGTGAAATCCACTCAGCCTGAGCACTGCCTGTCCTGGGCTTGCTGAGGACTGCTTTAGAAGGTTCTCCATGTGGGGTTCAAGCTCTGATGGGAAGGATTTGGGTTCCTGATCCATGCTCCTGGAGAAGCCAGCAGAAGGAACAGCAGCCTCACCAATGCTGAAATAATTTGGAGGGAAGTGAATTCCAGCAAAAGCTGCTGCAGGAACACTGCTCACCTGTCAGAGCCAGAGCCATTCCTTCAGGGCAGCCACGAGGAAACCACAGCTGGAGAGTTCCAGGCAGGACAGGGGCTTTGTCCTGTGCACTACCAGGAGCTGGACTTGAGGTCCTTGTGGGTCCCTTCCAACTCAGGATATTCCTGAGTGGTGCTGGTGGCCCTGGCGAGCTAGATCCTGCTCACAGCAGTGACACCTGGGAGGTGTCACCTCCATGCCACCCACTGGCCCCTCCACAGGTAGGAAGCTCTGAGGTGGCTCTGGTGCCACCAGCCTTGGCCACCTTCTGTCCCTCCTGGAGGCCGTTCCAAAGGGTGCAGGTGATGTTGTTGACATCAGTCCCCAACATTCCTGAGGAGGAATTTCTGATCAGAAGCAATGTCAACATAATTAAAAGATTTAAATTAGGGAGGCTTGGCTTCCACAGTCCTAAGCATGGTCCTCATGCTGTGGGAGGTGATAGGGAATTAGAGAGAGTTCACAAAATAATTCTTCCTGCTTGAGGGGCACCCCCATATCCCCCAGGCACTGTCAGCACCTGGGACAGTGATCACAGGCCCCAGGTCCAGGGTGAGCAGGAGGATGGGAGGGAGGAGCACCCCCAGCTCCTGTCCCTGCTCCCTGGTGAGACAAGCTGAATTTCTGGGTGTAATCCAGTTCATTTGAGAGATTCCATCCCAGTTATCCAGAGGTTTCACCTGTTGGACACGTGCAGTGGCAGGGCTGGATGTTGGTTGCTTTAATTCCAGCAGCTTGGATATCCCTCTTTATAAGCTGGGCTGAGTAAAGAGGGGTTTTAAATCCAGAACCAGGGTAGGAAGCAAGCCAAGCAAGCCAAACTAGAAAATACTCCCAAGGCTGCCACTCTGGATGGCTGAAATCTGTTTGGATGAGCTGAACACCCACTGGTCCTTTCTTCCATTGAAGCTTAGGAATATTTTGTCCCAAAAACCGACTCTGCATCCTCCTGCTGTTGCAGAAGAGCCAAACATCTCCTGGCCACCCCTGGCACTGGGAGGGGCTCCAGGTGACTGGGAGGGCCCCATTCCCAGTGAGGGCCCCAGGACAAGGGGGCTCTCAGCTTTTCCCATGGAAAACTTGGCCCCTGCACGTGCTGGGAGCTGCCAGGGCTGTCACCACCCCGAGGTGACAGGAGCACAGCCCCCGTCAGCCCTGCATCAGTGAGGGGAGAAGCAGTGGGAGGAATGACATTAAAATCTCTAAGAATGAAGTCCCTTATTTTACCCACCCCTGTAATCCATGATTTAGTTCCTGCTTTATGGATGAGCGTTTGAAAGAAGAAAAACCAACTCTTCTAAAAATGAGAATCTGATGAAGTGTCTTTTTTTCTTGGCTCTGAATCACGCTTCCATTCCACTGATGAAGATGTACAGAACTTGCTGGGTTTCAATCTATTATTTTACCCTCCTGTGCTCTGACAGTGCAATTACATTTCCCTGGCATCACTTAAAACCTGTTCCTTTCCCAGGAATTTAATGCAGAAAAAGGAAAGTTTCACCACATTTCCATATCTTTATGTTGTTGGCTGTTATCAGGATGGGCTCTGTATTTCTCCAGTTCAAGAAGGACATTTTAGGCAGCTCTAGGAAGTGATGAAGCTTCACCAAGAGCAAGGTGGGCAGAAAATCTAAGACCCTTTTAATTGGAAATGTGATCCACTTGCACCTTTCCAGTGGCAAAAGTCTGGAAAACTGCTGTAATTTTGCATCCTCACTATGAAATAATTGCAGCCCCAGAAGAGGGAGAAAGGAGAAAAAGAAATCCTCTGGATCTAGAGCTCAGTACTTGACAATTTGATGATGAAAGTACCACAGGGTTTTTTTTTTAATTTTCTGCCAAGACTGACCAAAATACTTTGTAGCCTTGAAAACCATTGCTAGATGAAATTGCCATTTCCCACCCAGTTATTTCCCCAGCTGTTCCTGGCCTGTCTTTGCCAGCACCCCAAACCAGCAGCTGGATTTGCCCCTCTTTAGGTGAGATCCATCTTCCAGCTTTCCTTTCCCAGCTGGTCCTGTGTCTCCATCAGCCAGCCAGGAGACCTTGGGAAGCTCTGAGGTGGCTCTGGTGCCACCAGCACCTGGGCACCTTCTGTCCCTCCTGGGGGCCATTCCAAGGGTGCAGGTGATGTTGTTGACATCAGTGCCCAAATTCCTGCCTCTGTTCCCACCGCAGCAGCCCGAGGGTGGGCTCACCCTCCTGAGCATCCCTTCCAGAGCAGCCAAAGCCCTTCCAGCTGTTGTTCCTCAGATTTCTCTGGGCTGGGCGAGGAAGGGAGTGCAGGTTACCCATGGGCCCCAGGGTCAGTCAGAAATAACTCATTTGAGTTAACTGGAATAAGCTCAGGACCCAGGCTGCTGCCATTTAATCCATAGCAGGATCTAAGGAATCAGTGCCTCCTGATTCATCTCTAGGAAGGTCTCCACTAATCCCTGTGTCTCCCTTTTGTCACAAGCTCATGTTTTCCAGCCATTTACTGTTCATTTGTAAATTCACCGGGGTTTTTTGGCTCGTTAATGAAAGACATGGCTTTTTAATTAAAGAAAAAACTTCACAAAGTCAGCAGTATAATAGTAAAAAAAAAAAAAAAAAAACCTAACAAAAAAACCTTTGTACAAAATACTGTAAATATTAATATAAATTAACTGGGCATGCAACTGAAATAAATCCTATGTTATTACAAGTTATCTGAGTGTATAAAGGAGTGTATAAAGGAAAACTGAATGCCATATGTATCAGCTGTTCCCTCTAACCAAACTCTACTGTAAATATATAATCTGTATAAAAATATTTTAATTTTACCATTATTTATGCAATAGAAATAAAGGTTTTTTTCTTTTGATGAAGCTTTTCTCCCTCTTTTGAAGCACTGATATTTATTCATGCCAGAGTACAAGAGCAAAAGCAAGATTTGCATAAAATATTAGGACAGAGACCCTTTATTCCTTCTGAGAGATACATGAACATTTGGGAGGGTTATTTTGCTTTGAAAATAGATTTACATATTTAAAAGCCTGTTGCTACAGAAGGAGCTCGTGGCTGGAGAAATGGGATCAGCAATTCCAGATGCACAGGAGGCCAAAGGGAGGGATTGAACTTCTCCTCTAGAAGGCAATGCCACAACTGGTCAGATCTCAGAGAGAAAGGTCAGCACTTGCTTTAAAAGTCCTTTTTATCCCTCCCAGAGAGCCAGAGGCTGATCCCTGAGCTTGGGTGGGCTTGGGGCACTGTTACTGCTAGGAGGAGGATGTTGAGCACAGCTCTAATCCTGGCTCTAGTACTGCCAAGGCCTGAGAGCTGCTCTGTGAGGAATAACTGCACTCAGGTGTCCTGGAGAGCCCTTTGTCCCTTCAAATATCCAGAGCTCCTCATTTCCCTGGAGCCCCTCCTGCTCTGGACCAGCCCAGGCTCTCCTGCTGGAGAAGGTGACAGTGAGGTTAATGACTGTCACCACCATTCCTGGCACTGGTGCCTGAATTCAGGTTGGAAAGGGAATGGGTGATGTTGGCAAATCAGCTTCCTCCAGGTGGGGTCAAGCCACAGTGGCAGGACAGCAAGCAGTGCAGGAAATTCATGTTTACCAGATTTAAAGTATGAAAAGAGGCACTGCACACTCTCATTGACCTCTCATGTCAGAATGCTCCAGTGAATGGCCCAGGAATGAGCCTGGATTTATTACAGGAATGAATCAAATGTACTCCAGGAATTCCTGTATATTCACCCCAGGAAGAATGAGCAATTGAAGGAATTCCCAGCTGGAAGGAGGAACCTGCACCCCACTCTGAGAGCTGTTCTCCTGCAGATCAGTGTGTTCAGTGCCCTCAGTAAAAGCCAGGCTTGTGCCTTGAGTTTCAGCCACCAGAGCTGTCCAGAAATTGAAATTTGCTGCTCCTACAGATCCTCTGCCCACCAGCCCTTGGAGAGATGAGCACAGCTCAGTGCGAAACCACCAGGAAATCACCCCTGACTGCAGGAGAAAAGCAGCTTTAAAAGGGAAAAAACACCTCCCAACTGGCTGAGAGCAAACAGCTTTATCTCTCCAGAACCATCCCACAAGCACAACCATTGTCCACCAAAGCCTGTTATGTCCCTTACCATTTTAATGCTCTCCATTAATGGAGACTTGAATGGTTATATTGATGCTGTCCATTGATGGAGAGTTGAATGGTTAATTTAATTCTCTCCATTAATGGAGAAATGCAGGTGAAAACACCACCCAAAAGCCCCATCCTTCAGCTATGCCCCATCAGGGTTTCTGGGGGCTGCTGCTGCTGTGGCACCAGCACTGGCACTGGGCAGGAGCGATGGTGCAGGTCTAATCCAGCTCCCAGGGAGGCAGTGGAAACATTCCCAGACTTTGTGGGATTTGGATTAGGTCATCACACAGCACAGCACTTCACACCCTGCATCCTTGCTTTGTTTAAATGGAGCCTGGCCAAGGCCTGGAATTGAATTACTGAAATATGAGTCCTTAAGAAAATAAATAAACCTTTCCTTACCCTGAGTGAAATTCAGGCACAGCCCCTCTGGCCATGGCTGGCTCAAAGCTGCAGCAGTGTCTTGGTTTGACCCCACATTTTCCTCAAGTTGGTCCAGGCTGACCCAGAGACCTCCCCAGCCCTGGGCTGATCCCAGCGTGGGCAGCAGGGCAGGGATTGGGATTCTGCCCCTGTGCCCAGGTGAGAGCCCACCTGCAGAGCTGCCCCAGCCCTGGGCCAGCACAGGCAGGAGCTGGAACTGCTGCAGGAGCCCAGAGGAGGCTCCAGGATGAGCAGAGGGATGGAGCAGCTCTGCTGGGACAGCTGGGAATGCTCACCTGGAGAGGAGAAGCTTTGGGGTGACTGAATTGTGACCTTGCCTGAAGGGAGCCTGCAGGACACATGGAGAGAGACTTTGGACAGGGCATGGAGGGACAGGACAAGGGGGAATGGGGTCAAAGTGACAGAGAATGGGTTTAGGTTGGATACTGAGAAGGAATTGCCTCTGTGAGGGTGGGCAGGCCCTGGCACAGGGTGCCCAGAGCAGCTGTGGCTGCCCCTGGATCCCTGGCAGTGCCCAAGGCCAGGCTGGACAGGGCTGGGAGCAGCCTGAGACTGTGGCAGCTGTCCCTGCCATGGCAGGGGTGGGATGAGCTTAAAGTCCCTTCCACCCCAAACCCTTCTGAGACTCTGTGGTCCTGCAGGCTGCCCTTGTTGCTATGATCTCACCCACTCCATTCTCCCTCTTTCCTCATTAACATCTCTAGGAAGCATTTGCTAATGCAAATCCAGAGGCAGTAATTTATTTGGGCCAAGCCAGTTAATCCTGGCAAGGCTCTCCCTTGTAAGTATAGACCAATATCATCTTGTTTTAATTGCTTCTTTCAGTGTTCCTCAACAAATCAAAAACATTTTAATTAAAAAATTCACCAAGAGTATCTCCCGGATCTTTTCCCATTTGTTCTTCTTCCTACCAAAATTATCAGGACAATTGTGAAGTTCTAAAGAAAGTAATTACAGCAGATGTTGATCTCTGCTGTAGCACCAGGCTTGCTGAATGCTGCACATCAGTCCCCTGACTTCTACTTTTTTGCAGCTTTGTGAAGCAGAAATTTCCATCCTTGGTCCTCCCTCAGAAATGAGGCTGTCTGTGTAGGAGCTGGGATGATTTCATTCCCCTTTCAGCCAGCTGCTAAGGCTCGGGGAAATTTGGAGGGGAGAAGGGGGAAGAAAAGAGGAGATAGAATTAAGGAACTGCCAGGGATACAGGGATTTGGGCACAGAACAGTAAGGGACGGCTGACAGATGTTTCATTTTACTCTAATACCATTCCTGGGCAGAAAGGCCCTGCTCCACCATCACCTCCCCAAAAGGGAAGATGATAAATGCACTGGAAGTGGCAGTATCAGGCTGAAGATGTCAAGTGCCACGCCTGGCACACTGCAATAAATCTCTTTTAACCCTAATTACTGCCTAAATTCCCCCTTGCCCATGCTGACCTGCTTTGGAATAAGCTGTCAGAAATAACTGCCCACGCAATGACAGACAGCTGAGATGATCACAGGGGTGTCACTGCAGACAGGAATTAAATGCAAGTGTCAGCACATGGCCCACAACCTGTAGCAGGATGCTGGTGGTCTAGGAAAGCCAATTTTCAGCATCCTCAGACTGCTCAGGGCCACAGAAGGAGCAGTTTTTAATTGAAGGAGCAGCGTCCTCCACCCATAGGGCAAGAAAAATATAATCCCTTTGTTGGTGGCAAAATGCCTCTAGGTCTGAGCTAAAATTATAAACACAAAGGGACGAAACTCTGGGAGCTAAAGTCATGCAAAAGCTCCAGCTCTTTTTCTATAAAGTTTCACAAAAAATTCAGGTCTCTGCCTCCAGCCCATCAGTTCTCAGCCTCTGTTGTGCTGAACTCATGGAGCTGGACCTGCCAGGGAGGTCTCTCTGCACTGCAGACTTCAGGCACATCCCCAGCAGGTGCAGGAATGGGCCCCACGTGGTTGGGTTTGAGACACCAAAGATTGCAGAATCCCAGAGTGGTCTGCATTGGAAAGGACCTTAAAACTCATCCACTGCCACCCCTGCCATGGCAGGGACACCTCCCACTGTCCCAGGCTGCTCCCAGCCCTGTCCAGCCTGGCCTTGGGCACTGCCAGGGATCCAGGGGCAGCCCCAGCTGCTCTGGGCACCCTGTGCCAGGGCCTGTCCACCCTGCCAGGGAACAATTCCTGCTTCCCAACATCCCATCCAGCCCTGCCCTCTGGCAGTGGGAGCCATTCCCTGTGTCCTGCCATCACAGCTGGGACAGCAGCAGCTGTCCCTGATCTCTGCAGTCCAGAGTTTCACACACACAGATTGCAGGGCAAGAGCACAAACACTGCAAATACAGCCCTGGGGGTGCTGCAAACTCCCAGCCCTGGGGGTGCTGCAAACACCCAGTCCTGGGGGTGCTGCAAACACCCAGCCCTGGGGGTGCTGCAAACCCCCAGCCCTGGGCTCTCTCTGCAGTTGGGGTCACCCCCCTGTAGTGAACTGGACAAGGCTCCACTGATGTCTCCACTCCTAGCACTGCTCCAGGGGCAGAGCAGAGATGCCAGAGGCACCTCAGCCCCAAGGAGAACAGGGTGCCACCGAGCCACCTCCAGATCCAGCAAGTTCCAGCTCACAGAGCATTTCACAGCAAAGCACCAGAAGCTCCTTGAAGTGAAAGACGTCACCTGGAGGGGCTGAGAGCCCCCAGCCTGGTACGAGCAGTGCTGGTGGAAGAAGGGTAATCACTGCATGTGAGGCAGGAAAACTCTCAAGTGATTGCTGTTTGCAGAGGCTGATTAAATAGAAATTAAACTCATCTGCATGTTCAGTGAGAAATGTGGATGGAATAGCAAGAGCATCCTTCCCACTGGTCTTTGAGGAGCTCATCCCTGGCCTGGCATGTCTCACATGGGGCTGTGGAGCTTCCAGGCCAGCACCAGCAGCTTTGGCATCTGCAGATTGTTGACATTAAACTTCCAGAGAGGTGGTTTCAGATAGAGAATGAACAATGAGTTCATCAGCCTCAGGTTGCTCATGGGGAGGACAGTTCCCTGTTTGCCACATTCCAGTTCCTCCTGCTCATCTTCACTGCGCTCAGCTTCCCTAAGCACTTCTCCAACTTGGGATGGAACAGAACAGAACAGACCAGACCAGTTCTGTTAATTTCAGCTGAAATGACCTGCAATGATTAATGATCAGTCCAACTCTGACCTCCTCAGGGTTGACCAAAAGTAAAGCAGGTTTTCAAGGGCAATTTCCAAACTCTTCCTAAACATTGACCGGCTTGGGGCATCAACCATGTCTCTGAGAAGATGAGGTGATCAGCCTGTCCCGCTGTCTGATCACCCTTTTGGTACAGAAATGCTTCCTCAGGCTCCTGCCAAAGCCCTGAGGCCTCCACAAGCCCTTGCCATGAAGTTGTCAGACAGACCACGGTGATGAATTCTCCAAGCACCCTGGCTCTCAAAAGAAGAGATTTATTCATCTTCTCCCCCTCTGCACAAGGGGATGGAGCTTTATTTCTAAATCTGAATTATCATCCAGAGCCCCCTGGGCTGGCAGCATGTTCCTGCCATGTCTGTGCCAGGGGAGCAGCAGGGAGCTCCCTGGTGCAGGAAGGATGGGGCCAGCTGGGAGCATGCTGCACGTGGGAGGTGTCTGGAACACCTGTGGGCTTCTCCTGCCTCGCTCAGGACGGGTCTGGTGACCTTGGGCTGAAAGCCAGCCTTGCTCTGGGGAGGAACAACTGGTTTCCTGAATTCAATGGTCAGGAATGGCAATCACCCCCCTCCAAGGGAGTTCATTATCAGGATGCCAGGATACAGCACTATCACAGACCCCAGGACACAGCATTTTTCTCACCATTTCTCAGGGAGCCTTTTTGAGCACAAGCAGAAGCCTGGAAGGGCTGTGAACAGACGGATCCAGGAAGACGCGTGAAGAACCCAGTGACCAAAGCCCTGGGATCTGAGGGAGAGGGGATGCTGTTTCCTGCCACATTGTGCGAGCTCCCACTGTGCTGGTGCCAATTTTAGTGTCTTCTCTCACTTTGAACTGGAGAGAACTAAAAGCCTGAAAAATACTGAAAATGGGGATTGCTTCTTATGGTGAGAGAAATCTCCAAGTGCCAGGAGCAGGCTCCGGCTTAGGACCTGTCAACGCAGACCTGCCAAAATTAAATCTATTTGAAAGTGCATAACCCATACTTTAATCCTGAAAATCTATGGCATTCTGCTTGGAATTTTTATTATTTCTTATACTCCATTTCAGAGAGGATTTTTAAAATCAATTAACTCCTGTCCTGCTCACGTGGAGAGTGATCACAGCGTTCACTCCCTCTTGGAGAAATTAACCTTGCAAGTATTTTAAAATTATTGTCCCCTATAAGGAGGAAAATCAAGCATCAGTTCAGAGGACAGAAGGGAAAAAATGAGAGGGACAAGAGTGGGATAAAACTGAGAAAACTTTGAGGAAACGGATTTGCTTGTGCTGGTCTCAGTAATAGACTCAAGAGAAAGATGTGATACATCAGGGGTTATACAAAGTATTGGCATTTCTTGGGAAAGCAGTTTCAGTGCTGCCGTGATAAACTGCTTAAACCATTCAGGAAATGTCAGGCATGAAGCTGGAGTTCAGTTCATAATTGCAATTATTGCAGCATTTTCAAACGAATCAGAATCAATGTCCATGAATAAAGACTCCTTTATGGAGGAGCTGGGGAAGATAGAACCATTTCTGGTGAACAAGGAATGGGAAGGAACCTGCAGTTAAACATCATCTCCTTTAACAGCCTTGCTGTACTACAGCACCTCTGAGAAGAGCAGCAGCAAAGGCAAAAGGCAAAGCTGAGGCACCTCCCCCTGTCAGAACCAGGGCCCCAAAAAAGGCTCTCAGGGATCAGCACTTGGGGATTTTCTCCTAAGAGCTCCTGGTTGCCATCCAGGCGATTTCTCCAGAGAATTTGGTGCCCAGCAGGAGCTCACATGTGGGATGGCACTGGGAGGATGTGAGGCTTGCTGAGCCCCAGAGGTCATTGTCCACTCCCATGGTGTGACACAGGGCTGCTGGTGCTGTGACAGGGCACCTCTGAGCCACCTAAAGGTGCTGAAAGGTCAGGAGCACGTGTCCTGTTCCCCTGTGAACTCCCAGACAAAGGGGTCAGGGTTTGGGAAGGGCAGGGGAACTCAGCAGGAATGTCTGGCTGTGCAGGAGGTGCTGAAGGTTTGGGATCTGAGAATCTGCCCTGGAGCAGCTGGATCTGGATCTGGTGGGAGTTGATGACATCCACCTGACCCCATACCACAGGCAAAACCAGGGTGTGTGTGGGACTCGGGAGGGACAGGGAAATCCCTGCCCAGCAGCTCCTGCTCTGACAGGAGCCCCAGGCCCCATCTCAGTGGCCCCCTGGCACAGCAGCTGCTGGGCACCATGATGGCTGCAGGGATGATTTTCCTCTGCTTCCCTCTGCGTTCCCAGCCATGCCAGGCATTCCAGAGGGGCTGTGGGAGCTCTGGCTGGGCAGGACCAAGCGAGGGCACCTCAGCTGTGTGTCCATGTGTCCACACAGGAGAGTCTGAATGTTCTCCAGGGAATCAGTGATGATTCCACTCATCCCAGCCCCTGCCCAGGGCCTTGGCACTGCACACCTGAACCTGCTGGGCACTCAGGGGACATTGCTCTGGTGTCACTGGGAGTTTGGCAATGCACACCTGGACACACTGGGCACTCAGGGGACATTGCTCTGGTGTCACTGGGAGTTTGGCAATGCACACCTGGACACACTGGGCACTCAGGGGACATTGCTGTGGTGTCACTGGGAGTTTGGCAATGCACACCTGGACACGCTGGGCACTCAGGGGACATTGCTCTGGTGTCACTGGGAGTTTGGCAATGCATACCTGGACAGACTGGGCACTCAGGGGACATTGCTCTGGTGTCACTGGGAGTTTGGCAATGCACACCTGGACACGCTGGGCACTCAGGGGACACTGATCTGCTGTCATTGGGAGTTGACAACTGGGAAACCACCTGTCCATCACCTTGGGAAGTGGCTCTTTGGGAAATGGCTCTCAAGGTCCTCTCACACAGCGCATGTGATGTGCCCTGGCCCCTGTGCCACCCTGGGCATGTATCACAATGGGGCTGCTCCACAGGGCCCCAGCAGGTCCTGCTGTCCCTGTGTGTGGGAATTCAGCACATCGCTCCGGATGCCCAGAGCTACCGAGAGAACCCTTGGGGGGCTCGGAGGTCTTGGAATATTGCCAAAGGCACCTGGTGGCTTGAGTTTGATCCCTCTAAGGATGTGCCACCTGCATATGAGGATATGAGAATCACTGGGGTTTGAATAGTATAGAAATAATATAATTACAAGGTAAAACACAGGTTTTAAGATTTTAGTACAGGGGGTTATGGAGACAAGATGGAGGAATTTGGGCCTATCTCGTGGTTCTTCTTCCTTCTTCATGTCTTCCATTTTCTGTGTGGCGCAGATATTTTTTGATAGGTTCTTGGTGAAGGTACACTTGCTAATAAGAATGATAAATATTAGAGACAAAAGGTAAATGAGATTTACGTAAGTTTTGTTATAAAAAGACACGACTGCCCCATGGGCGGTCAGAGTGCCTTTGGCTGCCTTGCTGGTCAGATCCCGGCTGGGCAGAAAGAAAACTTTCTAGATAAGAAATAATAAACAACCTTGAAGACCAAAAACCTGAGAGTCCAGCCTTGTCTTTTGAAGCCCGATCAGAACGAACCATCCTATGCGTGTGTGAGCAGAGACAGACAACAGCCGACCCGGACACCTGTGCAGCCGAGCCAGCAGTGAGTGCACCCCTGGGTGCTCCCCTGCTCCTGGTGGGAACACTGGGTCAAGGTCCGTGACTGCTGCTGGGGCGGTGGGACAGGCCTTGGTCGGCTCCCTCAGCTGGCCCAGCCAGCCCCTGTGCTCACCCCTCAGCCATGGCCACACGCCCGCTCTCTCGCGGGCTGTGCGAGGCTCCTCAGCACTGCAGCTGGCCGGGGAGGGCAGCACGGGGCAGCCGAGGGCCGATGGAGCAGCGGCAGGAAGTCTTGTCCCAGCTCTGGCGGGGCCGGGCCTGTCCTGGGGCCCGTCCTCAGGCCCGTCCTCAGGCCCGTCCTCAGGCCCGTCCTTGGGCCTGTCCTGGGGCCCGTCCTGAGGCCCGTCCTGAGGCCCGTCCTGGGGCCCGTCCTGAGGCCCGTCCTGAGGCCTGTCCTTAGGCCCGTCCTTAGGCCCGTCCTGAGGCCCGTCTTCAGGCCCGTCCTGAGGCCCATCCTGGGGCCCGTCCTTAGGCCCGTCGTGAGACCCGTCCTTAGGCCTGTCCTTAGGCCCATCCTTAGGCCCGTCCTTAGGCCTGTCCTTAGGCCCATCCTTAGGCCCGTCCTGAGGCCCGTCCTGAGGCCTGTCTTCAGGCCCGTCCTGAGGCCCGTCCTTAGGCCCATCCTGAGACCCGTCCTGAGGCCTGTCTTCAGGCCCATCCTGAGGCCCGTCCTGCCCCTTGGGCTCTACTGTCAGGGAGGGCCCATTGGGGCTGGAGCAGGGAGTGCTGAGGGCAGGGCAGGAGGGAGGTGCAGGAGATCTCAGCAGGACAGAGGTCTGGACGTGGTGTCTGAGGGCAGCCTCACAGGAGGGATCTCCTGGAGCACAGTGTCCATGGCTGCTGCTCCTCAGTTCATTTCTGGGGTCAGTGGAGCCCCTGAGGACCCTGTCAGGCTGAAGGTGGGGACGATGGCGTTTGCTCGGAGGGGCTGGCTGTGTGCTGGCCCCTGCGCCATCCTGGGGACAGCAGTGGGGGCAGCAACCAAGGGCCCCAGCAGGGCCAGTGCCAGGGCTGAGCACTAGGGCAGTGTGAAAAATGACTATTTTATGATTGGCTTTTCGCAAATATTAAAATGAATATAGTATGTGTTATGTTAGAAAGTTATGCTGTAAATTCATTCTCTTAAGTAGTGTGTTAAATGTAGTTTTAGGTTATAACATAATGTTAAAATAGAAACTATGCTATGTAGGATACTTTTTTTAAAGAGAGGACTCCCACTGAGATAGCAGCCACAGGACACCCAAATCTTTCAGAGAAAGAGAATTTATTGCTGTCTTATCAGGAGAAACTAACTTCTTCCTGCCTCACTCAGCCATCAGGAAGATGCCATCGGGATTCAGGGGAAGAAGCTGACACTGACCAGGCAGAATCCTGTGTTTGAATGGAATTTATGCATCATGCATGAGGTATATGAATATGCAACAGGCTGTTGTTTTTAAGGGTTAATCCTCTGTTAATGTGGGTTCTTTTTTGGGCTTATGCTGCCCAGAAAAGGTACCCAGATGTCCATAACTCTTTGTTTTTATTGTCTCATATTGTCCTAATCCAAATTGTCCAAATTATTATTACTCTAATTATATTACTATTTTTATAACTATTTTATTATCATTAAACTTTTAAAATTAAAAAAAAAAAACCAAGTGATTGGCATTTTTCACAGGCAGGAACCCCACACCAGGGCATGGCAGAATCCCTTCACTGTGTTTGTTAATGCTGCAGTTCCACCACTGCCACCCTTCCAAAGGAGCATTAACATTTAATTCTTTTTAATCTTATCTTAGGAGACACTGACATCCCAATGCCCTCACAGTAACTGATAGAGACATCCTTCACACCCTGGCAGAGGGAGCTCAGTGCTGTTTATACTCTTGCCCCTCTCACTGGGTTTGTCCGTGAGGATTCGTGATGGAATTATTGAAGAACACCTCTGGCTGAGCTGAACTTCCAGCAGCAGGTAGAGCTAAACCCCAGTGTTAATAAAAATCAATAAAGCATCCTCACAAGGCAAACAGTTTCCCTTTACAGCTCACAGCCTCCTCACACTGATAGAAGATGACAATCACCAGATGTGGCAACATCAGCTGAGGGCAGCTCCAAAACTCTGCCAGTTCAACACATCCCTTTCCAGTTCCCACTAACTTATTTATACAGTCACAGACATTTTTTAGTGCTTTTGGGACACCTTATCTCACTGGCTGCACAAATCCTCTTCTGTCTGCATCATGTCTAAGTGTGAAATAATGCATTATTAAAGTCACTGTGACCCCGGGGAACAGAGGAGCCCTTCCAGCCACAGTGACCTCATTAAGGAAAATCCTTTGTATCCAAAGGCTCCAGCTTTGCAAAGGTCTGGTTGCATGGCAAAGAAATCCTGGGATAACAGCATCCTCCTGGCATTCCAAACACAGCCTGCTCCAAGACATGATCTCACCACAAGGTTTTAGTGCCTCTGGCTGAGACAGTGCTGCTCTCTGTGTCCCAGGGAATTGCTCCTTCCCTGGCATGCTGAGGTAGGCTCAGGAGCAGGGCTGGCTGCTCCCACTCTGTCCTGATCCAAACCAGGAGCACTCTGCTGCCTTCCCGAGCCACTGCTCAGCAGGAGGAATCTGCCTGCCTGCTGCCTCTGGAAAACAGATAAGGAAATGCTTTTCCACTGGCATTTGCAGCAGGAATTAGGCTGCAGGAGAAGTGTCCAGCCACAAGCACCTCACAGGCCACCACAGGCCCTGAGATGTCCCCAGTGCCACTGAGGTGGGGAGGGCAAAGAACTGAGACAGTCCCTGATTTATTCCAACCACAGCACTAAACATCTTTCCTCCAGGATTTTATCCTAACTGTGGTTACCCTGGAGCAGTCACTGGTTTATGACAGTGACAGTGACACATGGGCAGTGCTAATCAGCAGTGTTAATCAGCAGTTTAATGAGTTGTTGGTCCAGGCAGTGCCCTACACTCTGCTGAGCCAGGATAATGCATCCACTCCTCCCCACCTGAAGGAAAAAATGCTGGGAAAACTTAATGATGCTTCCCAGCCTGTGTGAACCTGTGAGTGTCCCAAGCACCAGGAGAAATGTCCCTGTTTAACAAACAGCTCAGTCCTCTCCACTCACCCTCATCCCTCTGGCAGAGCTGACATCCACCAGAAGATTCAAGGCCCATTTTGGGGGGGGATCCCCATTTATTTTCCATTATACCCAAATACTTTTTTCCCCCAGAAATCTGATGCACAACTTGGTACAAATCTGGCACAACCTTGTCTCTGTGTTTAGCCCAGTTCTTATTTCCACTAATTCTTCACTGAATCAGAGGCAGAGCTGCCCTGAACATAAATAAAGAATTTGTGGTCACTCTGAGTCCCACAAATTCCTGGTATCATTTCCCTTTGCAAGAGTAAGTGAGTGTAAACAGCACAGCCTCAGTCTCTTCTGGAGCAGGAGAACATCACATTCCTCTTATTTGGTTTGGTTTTCCTATTACTCTCTGCATATAGAAGAGTTGTCTTAATTAATGTAAGCTTATTATGAAATTAGAGCACCGATATAATTAAAACATTGATTAAAAAGCCAATAAAACAAGCAGCTCAAGCTCTTTTGAAAGAGAAGCAGTATGAATCCTTCTTGATTAAATATTACAGCTCAGTCAATATTTAACTATTCCATTGTATTGACTTAATTTCTCCATCGAGCTGGGAATAAGCACCCCTTGGGACCTAATTATGGCAGGTTTGCTTCCCTTGTTGTTTTGAGTTTGTGGGCTTGTTTGGTTTATTTTGATATTTCTGAAACTTCTGACAGAGCAAATCTTCCATCCTGGGGAACCACACTCCATGGAGATAATTCATGGGTAATGAACAGTTCAGATAATTGTGTTTATCTTTGGAAATTAACTCCAATAAATCCATCCTGTCCACGAGAACCAGTCCTGCCTCCTTCAGCTGGCTCCCAGAATGAGGTTGTTCATGGACTTGGCAGCCAGCTCAAACCAACAGCCCTGCTGCATATCTCCTGAAGGTTGCTCTGGGGTTTAGTAGAGAGTCCTTTCCACATCCATCCACAGAAACATTGGAGCAACATCCAGAGAAACCTCCAGCTCCTCAGTTCATTCATCTCCATCCATTTCAGAACTGACTCTCTGAAGTGACATTTCCTTTTTCGTTACCACTCCAAAACTAAAATCCCACATGTGGGGCTGGGCTGTCCTGAGAGCCCTGCCTCAAACCAACCCCAGGAATGGGGAGAGTGCAGGGACAGCCCAGCCCCTGGAGCTGGAATGGGGACAGAGCAGGGACAGCCCAGCCCCTGGAGCTGGAATGGGGACAGTGCAGGGACAGCCCAGCCCCTGGAGCTGGAATGGGGACAGTGCAGGGACAGCCCAGCCCCAGGAATGGGGACAGAGCAGGGACAGCCCAGCCCCTGGAGCTGCTGCAGGATGCAGATCCCTCGGGCCACAGCTGGTTCCATCTGTCCTCTGCCCCACTGAGGCCAGGGACACGCTGGGGACATGGACTGGAGGTGGCTTTGGCAGTGCTGGGTTCACAGCTGGACTTGAAAGAGTCTGAGGTCTTTTCCAGCCTTGCTGATTCCATGATTCTGTGAGGCACTGTTGCTGTGATCCAGCACTTCCTGTGCTCTTCCCCACCTGAAGCAGCATCTGGGAACACCAGAAATCCTGGGGATCACATCCCTAAATTCTTCCTGAAACTGTGTGGGGTGAAGAGAAACCTGTTCAGGCTGTCAGACATTCCTGAAGCTTCCCAGTGCTCTGGGCTGCAAGGTGGATATTCTGGAAGAGCAAAGGTTGCATTTCAGATCCTTGCAGCCTGTTTGCTCTTCATTTGCCTTTTCCTCCTGTTATATTCCCCAGTTCTTTTTCCTTAGGGAAATAGAACAGTTCTGAGGAAGCACCACAGATGAAAGAGCAGGAGGAGGTTTTCTAGCCCTTATTTTTTTAGCTCAGCATTTGTCTTGGATCTGTAATTGGGCCTTCAGGAATGTTTGATCTCTCCCAGGTGTGCAGGGCCAACACCTCCCAAAGCAAAGCTCACCTCACATACAAATATGTGCTTTTCTGCTGGGGAGCTGGGGATCTCCCAGAGCTAATTCAGGTGAAGTCTTGGCTATCTGTTAGGCCAGCTCAGAGCAGGGGTTTTACAGTGCCTGGCCTCAGATTAAACCAGGGTGAAGTGTGGGAATTGATGGTTTGTCCTACTTGATCAGCACAGCTCTGAAAAAGCAGGGACACTTAGAGAAGCATGGAATGCTTTGGATTGCAGGGACCCTAAAGCCCATCCAGAGCCACCCCTCCATGGCAGGGACACCTCCCACTGTCCCAGGCTGCTCCCAGCCCTGTCCAGCCTGGCCTTGGCCACTGCCAGGGATCCAGGGGCAGCCTCAGCTGTGCCAGGGCCTGCCCACCCTGCCAGGGAACAATTCCTCATTCCCAATATCCCATCCATCCCTGCCCTCTGGCAGTGGGAGCCATTCCCTGTGTCCTGTCCCTCCATCCCTTGTTCCCAGTCCCTCTCCAGCTCTCCTGGAGCCCCTTTAGGTCCTGCAAAGGGCTCTGAGCTCTCTCTGGAGCCTTCTCCTCTCCAGGTGAGCACCCCCAGCTCTGCCAGCCTGGCTGCAGAGCAGAGAGGTTTGTTGGGTCACTCCCAGTGCCCCTGCCAGGAGTCACCACCTCTGGACAAAATGCAGCCTCCCATGGGAGGGCTGGGCTGAATTTTACCTTCCCAGAATCAGCACAGAGCAGACACACAACGAGCTCTGAGCTGGACTTGACAGGGAAAAGCCAAACCTCCACTGTTTTTTCTGCTCAGCAACAGAACAGGAATGTCACCACCACTTTCAGGGAAGATGCTGGAGCAGCTGAAAGTTTAAAAATGCAAATCAAAGCCCAAAAGAGCTCTGAGCTTGCAGCAGGCGTGCCACAGTGTGGCATTTGCAGCATGGCAGCAAGAATGTGCTGGCACGTGTGTGCGAGGTGGGAAAAAAAGCGTGAAGCTAAGCATGACTTAGAGGGGAAAAAATGCCCAAAATCCAAAAAAGAGGAGTTTATTCAGGGATTATCAACGTGACTGCCTTCATCAAGTGATGGAGCAGCTCTAAGCACAGAAAGCAGGTTCTGAAAATGTGGAAAAAAAACCAGTTTATGACATCTAGTGGTAAGAGGAGATGCCCCCCTGCACGGAGCTCTGGCTGTGCCAGTCAGGGCTGATTCCAGAGCAGGTTCACTGCACTCCCACTGCACTCCTGACAATAATCTGTGTGCAAAGTGTGAGCCTTTCTGGGCAGCTCTGTCAAAGGCAGGGCTTTACATGCAACGCCTGAGTGATTCCAATTCTAGGCTGGGCACAGAGAACAGCCCTTTGTGTGGGCTGCTATCACACCAACAACAGCACAGAGCTCCCAGCTTTTATCACAGCCCTTGGAGCTGCTCTCTCAGAAAGGATCACTGCCTGCATCCTTTGCTGCTTTGGAAAATGGCCAAGGCAGGATGAGAAAAGAGCCCCAGGATGTCTGAAGAGAGCAGGATCACTGAAAAAAGGATGGGGGCACCCTCAGAGGCTCTGGGATGTCCCAGAGCACCCAATTCCTGCTGTAGCTGTGCTCTTCTCTGATTGCAGCACGGAGAGATGGCACCTTTGGGCAAAACCATCCCTTTTGTGCCCTTCATTCCCACCTTGTCCTCCAAAGTGCCAGTTCCTGGCATTCCTTCTGGGCCCTGCAACCATAACAGGCTGTCAATGCAGGATAAAGGATAATCTCGTTTTATCAGTGCTGCCCTCCATGGAAAAGCTGCCTCAGCCCTGCAGGAGCCTGGGGTTGGAAGAAATCCTGTGGGGCTGGACAGACCTTGTCCAGAAGAAAAGGCTCTGCCCCAGCAGGGCCTCATCCCCTGCCAGATCCCCTCAGAAGGGGCTGACACAGAACTGAGGAATGGTTTGGGTTGGAAGGGACCATAGGGATGATCCCATCCCACCCTGCCATGGCAGGGACACCTCCCACTGTCCCAGGTGCTCCCAGCCCTGTCCAGCCTGGCCTTGGGCACTGCCAGGGATCCAGGGGCAGCCACAGCTGCTCTGGGCACCCTGTGCCAGGGCCTGCCCACCCTCACAGGGAACAATTCCCAATTCCCAATATCCCACCTAACCCACACTCTGTAAATGTGAAGCCATTCCCTGTGTCCTGTCCCTCCATCCCTTGTCCCCAGTCCCTCTCCAGCTCCCCTGGAGCCCCTTCCAGCACTGGAAGGCCTCCCTGGGGACAGTGGGTGTTTTCCTTCAGTAATCCAGTCCAGATTGGGCTCTTCTTCAACAACCACCACCTAAACCCACCTTGTCTCTGTCCCCTCCCTGTCCCCAGGCTGTCACCCCTCCCTGCACCAGCACTTTGGTGGCTGAGCGCTGCTCACCACAGCCCTGAACCAGGTCAATGAACTTTTCAGACAATGGGGATGAACTGGATGGGTTTCATCTTTGGCCAAAGGTACTTTATGGCTTTTTATTGTGGTTCTTATTGTGTTACTTAGGTTCTCATGCCTTTTACACTGCTTTAAAAGAGCTGTTGGGGATGTCATTTTACTAAATACAGGCAGAGGAGTTGTGGAGACACACAGGCATGCCAGTGTGGAGAGGTGTCCCTTGAATGGGTTATGAGAAGATCTTCTCAAACCCTCTTGGATTGAGAAGTCCTCCTTGGTCATCTGAGTTCCCACCACGTTTTGGAAGCCCATGCAGATTTGTTGGGACCAATTGGTTTTTCCCCTTTTACCACCCCTGCTTTTCCCCATAAAAACCCCTGCTTCTGCCCTGTTCAGGGGGGAGCTGCTGTCCCTGGCCTCCTTGGCAGGTATTCCTTAGCTGGAATAAAGGAACAACCACACACTGCTCCTGTCTCTTTGTCCCTGTGCTGGCCAGGGTAACCTCACAAGGCTGAGCTGAAATCACTGTGTAGGGAAGGTTGAAAGTTTGACAAGAGTCTCACAGATATGTATGCTTAGCAGAAAGATTTTTGAATGTAGAATTTGTAGAATGAAGAAGGAATAGAGTTGGAAGCAAGTTTTGATACAGAAGAAAAGAATTGCTGAGCCAGTCTCACTGGGTAACCAAGGAGGCAAAGGGTGTGTTAGTTAGAAGGAGATTTTATCACTTAGAGCAAAGGATAAACCCACCCCAAACAAGAAGATGTTTTTACCAAGCAGAAAGAGAGCACAGGCAAACAAATCAACAGATGTTGCAAGTAAAAAAAAGGTCTCAGAATTTTCCACTGCAAGAAAACTGAAAAAAGACTTCTGGTTTAAACTGAAAAGTACAAACTATTAGTGATTGGAGAATAGTAACATGAATATGGTAACTATAGTAGTTATGATAGGCTATAGATAATAGTTAAGGTATAAATTGGTTCTACTGTATGAAGATGCTCAGCAAAGAAAAGTCTATAATGCATTGTAGCAAAACCAAAGGGTCTCCAGGCCTGCCTGCAGCTGGAGCTGACAGCTGTGGGCACAGCTCTGTCACCCACCACCCTGGGCTGCTGTGACACCTTGGATAGAATAAACTGCATTTTGTACACAATAAACTGCATTTTGTACACAATAAACTGCATTTTGTGTACAATAAACTGCACTTTGTATACAATAAACTGCATTTTGAAGAGCTGCCTGGAGTCCTACATCCCTCATTTCAGCTCTTACACACCGCTAAGAGCTGAATTGCCTGCCCCTTGCTGAGGTTAGCCAGCTGCTGAAGGACTGCCTGAGACCCCTAGAAAGTTGTCTCTTGTGGGACCTTGTCACAGACATATTTTCTGAAAAATCCTGTCATTAGGATCTTTTCTCCTGAGAAGCTGGGAAGCTTCAGCTTCTCCATGTTTTGCTACTTTAGAATGTGATTTAGAGAATTGTTTACCCAGCATGTGAAATTGTTTTTACTTGATGACCAATGACAGCCACCTGTGTCGAGGCTGTGAGCAGTCACAAGATTTTATTATTCATTCCATTCTTTGCTAGCCTTCAGATGAAATCCTTTCTTCTGTTCTTTTAGTATAGTTTTAATATATCATTTTTTAAAATATAATATAAATCATAAAATAAGAAATCAGCCTTCTAAAACATAGAGTCAAGATTCTCATCTCTTCCCTCATCCTGGGACCCCTGCAATCACAGGACACTCTCTGGGAAGGTCCAGGTTGAGCCATCAGACCCTGACCTGCCATCCAACAAGTGGCTCAGAGGTGTCCAAGTGGATTAATGAGGATCAGGGTAGGACAATAGCAGTGTTTACATGGACTGAGCTCTGTCCCTCCAGGCCCTTTAAAGCATTTCTTTCAGCTGCTGAAGTATTGATTAGAAAGGAATGATTGATTAGTCTGGAATGACTTCCACTGCTACAAACCCTCTCTAAAGAGTTCCAAACTCAAAGATCAGCACAAATCCTGAGTTTCTGCTTTGGACTCACAAGCCAATATCTCTGGGAGCCAGGGAAATGTGGAGATGCCAGGGGAAGGACAAGGTGACCCATCCACAGCCCTTGGCACACAGGGACTTTCTCAAATGCCATTTACACCAGGGCAGGTTGGGGCTGGATGTGAGCAAAAATTTCTTCAGTGGTCTTCAATTTCTAGAGGAAAGCAGCAATTGCACAAGAAAGATGTGGAATGAATTCCAGTGGAATGAATTCTGGTGGAATGAATCCAGAGGAGGCCACAGAGATACTCCAGGAGCTGGAGCCCCTCTGGAGCCAGGCTGGAAGAGCTGGGACTCTTCACAACAGAGATGAGAAGGTTTTGGAGAGAGCTCAGAGCCCCTTCCAGGGCCTAAAGAGGCTCCAGGGGAGCTGGAGAGGGACTGGGGACAAGGCATGGAGGGACAGGACACAGGGAATGGCTTCAAATGGACAGAGGGCAGGGATGGATGGGGTATTGGGAATTGGGAATTGTTCCCTGGCAGGGTGGGCAGGCCCTGGCACAGGGTGCCCAGAGCAGCTGTGGCTGCCCCTGGATCCCTGGCAGTGCCCAAGGCCAGGCTGGACAGGGTTTGGAGCCACCTGGGATAAGGGAAGGTGTCCCTGCCCATGGATGGGCTTTGAAGGTCCCTCCAACCCACCCCATCCCAGGATCCTCTGTTAACAGCAATGTGTTCATCCTCCTAAGGGGGTTATGGGCACAGAACGAGCCCCTCTTGGCTGGGAAAGGAGAAAAAGCTGAAAATTGGACATTTGATCCCAGCCACTGGAGAGCCCCTGACCACTGAGCAGAAACAGCCTCACCACAGCTGTGTTGGTGCATCCCCTTGCTGTAAATTTGCTTTTCACCTGGTTTAGCTCTTCCCTTGAGGAGTTCCCAAAGCGCCTCAGCTTTCCCACAGCTGCTGGGAAATTTGGGGACCTCACCCCAAGGACCCCATCCCAGCAGCCAGGGATGTGTTGGAAGTCTCACCTGGGAGAGGACGAGACCTTTCCCCCCAGCTCCGGCTGCTTCCAGCCTTGCTCCTGGATGCTTTTTCCAACTGGATTTTTTTCCTCCGGTTCCTGGGGACCTCTCGTGGTGGGAAGTAAAACCACGTTTGTTTGGGAAGAGCAGGAGGTGTCCCGGCTGGAAGAACGACTTCTCTAAAGAAACTTTGGGATCAGAAACCAGGAGAGAGGAAATCCCAGAGAGCAGCAGCTGCCCCTGCCCTCGGAAAGCTGCAAACACCCACCTGTGCCAGGTGGGGTTCCTGCAGGATCCAGGGGATCCAGGGGATGACTCCTGGTTTCCCAGCACAAATACACAAGCCTGGAGCTGCAGGTGTGCCAGGCCAGCTGTGCCACCCTTGGGAGCCACCACAAACCCCCTGGGAATTGGGTTCTGGTGCTGTTTCCTTGCAGGAGCCTCCCCGGAGGAGCAGAGCCTGCGGTTGTGCACAGCTGGAATTCTTTGTGCTGCTTGTTGGTGTTTCAACCCTCCAGTCCCATGAATCTGCCTCTGCTGATGTTTAATTTGAGGATTTTTTTCAGCAGGGAAAAGTTCCAGTGAGGAAGACCTTGTGGGAAATGGATTTGTAGAGAATTTTTAAAGTTTGACAGAAGGTTCACATAGTATGCATGGGTATGTAAACTTTGAGAGAAGAAATGTTGACTTAGAAATATTATACAATAGGAGAAATATTACAAAATGTTATTGAGAGAGAAATGGAATTAGAAATGTTTTAAAAGACAGTTTTATAAATAAGACTAGATATTTTAGAGGAATAGAACTATAAAAGATGTAGTAAGGCTTATAAGGAGTAATATTAGATAATTAGTTTTAAAGTATTTACAACATAGTGTAACAAAAGTTGATAGGCTAAGAAACACTTGTAGTGTATTATAATTAAGAAATAACTAGTTTTTGAATGTGATAGTGTAAATTATAACATTTGTATTATTTTACTTTTTATATGAGACTAAAGATAGAATGAAAATTTTAAAAACACTTTTTAGTTACTTTAATTTTTTTTAATATAGGGTTATTTTTAGCACTTTAATTTCTTTTATTTTGCATTTTTTGGCTTAACCTGTCAGGCCTGGGCTGTCAGTGAGTGGGGGCTGTTCCACCCCTCCTCCTGCAGCTCCAGCTCCTGAGCCTGGAGTGCTGTGGGGGAGGTCAGAGCAGGCAGGTACTCCCACAGGCCCCAGGAGGGCAGGCTGGGCATCAGGAGGAATTTCTTCCTGGAAAGGGTGGTCAGGCCCTGGAAAGGTTCTTTCCCCAGAGGGTGCTGGCACTGCCCAGGGAATGGTCCCAGCCCCGAGGCTGCCAGAGCTCCAGGACCTCCAGGGATGCCCAGGCTGGGATTGTTGGGGTGTCCTGAGCCAGGAGTTGAATTGATGATCCCTGGGGGTCCCACCCAACTCAGGATACTCCCTGATTCTGTCATCTACAAGGACTTTCTTACTATGAAAAAGTTCTAAAGCAATTTAAAGAGTTTTTTCCCCAATGGATGCTCCTGCTCAGCTCCTCCAGGACAGCTCAGGTGGGGATTCCCTTCCCGTGCCCCTGGAATTGCCCAGCCTGGCCCCAAGGGGGTCCCAGCCCTGGGAGGGGCTGCTGAAGGCAAAGCCCCTCTGCAGCAGCCCTGAGAGTCCTTTAAGCAGCTCCAAGACCCCTCCCTGCCATTCCAAGCTTTCCAAGTGAAGCTCCAACCCCAGCCCAGCCCCACTCCCATCTCCCCTCTCTCATTCCCAAGGGTTGGATAATTACCACACCATGGATTGCCTGCAGTGCCTCTCCCAGAGGCTTTGGGAGCACCCTGCTCCAGGAATCTGGGCTTTCCTTGGAAGGAGGCAGAGCCCAGCCCAGGACACCCCATCCTTCAGCCTGTCCCCCCCACTGTGAGCAGGGATCTGCCACGAGCTGCAGAGGAAATCCAGATTTTCCTGGGGTTTGTCCCTGAGCCATAGGACAGGATCATTCCTCTGGGTGTTCAAGGGTGTCTGGTTTGGGAATTCCAGGCCTTTTGTCCCAGGTGCTCTTTCCAAAGGGCAGATTTATAATTCCCCCCTTCTTGGTTCTCCTCCTGGGCTCCTTTCCCCCGTTTTTGAAGCCCTCTCTGTCACTTGTGGTGTGCAGAGATGTCTCTAATAAAGAGTTCCCAAGTAGTTCAGGCAGAGTTCTGGAAGTTCACAGGATTTCCATGTTGGAAAAGTCCAAGGCTCTCAAGACCCAAGAATTCCCAGCGCTGATGCTTTTGCAGCTTGCACAGCACTGGGTCACCTCTGGCTGCCCCAGATTCCTGTTTTCCCCAGACACTTCCAGCCCTCCCTCGTGTCCCACCACTGAGCTCTCAGGCTTTCCTCCTTCCCTGTTACTGCAGACACTGACAGGCAGGACATGGAGCTGCTGGAATCCGGAGGAAGCCGTGAGGATGCTCCAGGTGTGCTCTGCAGCCAGACTGGCAGTGCTGGAGGTGCTCACCTGGAGAGGGGAAGGCTCCAGAGAGAGCTCAGAGCCCCTTCCAGGGCCTGAAGTGGGTTCATAAAAAAGAGGGAAAGGGACTTTTGCCATGGGCATATACTGACAGAGGGGAACAGATTTAAACTAAAAAAGGAGAGATTTAAATTAGATATTGAGAAGGAATGGTTCCTGTGAGGCAGGGAAGGAAGGCCCTGGCACAGGCTGCAGGAGCTGTACCCTGAGGGTGCCTGGGCACAGCACCAGCTCTGTGCACCCTCCAGCTGGGGTGAGCAGAAACCATTTTTAAACCTTTAGGGAAGGCCGGGCTCAGCCTGCTCTGATAAAGTTTCACCTAAAGCCACGCTCTCAGCAGGGGCTGCTCAGGGGAAGCCTCATCCAAAAGTCATTTCTGGTCCTGTTTGGGAATTGCCAGCCCCGTAGGGATGTCCTGGACCTTGCCATCCCCTGTGACAGCCCTGCAGACCTGCCGTGCTGTTTGGTTTTCAGGCACAAGGTGGCAGTGGGGGAGCAGCTTTCCCTTTCCTTTTCCCTTTTCTCTTTTCCCTTTTCCCTTTCCCTTTCCCCTTTCCCCTTCCCCTTTCCCCTTTCCCCTTTCCCCTTTCCCCTTTCCCTTTCCCTTTCCCTTTCCCCTTTCCCTTTCCCTTTCCCCTTTCCCCTTTCCCTTTCCCTTTCCCTTTCCCTTTCCCTTTCCCTTTCCCTTTCCCTTTCCCTTTCCCTTTCCCTTTCCCTTTCCCCTTTCCCCCTCCCTGTGCCTCATCCCTGGCCAGCACAACCCAGCCCGGGCAGGCCCCCGGTGCCCCCCTCCTTAAACCCCAAATCCCACCCCAGGGGTTCCCCCTCTGTGCAGGAAATCCCACCCCTGTGAGCCCTGGGGGGTTCAGACCCTGCTCTGGAAGGGTCACCCCACAGACAGGGATGTGAGTTCAGCCAGACACGTCCTGCCAGTGCCCCCCTGGGTACCAAACCCATCCCTGCCAGTGCCATCCCGGGCACCAAACCCATCCCTGGAGTACCACCTTGGGCACCAAACCCATCCCTGCCAGTGCCATCCCAGACACCAAACCCAGCCCTGCCAGTGCCACCCTGGGCACCAAACCCATCCCTGGAGTGCCACCCCAGACACCAAACCCATCCCTGCCAGTGCCACCCCACACACCAAACCCATCCCTGGAGTGCCATCCCAGACACCAAACCCATCCCTGCCAGTGCCACCCCGGGCACCAAACCCATCCCTGCCAGTGTCTGGGCACCAAACCCATCCCTGCCAGTGCCACCCTGGGCACCAAACCCATCCCTGCCAGTGCCATCCCAGACACCAAACCCATCCCTGCCAGTGCCACCCTGGGCACCAAACCCATCCCTGGAGTGCCCCCCTGGGTACCAAACCCATCCCTGCCAGTGCCACCCCGGGCACCAAACCCATCCCTGCCAGTGCCACCCTGGGCACCAAACCCATCCCTGGAGTGCCACCCTGGGCACCAAACCCATCCCTGCCAGTGCCACCTTGGGCACCAAACCCATCCCTGCCAGTGCCATCCCAGACACCAAACCCATCCCTGCCAGTGCCCCCCTGGTCACCAAGCCCCCCACACTCCCACCTCTCCTGATTTCCCTGAGCTGTCCCAGGGCACTGCACACGGGGCACACCCCACTTTGTGTCACCCCCCCCTGCCCTCCTGCCCTGTTGATGTCCCCAGCTAGGTCACCCATCCTCTTCCAGGCCACTCCTGCTCTTGGGGTTCCTGACTGTTTAGGGGAGGTTTTATTGTTTTAAACTGATTTATTTTGTACCTGCCAGCACCTCAGTGTTCCCCTCTAGCAGTGGTGGGAATGCTCTGAGCACTGTCCTGGGACACGGGGGAAAGGCCACCCTTGTCTGGCACCAGGGTCCCTGGCCAAGGGGCACCAGCACCTGCCTGGGGCCACCTGGGAGGGGGAACAGCCCTGGGGCAGGGGTGGGGACACTCAGGAGCCTCCTGCAGAGGGGACAGGGAGTGGCTTTGTGGCACCTCCCAGGTGAGAGTTTGGCAGAGGTGGGGGCTGGAGGGGGAAAATGAAACACAGGAGGTATTTAGAGATCCCGGTGGCTCAAGGGGATGCAGAGCAAGGGGAAAACCCCAAATCCAGCAAGGAATAAAGCACCCTTCTCCTCCCTGGCTCTCCAGGGGCTCTAGGATGGGAAGTGAGGTGAATACATCACTCACAGGAATCTCCTTGGGGCAGGAGCAGCTCTGCCCTGCTCCAGGAGCATTCCCAAACTCCCTTCCCTGCCCCCATCCCTCCCAGCCCAGGAGCACCCGCCCGGTCCAGGGCATGCAGGGTCTGTCCTGATAAACACCCGGAGCTGAGGCAGGCAGGGAAGCTGGGAAATAACAGTCATGAACCATTTTAAACACTGCTGAGAGGAGCAGGAGCCTCCCAGGCAGTTTTCCAGCCCAGTGGTTCCAACAAGCTCTTGGTGTGTTTACACACAAATAACAATAATTAAAGCAAACCCAACAGAACCACGGGTGCTCCCACCACATCACAGCCAGGAAAATAAAACCCTCTGGAAAACAATCACACCTTTCCCTGCTGCTCACTCACACACAGGTCCAGGCAGTGAGTGAGACATTCTAGGATGCAGTTACACAGGTTAACTGATCCCACTTCTCCAAGGACCAGGGAATGGGCACAGCCCCGAGGCTGCCAGAGCTCCAGGAGCTCCAGGGATGCCCAGGCTGGGATTGTTGGGGTGTCTGTGCAGGGCCAGAACTGCACTGATGATCCCTGGGGGTCCCTTCCAGGGTATTCTGTGATTCCAGGAAAACTTCATCCACCTTGCCCAGGATGGGAGCAGGAGGAGTTTTGGCTCCAGGGCGTGGCTGGGTCCCCTCAAGGAGCAGGAGCAGCATTTTTGGCTGGATGTGTCCCAGTGCAGCTCAACAGCAAAATCACAGAGAAATGGGGGAGTGCATTACTGTCCATAATTTCCTACACAAGCTTTTGGGGTGGGGGAAACTCCTCCTTAGAACATGAAAAGCAGCTGGTTGATGCCAAGGTTTTAAGGTTTAAAGGCTCAGGTAATAAATATGTTTCACCTTCTGCCTCTTCCCCAGGAGGTTTGGAGCACTGTGGGCCCCTCATTCCATGGGCCATCAAATATCAGAATAAATCACACAGACTCCATTTCCTTATTGGTGGGAAAAACCCCTTCTTTAGTCACATAAGTTGTTTTTATACAGCTGTACAGACCTTGTGGGTGACTACAATTGGTCAGGAGCTTTCTTGTTAATTACTTTATTGGTCAATAACAAATTGTCACCCTGTATTGATTGCTCACTCCAACCCCCAGTGTGTGCATGCAGGAAAAGTTCCTTGTGACAGATAGTTTTCATTTTTCTAGTGGTGCAGAAACAGTTTATACAGGTGCTGTTGCCTGTTTTTTACCCAGGAATAGATTGCTGTGTTAACAAACTGCTCACACCAGGATTGCTTCCACATGGGAACTTGCAAAGGGCTGGCCTGACAAGACCAGCCACTGAAATCACGGAGCAGGCCTGATTTTATGAGGCCTTTTTCTTGGAGTTTTTCTACCTTGCTGCAATAATCAGATATTAAGGAACATTTTAAGCAGCATTTTCCCCTCCTCACCCTGCAACTCCAACTCTTCTGTAATTCCTGCCAGGCTGAGAAATGGATCCTCCTTCTCTGCCTGCTGCTGTTGCACCCCTGGAAAAGGAAATTGGTGCTGATGGGGATGGGTGGGAGCTGGGAGAAGATGTCAGGCTGCATTCCCTGCTCCCTGGCATGACTGGTGAGCAGCCAGCTCCACATCCCAGCACACTCCCCACATGCTGGTTTTGGGATGTGCATGAACATCACGTTGTGAAAAACACATTCACTCTTCTGCGAAAATGGAAAAAATTTAATAGACAACAATGGGAGACAAGAACCATAGAGCAAAGGTGGGAAAAACTTCTTCACTCTCCTGTGAAAATGTAAAAAAGTTTCATAAAGGACAATGGGAGACAAGGACCACAGAGCAAAGGTTATTAGGGTTGGCAGTCAGCCAACAGCACTCTATCACATTTGGGGATACCCCTTAAATACCTTTTAATCCCATCAGCCTGTTGCATATTCATAGACCCTGATGCATACTCATAAAATAGTTTGCATTTTCCAGGAATATTTTGCATGGCCCCTCCTTGGGCTGCCTCTTTAGAGCAGGTGAGTTTCTTGGCTGTGGTTCTGGCTCCTTCTCCTTATCACTTCCAGTTTGGGCCTGGGTCCATGCTTGCTTCAGAGGGTTCTGAGAAACAACTGCTCACTTTGAAAATTTAAAAAGGTGTATTAAACCTTGACAAAAATACAACAAAAGGAACAACATAAGAAAAAAGTTGGGAACTGCCCTTCATACACACTACATGTCCAGTTCATCTTCAAGATGGATGCTCAGTCTTTTATACCCCTGGGGGTTGCATAACCCAGCCCTGGCCCCTCCCAAAGTCTGTCAGGCAGCTCTTCTGTGCCATTTATCAGTGCACACTGCTTTCTTGTCACTGCATTGGGGTCAGCTGTTGCCATGCTCACCCCAAGCACCCCCAAGCTTTGCCATTCCCACCTGCCCCATGCAAGGGACACCTGTGCAGCTCCTTTGTACCTGTCCTGGACAGCCCAGGCTGTCTGATGGCAGCAATACAGGGGGAAAGGGAACTGTGGGGAGAGCAGAGGGCATCTAAACTGCAATAACACAACTGTACATCACTAAAGCTTTTCTGAATATTCACACAATAGTTATATTTTAATTGTGAGAGCAAATCATCTCATTATCCATCCATAACAGGGTGAGTGCTGATGGTTGGCAGATCTATAGCAGGTGCCCTCATCCTGTGTTCATGGGATGTTATCCCATCTGTGAAAAATGCCAATCACTTGTTTTTAAAATTTTAAAAGTTTAATAGTAGTAAAATGGTTATAAAAATAGCAATATAATTAGAGTAATAATAATTTGGACAATTAGGACAATATGAGACAATAAAACCAAAGAATTACGGATATCCGGGTACCTCTTTCTGGGCAGCATAAGGCTGAAAAAGGAGCCAGGTTAACAGAGGATTAACCCTTAAAAACAACAGCCTGTTGCATATTCATACACCTCATCCATGGTGCATCAATTCCATTCACACACAGGATTCTGTCTGGGCAGTGTCAGCTTCTCCCTCTGAATCCTGATGGTGTCTGCAGGGCTGAGCAAGGCAGGGAGAAGTTCCTTTCTCCTGATAATGGAGCAATAAATTCCCTTTCTCTGAAAGATTGAGGTGTCCTGTGGCTGCTGTCTCACTGCAAGTACCTCACTCCTTTCTTAGAAAAAACATCCCACATACACAGTTCCTATTTTAACTACAAAAGTTACCTTTTAACTACAAAACTACATTTACCATACTATGAAAATGTTAATACAGCACTACTTAAAAAATTAATGCAGCATAACTTCCTAACATAACACATATAAAATTCATTTAAATATTTGCAAAAAACCAATCATAAAATATGCATATTTCACACATCCAGGCAGGCATTTTAACACAAGCACACTGATATCAGCTATTTCACTATGTCCTAGGGTGAGGTTATGGTGCTTGTATCCCCATTGGGGTGTTCTGTTTATGCTGGGTATTATGTTCTGTGCCTTCAAGATTGGCTTTGAAGAGTGAAGTTTTGTTTTGTTTTGCTTTGCTATCAGCCTGCTCTCCCACGGCTGGTGGGACACACAGACAGGGCAGTACAGAGTGCTGCTTTGGCTTTTTGCTTTGCTCCTGCTTTTTGCTCATTAGTAAGTTCAGCCAAGCAGTCCGAGTGTCACTGTAGGACACAAAGAACATAAGTGCACACGGCTGCTCTCAAGGTGAAGAGAAAAAGGGGAAGTTTATTGTCTGACTCCAACATTTATAGTTCTGCAAAAGTGACAGTGGATTGGAGGGTGACAGTGCCACCTCTCCAATGACACTGGACAAACCAACAGTCCATCAAAGTTCTCCTCCTCCATAAAAGAATGCAAAACAATGAGTTATTTACAGAAAGCGTGTGAGAAAGTTCACTACAAAAACGTCAACATCAGAAGGTTTAGAAAATCTTAAAAAATCAGGGTGACATCTGAGCTTTTCCCTGGACTGTTTTTCCTTTCCCTTTGTTGGCCCCACTGGAGCCTGCTCTGGATGGGCCCTGGCAAACCCCCAGAGTTTGCACCTTGTGGCTGCAGCAGCTGCCCCAGCGCTGCAGGGACTGATCCCAGAGCGAGCACCCCAGGAGAGACTTTCTGAGTTTGTCACCTTTGTCAGAGCAGGGACAGAGTGCTGTCACCCAGCATTGCTCATGTTGTGTGCTGGGGGTGCTGTGCTGTTCAATAAACAGGTTCTTGCCACTTCTCTCCCAGGAATCCTCCCTGAACCTGTTGGGGTAAGGGGCCGTGTGGGTTTGCTCTCTGGAGGGGCCCCTTTGGAGGTTTTCTCCCAAATTTGCCCTAAACCAGGACATATGTCTAAGCTTAATTAACAACAGAAATAAAAGCTATATCTTTATAACAAAATACTGTAATATCACACATATAGAATCCATTTTAACATTTGCAAAAAGCCAATATTATAACGTGTGTCTACAACGCTGTTCTGCCTGGAACAGCGCTGGCTCTGCTGCCAGCACCAGCAGTGATTAATCTGCGATCTCTGCGAGCTGTTAGATATCCATCAAAGGCCTGAGGAGAGGGCCTGCCGCTATTGAAACAGTTTAACCACTGATGGCATTATAATTATCTCGCTATCAACTGCAACAAAGCGGCTCGGCAGGAGCTGCTCCGCTTAAACACAGGAGGTCAAGGGAATTACCCGAGCGGGAAGTGCAGGGAGAGCCGGCCTGGCTCCCAGGATTGCCGATAATTAATGGCAATTATAATTGATTGTGGGGCCGAGCTCTTGTCAGGCCACTGGGTCACACACTCAGCAGCTGGATGGGCTCTTCTGTCTCTTCCCAGCGAGGATTTGGGATGGGTGAAGCCTCTGCCCCAAATGTGTTGGGCTCACGGCTCCATGGTGTGAGAAATGCTGCTCACTTCCAAAAAATTTAAAAGGTTTATTAAAAACTTATCAAAAATACAACAGAAGATTGAATGGAGAAAATATTACAGCACTGGGAACAGAGGATTTTTCCCACCATGTGCTCACCCACACAATGGATGTTCTGCCTTTTAACCCTTTAGCCCCTGCCAAAGTTCTGTCCATGGACTCCTCCTTCCCTGCCCAATGCTGGGGATCACTGCCTGACACCTTGATTGGAGCTCAGGGGCTGCCATAGTGACAAGCCAACCCTCCCAAATGTCCCAAACACAGGCCACCCTGTGGTGTTTTCAGGGTCCCCCGTGGCAGGAAGGAAGTGATGAATCTGACTCCATGTTCTTAGGAGGCTCTTGTATTATTTTATGATATTATAATATATTAAAGAATACTATACTGAAACTATATTAAAGAATAGAGAAAGGATACAGACAGAAGGCTTAACAAGATACCAGTAGAAAACCCCTGACTCTCCCCAGAGTCCTGACACAGCTGGATGGCGATTGGTCATTAAGTAAAAACAACTCACATGTTGGATAAACAATCTCCAACCACATTCCAAAGCAGCAAAACACAGGAGAAGCAAAATCAGATAAAATTGTTTTCCTTTTTCTCTGAGGCTTTGCAGCTTCCCAGGAGGAGAATCCTGGGCAAAGAGGATTTTTCAGAAAATATGATGGTGATAGCACCCCCTAATAACAACACAACTATTAATCTATAAAACTTCTCCTAACATATATACATGATATTTGCCTTTTAATTGTGTGAGTCAACCATGGCATTACTCACCTGTCACAAGGGGTTGTGGATTTATTTCACACGTATTGGAATGGAATTCCTCCCTGTGAGGGTGATGAGGTGAATGGATTTCCCAGAGCAGCTGTGGCTGCCCCTGCATGCCTGGCAGTGCCCAGGGCCAGGGTGGGGGACAGTGGGAGGTGTCCCTGCCCATGGCAGGAGTGGCACTGGATGGGCTTTGAGGTCGCTGCCAGCCCAAACTACTCTGGGATTCTGTGATTCCATGATGACCAGAGGGTTCTGCTGGTTTGGGGCTGGGAAACACAGAGCTGTGGCTTGATCTTTTCTGGATCAGAAGAAACACAGCACAGGAAAGAAGAACAGAAGGAAAGAATCCATCCAGCCTCCCTGTCAGGGCTGGGGAAGGAGAAAGGCTCAGGCTTGCCATTGCAGCCTGGACACACAAACCCCATTTCTGCCAGGGATTACAGGGGGCCTGAGGAAGCAGTTCAGAACCAGATGGGATGAAAATCCCCCAGGAAGAGGCTGTGTTTGGGCACCCTGAGGACAGAGCAGCTGGCCAGCTCTTCCCAACCCAGCCCCAGCAGCTGCTGGTGGCCATGGCAGGGCTGACCCTCCCCAGGTCCCTGTGCTGGGTCAGGCACCTTTCTCTCCCCAAAGCCAGCCCCATCCCAGAGGGAGCAGCCCAAGAATGAGCCCAGTGCTCATCTCCACCTGATCTGGCCCTGATCCCTTCGTTTCCCTTTCTTGATTCCCCTTTTCCTGCCCCACATCTCCTGGTTTTTCCCTGGAAGTCCCACCACCCCAGGGCACCTGGGCAGGCATTTCTTCTGCTCTCACTCAGCTCAGCAAGGGCAACATAAAGACCATTAGAGGTTGGGTTTGTTTGGTTTTTTCCTTATTAGAAAAAGAGACAATCCCAGCCTGTAGCAAATCCAGGCTCCTGAGATCCACTTTGTCCCATCTCATCCTTTTCCCCCTGTATTGTATTTGCAGGGAATGCCCCAATGAAGGCAGGAATGATGAATCTGACTCCATGCTCTCAGAAGGCTCATTTATTACTTTATTATACGATATTATATTAAAGAATACTATACTATGCTAACTAAAGAACACAGGAAGGATACTTACTGAATGCTAAAAAGATAATAATGAAAATGATAATGACTCTCTCCAGAGCCCTGACACAGCTTGGCCCTGACTGGCCAAAGAGTGAAAACAACTCCCAGCAGAATGCAATGGAACAATCACCTGTGGGTGAACAATCTCCAAACACATTCCACATGAGCACAACACAGGAGAAGCAAATGAGAGAAGAATTGTTTTCCTTTCTCTCTGAGGCTTCTCAGCTTCCCAGGAGAAAAATCCTGGGTGAAGGGATTTTTCAGAGAATGTGAATGGCACACCCCTGGATCTCCATGGGTGATCCAGACCCTCACAGGCTCATCCCACACCTCAGAGAGACCTGTCCCCCAGCACCAGGGATTCCTGCTGCTTATAACCAGGACCCACCCATTGTCTGCCCCTACCCATGGCAGGGAGGTGCTGGAATCTGGAAACCCATGGCTCTGGCCAGGGCATCCCCACCTGGCAGCCTGTGCCAAGGCACTGCAGCAGGATGGGCACCAGTTGCTGTCTTGAGCTGTGCTAATGTCTGCTTCTTAGCAATAAAAAGAGGGGAAAAAAGACTTGGATTTGGATTTTAGGCACTTTGATTAAAATTTAATTAAGGGCTGGTTTCCCACCCAAATGAGAACTTGGGGAGGAAAGCAGGAGGGGAGGAATCCAAACACACACAAAGAACAAAAATCAGGAGAGAGAACAAGAATAAGGGGAAAACAAAGCAAGAGGAAAAGAAGAAGAGAGATGAAACAGGAAAGAACGAGAGAGAGTGGAAAAAAAATCTGAAGTGGAAATAAGCAATCAAAAGGAATAACAAAGGAAAAGGAGCAAACAAAGGAAAACACACAGAGAATAAAGGAGCAAGAGGGGACAGGGATGGAGCAAACTCCTGCAGAGAACAAAGAGGGGATGTGAGGCAGCCTAAGACACAAAACTGAGACAAGACAGCACTGAAGACAAAGGGAAAGTGGAACAAAAATAGCACCAAAGTGGAAACATGAAGAGAGTGAAGGTCCCTGGGAGCCGACTCTGGGCAAGGGGCAGAGCTGAGCCCGGGGCATGCCCGGCTCCTGGGCTGCCTCTGCCCACCAGCACAGCCCCGGGGCTGGGCAGGGCACAGGGGGAGCAGGGCACAGCAGAGCCCCAGCCCGGGCTGTCCCCTCAGCCCCAGGCTGCTGGAGAGGAGAGAGGAGACAGCTCTGCCCAAGGGACCCTCCGAGGGGGAGGGAGCATCCTCAGACGCTCCGAGCTGGGCAAGAAACGGCAGAAGGAGCCTCCTTTCCTTAACGATCCCTCCTTTCCTTAACGACCCCTCCTTTCCTTGACGATGCCTCCTTTTCACAGTGCTCCCTCCCTCCCCAGGCTGAGCTGTCCCGTCCTTTCCCTCCTCCCACTGTCACTTTGGGGTCCAGCTGGCACCAAGGCCAGTGCTGGAGCTGCTGCCACCTCTGGGTAACACCTCCCAGGAAAGGTGAAAATCGCTGTGCAGCTGCTGGGGGAGAGGGGAGGGAGGGACACAGGTGAGAACCAGCCCAGCAGGGACAAGGGCAGGGCAGGAGCTGCTCCTAAGAGTCCAAGGAACAGCGGGGCCCCTGCAGCCCCTGGAGATCCAGAGGGGAGCAGAGACCCTGGAGAGCCCAGCAGCCCCTGGAGAGCCCTCCTGGAGCAGGGGGAGATGCCCCAGGGGAAGCTGCAGCCCCTGGAGAACCCCCTGGAGCTCTTTCAGGAGCTGTGGCCCATGGGGGATCCATGCTGGAGCAGCTCCTGAAGGACTTTATCCCACGAGAGGGACCCCAGGGTGGCACAGGGGGAACTCCTGAAGGATCCCCAGGCAAAGTGAGATGGACCAAGCCCATCCCATCCACCTGCAGCTGCTGGAATGGCAGAGCTGGGAATGGCTGGGTGAAGGTGAGCCTGGGCTGTTGGGGTTTCAGTTTGCCTCTCACCACCCACCCCATTTGTAATTGGAATTAATCCAGTTATTGTTCCCCAAATCAGTATCCTGCCCATGGTGGTGCCTGTTGAGTGCCCTCTCCCTCCCCAGGAATTTTCCATGGGATTCTCTCCCTCTGCCATGCCATGGAGGGTGGCTGGCAGCAGCTGGGTGCTCTCCAGAGCCATCCAAGGCCATGCCCACCACAGCTCTCCCAGCTCAGCATCTCCCCAGCCCCAGGGAGCTCCTGCACTGCCTGGGATCCCAGGGCTCTGTCCTGCCACCCAGATCTGCATTCCTGGGCAGTTTTCCAAGGATGAGGCATCAGGCACTTTTCCACGGTGGGGAATCCTGCTGGAAACACCCCAGCTTCTCCTGGTGGCTTGGAAGGATCCCTGTGGTGGCTGTTCCACTCTCAAAATTCAGCTGCTGCCACTGGTTTGGTGCTGGGTGCAGCTCAGCTCAGCTCAGCCCCTTGTGCCCCTCTGCATCATTTCCCCCCAGGCTTGGATTTCCAAGAGCACAATCAGAAATTAATTCCTGCCTGGGTTCTTGCCCATAGCAATAAAATCTGGGGTTACAACAGCCAGGAAAGACACTTGGAGAGCTCTTACCCCTCACACAGCCCAGACACCAGGTGGGATTGAAACAAGAATTCCTCCTGTGGAAAGCTCCCAGGGTTGTCCCATCTCTCTCCCTGTTCTTTGCCTTCTGTTGGAGGAACAATCCTTGACACAGAGGATGCTGCTCCAGACAGTGAGCCCTGAAGGAATATTCCAGAAGGAATATCTGGTACTGCAGGAGCCCCTGGAGCCACTCCCCAGGCTGTTCCTTTCTCCCTGCCCTGAGCACAGCCAAGCTCAGCTCCACATGGGCCCAATTCCCAGCTGGGGTTTGCAGGAGTCACCCGAACCAGCAGGAAATGGGAACTGCCCCTTTTCCCTGCCATAGATCCCCCCTGAGCCCCTCCTGGGTGAGGAGCAGCTGGGATGGGTGGTGTTTGTCACACTCACCCTCTGGGGTGTGACCCACGTGCTCCTGGCAGGATCACCTGGGTGCTGGACATCGCTGGGCTCTGGAGCTCCTCGTTTCTGCTGTGGTTTTATTTGGTTGTGTTGCTGTCAAAGGCACAGCTGGGATTCCCAACCCAGCAGTGGGAACTTCCCTGAGCTCCTGAGGGAGCTGAGGAGCTCCCCTGGCTCCAGGGGGTTGTGGGGCTCCTGCCTGCAGGAGGACTTAGAGCCATCGTTGATTTGGGGAATTTTTTGATTTATAGGAACATTGATTCCAGGAACCCCCTGCCCCCAACTCTCAGGATCAGCCACCCCACAAGATCTTGGCCTTGCAGTAAAATGAGCTCAGCCCCCCACATTTCTCAGCTAGAAGGGTTTGTTCTATGCCTAAAGTGGCCCAAAGGGTGTTTAAAGGATTGTTAAAGTTGGGCAGTGCCAGGGGAGAGGCCTCAGTCCTTCATCAGGCCATGGGAAATACAGGATATCAGGAAAAACTTTTTTACAGAAAGGGTGATAATGTTCTGCCTGGGGAGGTGGTAGAGTCACCATCCCTGGGTGTGTTTAACAAAGCCTGGGTGTGTTTAACAAAGCCTGGATGTGGCACTGGGTGCTGTCGCCACATTTCTCTTCACAGAGAAAAGTAAGGCACAAGTTCCCAAGAATATTTCTAGGTTTCACATTCTCTGAACTTCAGAGAAAGAAAAAAACAATTCTTATCTCATTTGCTGCCCCTGTGCTGTTCCCAAGTGGAATGCATTGTGGAAGATTGTTTACCTGAAGGGAATTAGTAATTGGATTCTGGTGGGGGTGTTGTGATTCACTGACCAGTTGAATCCAGGTGTGTGTGTTGGGACTGTGGGCTGACAGTCACAGAGGCTGTACAGTGGGAGTGCAGTTGAGTGCTTGGCAGATTCAGTTTAGATGTAATGTAACATGATATAGAATAATATAGTGTAATAAAGTAATGAATTAGCCTTCTGATATCAATGGAGTCCTCCTCCTCATTTCTCCCTGCCACAGGGGTTGTTTTGTTCCAGTGGGGTGCCAGGGTTCATTGAGCTGTTGGGGCTGGGTTGGACTCAGTGCTCTTTGAGGTCTCTTCCAACACAGTGATCCTGTGATTCTGTGAATCCATCCCACTGTCCTTGGAAATCCAGCTGAGACTCCTGATGGCCACAGGCGCTTTTCCCAGTCCCAACCCAAGCAAGGATGGCTTCCCACCTGTGAGGAGGAGCTGCAGAGTTCCCAGTGCCCCCTTCCCCCTGGAGGGCTCAGCTCCATTAGCAGTGGATCAGTGCCCAAACTGCTCCATGCCCAAGCAGAGGCTTTGCCATTGGGAGTCCATGAGTTCAATTTTGAGCATTGAAATGAGACTTTAGTGTCATTTGAGGGCTTAGAGAGAACCTTCTGGATGTTCTGCTCTCTGCCCTGGGCAGCACAAAGCTCCTGCAGAGGAGGAGTCCCTGCTGCCTGCAGAGGTTGTGGTCAGTGCTCAGAGTCCTGCTGGACATCAGTGGCCAGTGGTATTTGAATATCTTCATCAATGGCACACGAAGGGATCAAGGGCACCCAGCAGGTGACACCAAGCTGAGGGTGCAGTGACACCCCTGGAGGACAAGGTCCCCCAAAGGGACCTGGACAGCTCCAGGAGTGGCTCTTGGGAATCTCAGGAAGTTTAGCAAGGCCAAGTTCAAGTTGGGGCAGCCCCTGGGATCCATCCAGGCTGGGATGAGCAGCTGGAGCAGCCCTGGAAGAAGGCCCTGGGGCTGCTGTGGGTGACACTGGCCATGGCCAGCCCTGAATCCCCAGCCTGGGCTGATCCCAGCGTGGGCAGCAGGGCAGGGATTGGGATTCTGCCCCTGTGCCCAGGTGAGAGCCCACCTGCAGAGCTGCCCCAGCCCTGGCCCAGCACAGGCAGGAGCTGGAGCTGCTGCAGGAGCCCAGAGGAGGCTCCAGGATGAGCAGAGGGATGGAGCAGCTCTGCTGGGAGGAAAGGCTGGCACAGCTGGGAATGCTCACCTGGAGAGGAGAAGCTTTGGGGTGACTGAATTGTGACCTTGCAGGACCTGAAGGGAGCCTGCAGGAAACATGGAGAGAGACTTTGGAGAGGGGATGGAGTGACAGGACACAGGGAATGGCTCCCACTGCCAGAGGGCAGGGCTGGATGGGATGTTGGGAATTAGGAATTGTTCCCTGGGAGGGTGGGCAGGCCCTGGCACAGGGTGCCCAGAGCAGCTGGGGCTGCCCCTGGATCCCTGGCAGTGCCCAAGGCCAGGCTGGACAGGGCTGGGAGCAGCCTGGGACAGTGGGAGGTGTCCCTGCCATGGCAGGGGTGGCACTGGAGGGGCTTTAGGGTCCCTGCAATCCAAAGCATCTAAGTGTCCCAGGAATGCAGGTGATGCTTTACTGGGCACATCACATCTCCTTCCTGCTTGTGGGGTGTAGCTGTTATCCCCAGCAGCAGGGATGGATGGGATGGGAGTTAATCTGTGCCCACCATCTCCTTCATTTCCATTTCTTTTAAAAATGGAAGCTTTATTAAAACAGCAGCACTTTTCTATTAAATGACAAACGCAGAGGAATGACTGCCTCTGTATCTCAGCAGCAGAGAATCTTTTGAAAATCACTCAAGAGGCAAGGCTCAAACCAGATATTTAATAAGAATCACTTGGAGATCACTTCTTAAAGCAATTAACAGATGATTAGAGATAAGCGAGATGCAACAACGAGACCCAGATCTCAGACAGATTTCTCCCGGGGTCACCCTGCAGTCATCAACGGTGTCAGGACAGAACAGCAGAGGAAATTCCCACTTTTCAGCCTAATTTTCCTCCTGTTTCCAGTGGTTTGGAAGCTGGAGCAGGGAGAAGGGGCCAACACCTCCCCGGGGCTCTGCCTCAGCTGAGGGTCCTGGAGCCCAGGGTTCATCTCCACCTTCCCTTCCTGGTGCTGGCTCAGGGGCTGCTTTTCCTTCTGGAGCACGAAGGAAAGGCAGGTCTGAGCCTGAACATTCCAAGGGATCCCAGGGCTCACCAGCAGCAGGATCCTCCTGCTGTCCCTGGGTGTCCTGTGCCACCTGGCACGGGGACCACAGTGGCACCAGGGACACGTGGCCATCGCAGAGGGACTGGGGACAGAGCCAGGGACTGGGACAGAGCCAGGCCCTCCTGGCCAGGGGCTCAGCACAGTCAGGATGGAGCCCAGGAGCAGCCACACATCCCATCCAGCCCTGCTGTGGGAGCAGATGGGGTGGGGACCTCACCCCACCACTGTGGCATGTGACAAAAGCCATCTGCTGCCACCCTGGGCACTGGCAGGGCTCGAGCTGGGCTGAATTACAGGACAGGCAACATCCAGGGGCTGTCTGGCTGCTTATCCTGACCCACACAGGCTCTCCCTCCGACACTTGCTCAGTTTAAGGACATTTTACCAGCTGGACCGGAGCTGTGGGGTCTCCAAGCCCTCAGGGTGTCCTGGGGTCACCAGGAAATTGCTTCTCTTAGAAGGCAGCAACAAAGGCAGGGGGAGCTGGCTCATGCATCCACGGAGTTGTGGTCATTTCGGGTTTGGAAGTGCTCAAATTTATTACACAAGAGATGATGCAACAGCGAAAAAGAGAGCAAAATTCTACATTGACTCTCTACTCTGCAGGTCAGGACAACTAAGAGGTTTTACTTCATTAAGGAAGGCAGGGGGAAAATCAGAGACAGCCCCAGTGGTTGAGGGAGCCTTGTAAAGCCTAAATGAACAATCAGTCCTAGGTGATGCTGGTTGCTGTAGAAGGAACAATGAAATAGATCTGCTTCTGTTCAATAAATTACTAAAACATCAGTTATAAACCTGCTGCATGGCATTGGAAATTCAGCTCGTTAAACATCCAGGGAGCTTCATCCTGATGCAAATGGAAGACAGGCATGAGTGCTCTGCAGCAAAGGACTCTGTGCACATCCCAGCCTGGGAAACATATTTACACATCCATCTCATATATTAATCTATTTTAGTGCACCCTAGCCAGAGGGCAGCCACAAAGGGGATTATTCTGGGAGAAGGACAGGAGATGGGCTGGTTTCTCCTCCCTGCTGAGCAAAGCCTGTGTCCACCCACGTACAGCAATGCTGCAGGATCCTGTTTCCCTTCTCCAGGCAGCCCCAAGCAGAGGACTCCCAGGTGGATTTGGCAGCCAACATTTGGTAGCCAGGATTACCATGAGCCAAAAATAAATCAGGTGAGATCCCTCCACCGGAACAACAAGCCTGAAGTGGCTTCAGGCCCAAGAATTTCAGCCAAGCTGCCATTTGCTGGGGCCTGGCCTCCCTCCCTGTCCCTTCCACAGCCCAGGAAGGGCTGCAGTGACTCTGGGGGACCTTGGCCAGGCCTGAGCAGGCAGGACAGAGGTGTCCAAGCCTCAGAGAACATTCCTGCTGTCACCCAGAAGGGCAGGCAGACATCCCAGGGCATCCCAAGGGAGCCCCTTTGGGCTCTCCATGGAGGGAGGTGCTGCTTGGCCAGCAGTGTGTGGGTGATGGAGAGGGGCAAGGGGAGGTCAGGGGGTTTATTCCACTGCATTGTTTTGGGTAACTTCTGTGATTAAGGGTTGGAAAGATCCCTGGGAGCTGCTGGGGGGTGTTCTGCTTCTCCAAAACTCAGGAAAGGGGCTGCTGGATGCAGGGGCAGGAAAGGGAAAAGGGAACAAGGACCCAGCAAAACACCACATCCTTCAAACTCGGCTCCCTTGGGGTTTGGGAACATTTTCCTTTCCCAAGCTCTTCAGTTTCCACACTTGCCAGGCAGGTCTGTCCAGGGTCGTGGTGCAAACCTCCCCAGCCCTTTGGGAGAGCTTGCAGTTGTGTGGGAAAGACAGAAATTCCCCGTCAGTAAATGCTCCCAGGCTGCTCCAGCAGGGAATGTGGCACCTCTTGGAGAGCTGGCCAGAGGGAACAGCAGTTCTGAGCCAGCCCCACACAGCTGGGGTCAGCTGGGGGAGACTCACACATGGTAAAAATAAAGCCACAAGTGCCCATCTGCCCCAGGTCCTGTCCCAGGAACACGAGGAAAGCTCTGGTTGATATTCCATCCTTTCCAAAGGAGTCCAGGTGGATCAGTCCCCTCGGCTGTGGCTCAAGTCAGACTCCCCTGACTCTTTCAGCCTCTACTTGATGAAGTTTTTAATTGTCCACCTCTGCCCCGTGCAGCTGCGGAGGATCAGGTCAATGCCAGCCATGCCCCTGTTCTCCACCTCCAGGCACCGGCCCGTGCCCTTGTTCAGGATGGCTCCGTTCTGCAGCGGGGGAGATGGGAAAAGATGGAAAAAGGAAGGTATGAATTGCCTGGGAAGCAAAGCAGGACCAGGAGGGCAGCCCCAGGCACTGCTGGAAGGGACACTCAGCTGGGTGGGAATGCAATGCAAACAATAAAATAATTCCCCAAATAAATGGAGTGAGCATCCCCTGTCCCTGACAGCACCCAAGGGACACCTGTAACCTTTAAATCCCACAGCTGCTGGGAAGTGGGACCTTCTGTAAACACTGAATTATTGTCCTGGGCTGTGAGATGGGGATGTGTTCTGTCCCCCTCTGTCAGAGCTGGGCAGTTCTCTGCTGTCCATGGGCAGTTTTCTTTATCTCTCCCACAGCCCATCCTCCCTCCAGCAGATCTCTGCTGTCCATGGCCACTGAGTGTCCCTGCAGGGCTGATCCAATTCCACCATCCCATGGGGAGATGCTGTGCCCAGGGCAGGAGCCAAGCATTCCTACCTGGATACAATCTGCCCTGGAACAGCACAGCAGCCTTTGCCCCCTGCATTCCCAGAGGAGCAGCTTTCTCCTGCCCTGCATTCCCAGAGGGAGAGCAGGCCCATCTCCAGCAGCCCTGCAGCTGCAGAGGAAAACTCCCCCCTTGTGCAGGATCCTGCTGCAGCAGAGCCACAGCTGGCACTGCAGGAGGGCTGAGCCCCCATGGGATGGGGCTGTGCCCCCACCCTGACACACAGGGGACAGGGCAGGGTCTGACTCTGGCAGGGTTGCTTTATATTACTGCATGGTAAATTTTTTAAATTTTTTAATTTTTTCCCTAGTAAAGAACTGTTATTCCTACTTCCATATCTTTGCCTGAGAGCCCCTTAATTTCAAAACCATAATAATTCAGAGGGAGGGGGTTACATTTTCCATTTCAGGGGAGGCTCCTGCCTTCCTTAGCACACACCTGGCTGTTCAAACCAAGAACAGGTATTTACACTCTGCTTTGGGACAAAATGAATTTCAATCTTCATCCACAAGAAACAAAGGAATCTGGAAGTCATTGGCAGATCAGACACAACCAGACCCACCTTTCTGCTACCAGAAGGGAAAATTTTGATTAGAAAGTGTCCTGAAATGCTGCCCTGATCCCTCTTAACCTCCTCCCTCTACCCCAGGACCTGGAATTCACTGTTCTGTGGCACCATTTCCCCTTTGTCCCACCCCATCCCACAGGCTGTGCCCCAGCCAGGCTTTGGGACACACCAGAGGTGTGGCCACATTTCTCCTCACAGAGAAAAGCAAGGCCCAACTTCCCAAGGATATTTCTGGGAATCACAGTGAGGAACCTCAGAGAGAGAAAAAACAATTCTTATCTCAATTGCCGCTCCTGTGCTGTTCCCAAGTGGAATGCATTGTGGAAGATTGCTTACCTGAAGGGAATTGCTAATTGGATTCTGGTGTGAGTGTTGTGATTCACTGACCAGTTGAATCCAGGTGTGTGTGTCAGGACTGTGGGCTGTGCACAGGAGATGCTGTGCAGTTGAGTTGGGTGCTTGTGCAGATTCAGTTTAGACACAGTGTAATATAATATAGAATAATATAGTATAATAAAGTAATTAAATGAATTAGCCTTCTGATATCCATGGAATCAGACGCGTTGTTTTCTCCCTTTTCCCACACCTGAGGGCAGCCCCAGACCCACCTGGATGAAGCTCCAGCGTTTGTGGAGGCTGCTCTTGACCTTGTCACAGTCCAGCAGCTGCGGGAAGCGGCTCTTGCCCGTGTCCACCAGGCAGCGCGTGTCGGGCAGCAGCGTGGTGGTGCCCAGGGCCCCCAGGTGCAGGAAGCCCTCCCTGGTGTATCGAGCCAGCTGGGGACACACAGAGATTCCCTGTCAGTAAATGCTCCCAGGCTGCTCCAGCAGGGAATGTGGCAGCTGGAGAGCTGGCTACGGGGAACAGCAAAACACCACATCCTTCAAACTCGGCTCCCTTGGGGTTTGGGAATATTCTCCTCTCCCAAGCTCTTCAGTTTCCACACTTGCCAGGCAGGTCTGTCCAGGGTGGTGGTGCAAACCTCCCCAGCCCTTTGGGAGAGCTTGGAGTTGTGTGGGAAAGCAGAAATTCCCCGTCAGTAAATGCTCCCAGGCTGCTCCAGCAGGGAATGTGGCACCTCTCGGAGAGCTGGCCAGATCTGAGCCAGCCCCACACAGCTGGGGTCAGCTGGGGGAGACTCACACATGGTAAAAATGTGTCCATCTGCCCCAGGTCCTGTCCCAGGAACACCAGGAAAGCTCTGGTTGATATTCCATCCTTTCCAAAGGAGTCCCTCAGCACCTCAGAGCACCAGCACAGAGGGACAGGACAACACAGAGCCCCTGGGAACATCTGTGGGGATGCACAGGGAAAGCAGAGTTGGAAGGAATAAATCCCAACTTCCTCCAGCCTTTTATCCTTGCTTGGGTTTGGTTTCTTCCAGATGCAGGTGAGGAATTGAGACACAGGAAGGGGAAGGAATGATTCCAAGCCTTAAACCCCTCCTGGAGCAGACTCCTGCAGCCTCCTGTGGGATGGGGCAATGGATGGATTTTTGGCTGGTGCCTCTGGGTGCCTGGCACAGCCTCCAGGCTCCCACCAGGCAGCAGCAACAGCCAGAGGGGCCAGAACTGGGATGGGAGCCTGGACCTGCCCTTGGGAAAGGCCCAGGGTTGCAGCTACCCCGGCCATTCCCAGGGGATCCAAGTGCCCAGGGCTGCCAGGGGAGGCAGGAGGGGAGCAGGGGTGATGCCCTTGGGGACACCGGGCACACAAAGGGCTCCTCCATTTCAAGGAGTGCCACCACAATATTTCCCTAAATACATTTAAATTCTGGAGTGAGAAGGGACATCAGCGTCCTGCCTTTTATAGTTCAAGGGAAAGATCTCCACAGCTGCTTATTTAAATTATGAATCAGGCCATTATCCAGCAGACAAATAAGGAGGATTCAGCCCGTTAATTAACTGAGCATATCTGTGACCCAGATGCCAGGGAAGAGGCAGTAAATCCCGCTGGGAGTTTGGGTTATCTGGGCTGTGATAATTAAACATTGAAATCAAGTTAAAACAATGTAACAGGGTCAGGCTGCAGCTCATGAGCCCAGATCCAGTCAGGGTGCCCGGCTCCCTCGGGGTGTGCCTGGCTCTGCTCCCAGGTGCTGCTGGAGCTACAGCCAGAGTGGAAATGCTGTGTATCAGAGCAGCCCTGAGCTCCTCACACCTCCCTGATCGTCATTCACCAGGTGCTCCCCACAGGAGGGGTCAGGAGCAGCCCAAACCCTGATCACAGAATCCTGGAATGGTCTGGGTGGGAAGGGACCTCAAAGCCCATCCAGTGCCACTCCTGTCCTGGCAGGGACACTTCCCACTGTCCCAGGCTGCTCCCAGCCCTGTCCAGCCTGGCCTTGGGCACTGCCAGGGATCCAGGGGCAGCCACAGCTGCTCTGGGCACCCTGTGCCAGGGCCTGCCCACCCTGCCAGGGAACAATTCCTCATTCCCAACATCCCATCCATCCCTGCCCTCTGGCAGTGGGAGCCATTCCCTGTGTCCTGTCCCTCCATCCCTTGTCCCCAGTCCCTCTCCATCCATCTGGGACCCCTTCAGGCCCTGGAAGAGACTCTGAGCTCTCTCTGGAGCCTTCTCCTCTCCAGGTGAGCACCCCCAGCTCTCCCAGCCTCTCATCACAGGACAGGTTAATTCCAAGCCCTAATTCCTCTTTTGTTATTCTGCTCCTCTCCAGATGAGCCAGGAGCCCCAACTCAGCCTGGGACAGGACAGGAAACAAGAGATAGACCAAGATAAAGGACCACAGGAGAATAGTTCAGAACTATTCCCAAGCCAAGCATCTCAAAGTGGCTCAAACTGACGAGGTCTTTAACCCCCTCACCAGTTTGGGTGGCCCAAAGCCACATCCCCAGGCAGAGGCACTGACTGACAGCCCCGGCCCCTGGAACATCCTTCCATAAAACCTCACCCAGTAAACTGCACCTGGGCACCTTCCCACCTTCAGCTGTCCCTGGGGGCCATCCCAGCATCACTGGGGCTGGGAAATCCCTCCCAGCTGTGCCTGATGCCCACCTTGTCCCCAGAGCTCTAAGTGCCACCTCCAGCCCTTCCCTGGGCACTTCCAGAGATGGGCACTCTAATTCAATGCCTGACCACCCTTTCCATGGGGAAATTTTCCCTAATATCTAGCCTAAACCTCCCCTGGCCCAGCCTGGGGCCGTTCCCTCTCCTCCTGTCCCTGTTCCCTGGAGCACAGCCCGACCCCCCCGGCTGTCCCCTCCTGGCAGGAGCTGTGCAGAGCCACAAGGGCCCCCTGAGCCTCCTTTGCTCCAGGCTGAGCCCCTGCCCAGCTCCCTCAGCTGCCCCAGGGCTGGGGCTGATCCCCCTGGCAAAGCTGCCCCTCCAATCCATCTCCTGTGGTTGTGATTTCTGCCTGGCTGCATCTCAGGGATGGCAGAAAGTTAATTAGACATCCCAGCACCTGGGAAATAAAAGCCTTGATGACCTTCATTGACTCTATTGGAAAATAATTTCGGGTTGTTTAGCTTCCCTTCTGCTCTGAGCAGAACATCAATTAGCAGCCATCAGTAAAATGTTCAGGATTTGCCTTTTACCACAATTTAATCTGATTAAAGGGTGCTGTTTCGTCACCCCTGCTCCTGCCGTGTCCCCCATGAGCTCAGTATTGATGGCTTTGTCCTCAACTTCTGCTGCTTAAATGGGCAAAACATATTTTATCCTATAATTAAATGAAATGCTCTGCTGGGTGAACATTATCTTAAGTTTTATAGCATTATAGTGCTTTCTATCACCTTAATATATCACCATAGCTGTGTCACTGCAATGAGCTATGGCTGCATTATTAGTGTAATACATCATTACAGCAAGGTGCTTCCATGAGGGATTGCCTCCAAGATGAAGCCATCAAGCATGAAAAAACCCCCCATCAGCAGCCTCAATATAATTACAGGATAAAAGGATGATGATGGAGTCTCATAATCATCTGACCTGGAAGTGAATGGAAGCAGGGAGAACAGAAAGCTGAAGGGAAAATAAGGGAAACATCCCCAAAATTTTACTCAGTGAGGGATGAGTGAGTAAAGGCAAGATCTCAGCTGCCTTCAGAGCCACCACCCTCAACTGCATCCAGGCTGAGCTCAAATCCATGGGCAGTCACAGGAGAGAGCAGAAACTGGGGATGGGACACAAAGTGTCCAAAATGGCCCAAATCCCTCCTGGCAGACCCAACATTCCATCTCTCCCAGCTGGGGCTGGATTTAGGAGGAGGGAGGGCATCCAAGGAGATCCCAGCACCCTGGTGTGGCAGCAGCAGGAGGCACAGCCCCACTGCCCCTCTGTCCTTGGGAGGTGACAGTGGCAGCAGGGACCCCACACCTGCCCCTCTCTCATTGCTGCCAAGGCTGGCAGGGAAATAATTTATTTATTCTGGAATAAGGAATGAATGTCTGGGATGTCAGAATGTCTGGGATGGGCCCCAGGATCAAGGAGAGAAGGGGGGATTATAGGACACCACATGTGCTTTGGGATGTGAGCAACTCCAAAGGAGCTCAACAACTCATTGGTTTCATACACATCCAAATAAATAAAAATTAAATATATATATATATATTTAAAAACCAGAGTTTTCATTACTTCTAATTCCATTCCAAGCCATAAATTACAACCTGCAGCCCATTAATTAAGCAGCTGTAGGGAAAGTCCAATTTCCTTCATGGTGCCAAAAAGGCCATTTCAAAGCTTCTGCACTTGCTGATAGCTGCTGAAAACCAGCATTTTCCAGGGTGTCACTAATTGGATGTATCAGGAAACAAAGGAACTGCCAAGAACTGGCTCTCAGCTGGAGGGGGAAGAGACACTGTGGAGAGGGAAGACCAGGAAGGATGAAATGGGCAAGCTCCAGGCAGCCACAAAAATCTGACTGCAGAGCTTCAAGTAGGGAAAGAAAACATTGTTAAGCTCAATCCCAATAACACTGAGGGAAAAATAAATAACCTGTTCTCAGCCATTCCCCCTAAAGCCCAGGGTCAGCAGGCAATGGCAGCCCAGTCCAGTTTCTCACACAATAATGCACTTAGAGGCTCAGATTTACAGCCACAAAGTGCAAAAGGCACTTGGTGCCATTTAAGAGAAAAATGGGGTTTTGAGCAAGAGCAGGTTCTGTTTAGCAGGGACTCCACCAGCCCCAGGGACTGAGCTTTGTTTAAGGCCAGGGTGACCCAACGTGGGATTTCCTCCAGCCCACAGCTCCTCCAGTTCCCAGCTCAGGTGAGCTCTGGGATCCCTTAGTCCAGGGTGACTGTGGAGTGAAAACAGGATTTTTCTGCTTTCCCATTCCTTGAACTGCACATTTTTTAGCTGAAAATGAACCTCTTCGAGCCTGCTGGGCCCCAGATGCTCCAAAACTTTTGGAGAGGCAGAAGGAGTGCTGGAAAACAAACTGCAGCCAAGCTGAAATGGCTCATTACCAGAGCACTAATTGTTTCCTTTACCCCATTAGTCTGGGTTTATTCTGCTGGTGGAAGAGAAGTAATCCCACAGGGTTGGAAGGGACCCTAAAGATCATCTTATTCCAGCCTTCCATCCAACTCCCATCCAACCTGGCCTTGGGAAGGAAACTCTCAGATTGTGTCCATGATTATTGTGACTTACCTTTGTCCGGAAGATTTTATTTTAAACTACAAATTTCAATTTTTTTTGTTTCAAATTGCTAAAATCTCAACTTTCCAACATTTTCAATTCACAAAGGTTTCCAATTTCTTTCAAGGCTTTTCCTTGCAGCTCTGGCAGGATGATGGGAATCCAGAAAACACTGCAGGAGCAGCTGGGAAAACCCCCTGTGATACCCGTGTTATAGGAGCTTCTTCAAGTTAGGTCTCATAAGCTCTCAGAGGTCAATAACACACCCAAGATAGCTCAGCTACCCTTGGAGGAATAAAAATCAGTAGGATGGCTTCTGTTGCAAACAGAAAAGTTTAATAAAAGGCAAAATAACCAACAGAGAAAAACCGAGCTAGGTGCTAGAAGTTCTTGCTCTTAGTATAACACCTTACAAAAGTGATTCGTTTCTTTATTCCTTTTTTTTTTCCTAGTAAATTGTCTAAGCAAGGCTTTTTAGCTTCTGCCCAATTAGCTATCCTGGAGTTTGAGGTGGAGTCCCCTAAGCCTATGAAATGGCTTTTTCACCCAGTCATTCTGAGCTCCTTTCCTTTTTAAGGAGACAAAAGATAGTTTTGTGAACAAAAAGCACATCCCTACGTAACCCTGGAGAGCAAAGGGCACGGGGGCAGGCTGTGCCCGGGGTGCCCCAGCCCTGGCAGTGCCCCCCAGCCCTGGCAGTGCCCCCAGCCCTGGCAGTGCCCCCCTCACCTGTGGGCCCCAGCCGTGGCACGGGTACAGGATCGCCGTGTGGTTCTCCTGCGGGCCCTGGTCCAGGCACACGTCCTTGGCCTTGTTGTTCCGCAGCTGGCAGGGGAAAAAGGGGCAGAGTTATGGCTCAAAAATGGCAGAGACAAGGCTCAAAAAATGGCAGAATTGTGGCAGAAAAAGGCAGAGTTATGGCAGGAAAAGGGCAGAGTTGTGGCAGGAAAAATGGCAGAGTTATGGCAGAAAAAATGGCAGAGTTGTGGCAGGAAAAGGGCAGAGTTGTGGCAGGAAAAGGGCAGAGATAAGGGACAAAAATGGCAGAAAAAGGGCAGAGTTATGGCAGGAAAAGGGCAGAGACAAGGCACAAAAAATGGCAGAATTATGGCACAAAAATGGCAGAGTTATGGCAGGGAAATGGCAGAGTTATGGCAGAAAAAATGGCAAGAGTTATGGCTCAAAAACGGCAGAGTTATGGCAGAAAAAAAATGGCAGAGTTATGGCAGGAAAAATGGCAGAGTAATGGCAGAAAAAAATGGCAGAGTTATGGCAGAAAAAATGGCAGAGTTATGGCAGAAAAAAGGGCAGAGTTATGGCAGAAAAAAGGGCAGAGTTATGGCAGGAAAAGGGCAGAGTTGTGGCAGGAAAAGGGCAGAGATAAGGGACAAAAATGGCAGAAAAAGGGCAGAGTCATGGCAGGAAAAGGGCAGAGACAAGGCACAAAAAATGTCAGAATTATGGCACAAAAATGGCAGAGTTATGGCAGGGAAATGGCAGAGTTATGGCAGAAAAAATGGGAGAGTTATGGCTCAAAAACGGCAGAGTTATGGCAGAAAAAAAATGGCAGAGTTATGGCAGAAAAAATGGCAGAGTTATGGCAGGAAAAGGGCAGAGATAAGGGACAAAAATGGCAGAATCATGGCAGAAAAAGGGCAGAATTATGGCAGAAAAAGGGCAGAGATGAGGGACAAAAATGGCAGAAAAAGGCAGAGAAAGGGCAGAGTTATGTCAATAAAAGGGCAGAGACAAGGCTCAAAAAATGGCAGAGTTATGGCAGAAAAAGGGCAGAGATAAGGGACAAAATTGGCAGAAAAGGGGCAGAATTATGTCAGAAAAAGGGCAGAGACAAGGCACAAAAAATGGCAGAATCATGGCAGAAAAAAGGCAGAGTTATGGCAGAGAAAGGGCAGAGTTATGGCAGAAAAAGGGCAGAATCATGGCAAAAAAAGGGTAGTGATAAGGCACAGAGTTCTGGCAGGAAAAGGACAGAGTTATGGCACAGAAGGGGCAGTTAAGGCATAAAAATGGCAGAATTATGGCAGAAAAAGGGCAGAGATAAGGCACAAAAGGGGCAGAGATAAGGGACAAAAATGGCAGAAGTATGGCAGAGAAAGGCAGAGTTATGGCAGAAAAAGGGCAGAGTTATGGCAGAAAAAATGGCAGAATTATGGCAGAAAAAGGGCAGAGATAAGGCACAAAAGGGGAAGAGATAAGGGACAAAAATGGCAGAATTATGGCAGAAAAAGGGCAGAGTTAGGTCAGAAAAAGGGCAGAGACAAGACTCAAAAAATGGCAGAATTATGGCCAAAAAGGGCAGAGTTAAGGCACAAAAAATTGGCAGAATAATGGCAGGAAAGGGGCAGAGTTGTGGCACAGAAGGGGCAGTTAAGGCACAAAAAATGGCAGAATTATGACAGAAAAAGTGTCAGAGTTAAGACATGAAAGGGGCAGAGTTATGGCACAAAAAGGGGCAGAGTTAAGGCCCTCTCTGATCATGCATTCTCAGCCCTCTCTACCCTCTCTGGCTCTCACTCTTGTATCACCAGGAATAATCAGACAAAGAAAACTTGCAGAGCACTGAACCTTTCTTTAAATCCAAGGCTAATAATTGGTTTTGTATCATCATCCCCATTCCAAAGAGCAGCATCCCTGGGCACAGCTGGCTCTGTGTTTGGTCATGGGAGGTGGGGACAAACCCAGGTTTAGGCTGCCAGAAATCAATGCAGAACCCCTCAGATTGCAGGGAAATCTCAGAGTGCTCAACAAGGCAGGGAAAAAAGCCCAACATCATCACATCCTTGTTCCAGCTGGGCTTTTTTCCACCCCAAACCATTCTGAAATTTCATTTTCTATGAAAATAGAATTTTTTTGGGGAGGTTTTAGCTTGAAGACCTTAAGTAACTTTGATAACAAATCCTTTCTACAATGAATAAAAATGAATAACCCATCTGGGGTGCCCAGGCTTCGAGGAGCCTGCTCCAAGTGCCACCACTCCATCAATTCCATTGCAGCAGAGTATTTGTTATTAGTTCCCATAAATGACTCTTTCTATATTCCCAGAATGGTTTCAAAGCCTGCAGAGATTGAATTAAGTCCCCTTATTTTATCTTGTCCTTAAGCTGTTGTGACAAGGCACTGAATCCTCCAGAGACCTTGTCAGGAATTAGGCTGAGTTCAAGTCTCAGGGTTTTAGAAAATGTCTGTGTATTAAAAATACAAATACAGCTGCTTAATCCATGGAATCAATGGGAAAGATGGGTAATTTCTGTCAATTCCCTAAATGATGTATTAACATCTTTTACTTTATACAGTCAAGATCAGCAACAAATCCTCAAACTGGTTTTTAGAAGAAACTGGGAGCAGATTTATGCAAATTTAGGTAATTACACAGAAAAAGTCAGTTTTGATTCAGACTCCTCTCCTTTGAGGCTGTTTCTCATCAGGGAGTGTAAATATTAGCAGGCTGAGCCAAGGGACTAAATTACCTCTCCATAAGCAATGGTGTTGTTGTATCTCCTCATTTCTGGATAAACATGGTCCAGGTACCACTGGAAATTTTTACACTTCAGGCTCTTCCTCAAGGCTTTCCTCTCAGAAACATCCCCAATGTCAATCCCTGGATTCTGAAAAACAGCAACAGGACATCACTGAGTGGTCACACTTCCAAAAAAAAATACAATGAAAGTATTTCCCTGAATTTTGAGATCCTTTTCAAACTGCCTGGGAACTGCCTGTGGTTGAGTAATTCCAGGAATTCTGGGATGTCCAGGGCTGAAACCATCAGAAGGAATGGTTCCAGAGGGGGACACTAAATTCTCTGCTGGGTTTTGAGGCCCCCCTTGCAATGGCCCCAGGCTGATGCTGGACAGGCTCTCAGGGATAATTTACAAAAGAGGAGCCAAAGGGAGAAGAAAAGGTTTGGAGGAAGGTTGGGAAGTGCAGTGAAACTGGGGAGTCTTCTCCCTGTTCTCCTGGGGTTGGATCCATCTGACAAAGACTGATCTGTATTTTTAAACAAGGTATTTTTAAACAAGGTATTTTTAAAGGGTTTCCCCTCCTGATTGGGTTCTGAGGCACAGGTGCAGCAGCAAGTGGATATCAGGATTTTAAAAAATGCAAACCCTGGCTGGGCACTGAGCACCAAACCCTTCCCTGACCCAATGAGACACAGCCCAGAGGAAGGGAGGGGTAAAAAGTGTAAAATAAATGGGAAAAGAATGAAGGAAAGAGAGAAAGGTTTAAGATTCAAATATAGCAGAGGCAGACAGCTGAGAATAAAGGATAAAAATTGCATGAGAAGAAAAGCTGAGGCTGAACCTCGGCAAAAGCTCTTGGCAGTTTGGGCAATTCCAGGGTGGAATGGTCTCCCTGGAGAGCCCCATGCTCTGCAGACACAGCTGAGCAATAACCCAGCAGGAGCTGGGAGCACTGGGGGGCTGTCCCCTTGTTCCACCTGGGATCTGGGGCTCCTGCAGCAGGGAAGGCAAAGGCAGGCACAGCAGCCTCTTCTCCCTGCAGTGCCTGGGCTCCCACTCTGCTCCAGCTCCTGCTCTGTCATTCCCAGAGATCATTAAACACAACTGGGAAAGCAATTTTCCATTACAATGCTTGTAATGATCTCCTAATGAATTATTCACTCTGCTTTAGAAGAGACACCGTTTCAGTGTGCCCCTGGTAGCTGAGAGGTAAAAATAAAGATGATTCAGTGGAGAGAGGCAGGACAGGCTGAGGTCTGAGTGGGGGAGGTGGGGCTCAGAGCAGCCAGGCAGCACCTGCGATGGGCAGGGCAGGGATTTGCCTTGGCATCCCAAAATAATCCAGTGCACGGCCCTAAAACCTCCCCCACCCACCAAGGCTTCCCTCAAATTAAATCTCGATTTGATTGGGAAAAGACCAGTGTAAAAAATTCAGCTGCATTTTGGGGAACCCAGACCTAAGTGGAATACCTACATAAAAATCTCAAGTTGCTTTTGGGTCACCCAGGCCTGTTCCCACCCCCAGTGCTGATCTGTGTGATGCTGCCTTTCCCAAGCTCCACAGGATGGATTTGAATCCTTTCTGCAATGCTCCCAATCTGTTCCTGGGCAGGAGGATGATACCTCACCTCTAAAAAGGAATCAGCCCAAGGATCAGGATTTCTGATCGTGAGCATTTGGATCTTGAAGCCTCTTTTTAAGATCCCTCAGTCCTGGAGGCAGCTCCCCCTCTCCAGCCCCTGGAGTGGTGCCTGTCAGAGCCAGAGCCCTGCTACAGCTCCCTGGGAAAACAGCTTTCCTTGCCCTTTTTCCTTTCCTTTCCTTGCCCTTTTTCCTTTCCTTTCCTTGCCCTTTTTCCTTTCCTTTCCTTGCCCTTTTTCCTTTCCTTTCCTTGCCCTTTTTCCTTTCCTTTCCTTGCCCTTTTTCCTTTCCTTGCCCTTTTTCCTTTCCTTTCCTTTCTCCCTTCTCCCTTCTCCCTTTCCCCTTTCCCCTTTCCCCTTTCCCCTTTCCCTCTCTACTCCTGCATTCCCCCACCCCCAGGACCACAAACCTGCAGCTCCTGGCCCTTCCCAGGCAGTTCCCCTGGGAGTGCAGCACAGAGCTGTGCCTGCTGTGCCCCAAATGCCAGCAGCCCCCAGGTGTGACCTTTGCTCAGCAGCAGCAGCTCAGGGTTTTGTGCTTTCCTGCTTTCCCAGGGGCCTGCAGCACCCACCAGCTGGGGATGCTCCCTCAGCAGCTCTTTGAGCCCTGGCCAAGCAGGAATATTTTGTGTTCATTTTTAGTACCCAGAGGGGCTGGACCCTTGTGGCACCAGTCTGACCTCCTGGGGAAGCTGGGCAGCCCCCAGGGCTCGTTCACCTGCTCATCCCCCCATGACCCATCACTGCCTCCCCATGCCCACCTCCCTGCTCCCCCCTGGCAGTGCCAGGGCAGGAATGGGCATTGATCCTGCCAGGGCTGCCCCAGGCAGGGTTTGGGGCCAGGAACCAGGAGATGCTCCTGGCTTCCAAGATCAGACACCACCTGCAGGGAGGGCAGAGCCCAGCAGCATCCTTGGACCTGCAGAAATCCCTCCTGGAGCCTGTGGAGCTTTCCAGAAGTGCAGGGATGATCCCTGTGCAGGATGTGTCTCTGGACACCCTCACCTGCTGGCACCTCGTGGTTTTCCAAAGATTCACCAAGCTGTGAGGTGGTGGGATTTACCCAAAATTAATGTGTCAGATCCAAGAAAACCTGACCATTTCTGGGCAGAAATCAAAGGAAGCACCAAAGCTTTTTATGGGGAAGGTTTAAGAGGAAAGGAATCCCTTTTGTGAGCCACCAACCTCTAATCCTTCACCTTTAAACTTTCCAGCCCTGGGAAAACAAACAGCCCCAGCCCCTGGGGAGCTCTGGGAGGGATCAGTGTCCATGAGCTGGGCTGGAAGTGACACAGGAATAAACCTGAGGCACTCCCAGTGCTGACTGCCATCAATGATCTCTCTGTAGACAAGGCTCCACCTGCAGAGCAGTGTCAGGACACCCCCTCACGCTGGGTAAACACTCAGGGGGAAAATCCAGGTTGAATTCTTAGAACCACATAAGAAATGCTGTGGGAACAGCAGGAATCCCTGCCCAGCCTGCAGCTCCTGGAGCCTCTCCCTCAAAGCCCAGGGAGCTCAGCTGGGGCAGACAGCCGGGTTTAGGCTGAGCTTAGGGACAGGAACTGCTCCAGAATGGAGGATTTAGGCAGCAGGGGCCTTTGGGGGCAGGCTGTACCTCCAGGGGCAGGTTCCAGGCGATGTAGACGTGCCACTTGTAGTCGTCCATCCAGACCTCGGCCACGCGCAGCGCGTTGCGCTTGGTGTAGAAGCCGATGTTGTTGTTGTAGGGCTTCTTCTTGCGCTCGATGTGCGCCACCCTGGAGCAGGGCAGCACCTCCATGCTGCCCCCACACAGCCACACCTGCAACACAGACACAGCCCCTCAGCGCCCAGCTGGCCTGCTTTAGGGCAAATTTGGGAGAAAACCTCCAAAGGGGCCCCTCCAGAGAGCAAACCCACACGGCCCCTCACCCCAACAGGTTCGGGGAGGATTCCTGGGAGAGAAGTGGAAAGAACCTGTTTATTGAACAGCACAGCACCCCCAGCACACAACATGAGCAATGCTGGGTGACAGCACTCTGTCCCTGCTCTGACAAAGGTGACAAACTCAGAAAGTCTCTCCTGGGGTGGTTGTGTGTCACCACTGGGCCTCTTCTAGACGGGTCCAGGGTTCCTCAGGCGAGCAGTTTGGGGCCAGGCAGCTCAGCCTTCAGCAGGCCGAGTGTCCAAGGCCTAAGTGCCCCAAGCCTGACACCTTAGTGAGCTCAGTGATTATTAGCTCTTAGTGATTTTCAGCTCTTAGTGATTATCAGCTCTTAGTGATTTTCATCTCTTTTATAATTTCAGCTCTTTACTTGCTAAGGTGTTTCGGCCTCAGTGGCTTCCACAGAGCAGACAGAGAGAGGAGAAGGCGGCCTCGGAGATTCCACGATGGTTTATTTGCAGGGATTCGCGAAGGGTTCCGATGGCAGCTCTTCTACCAGAATGGGCCAGGGTGGCTGCTTATATAGGGTTAGGAGGGATTGAAAACTGACCAACTGTAAGGGTTAGGGAAAACTAGCCTATAGGGTCACAGAGAGATAAGCTGGGCCAGAGGACCTAAGTGAAGACTCCAGGCTTAGCTATTCAGACTCAGCATTTCCTTATCTCGGGCTTACATCCTCCACGGGGCCTCAGCCATCTCAGTGTCCACTACAGGTGGTCACTCTGGGATCAGTCCCTGCGGCGCTGGGGCAGCTGCTGCAGCCACAGGGTGCAAACTCTGGGGGTTTGCCAGGGCCCATCCAGAGCAGGCTCCAGTGGGGCCAACAAAGGGAAAGGAAAAACAGCCCAGGGAAAGGCTCAGATGTCACCCTGATTTTTAAGATTTTATAAACCTTCTGATGTTGACATTTTTGTAGTGAACTTTCTCACACACTTTCTGTAAATAACTCATTGTTTTGCATTCTTTTATGGAGGAGGAGAACTTTGATGGACTGTTGGTTTGTCCAGTGTCATTGGAGAGGTGGCACTGTCACCCTCCACTCCACTGTCACTTTTGGAGAACTATAAATGTTGGAGTCAGACAATAAACTTCCCCTTTTTCTCTTCACCTTGAGAGCAGCCATGTGCACTTGTGTTCTTTCGTGTCCCACAGTGACACTCGGGCTGCTTGGCTGAACTTACTAATGAGCAAAAAGCAGGAGCAGAGCAGGAGCAAGAGCAAAAAAAGCCAAAGCAGCACTCTGTACTGCCCTGTCTGTGTGTCCCACCAGCCGTGGGGGAGCAGGCTGATAACAAAACTGTGAAAAACACATAATATATGGCTCCACACAGATATTTACTATATGTATTTTGTTGTATTGATTAGTAGTGCTGTATTAACATTTTAATAGTATGGTAAATGTGGTTTTGTAGTTAAAAGGTAACTTTTGTTGTTAAAATAGGAACTGTGTATGTGGGATGTTTTTCTTAAGAAAGGAGTGAGGTATTCGCAGTGAGACAGCAGCCACAAGACACCTCAATCTTTCAGAGAAAGAGAATTTATTGCTTCATTATCAGGAGAAACAAACTTCTTCCTGCCTTGCTCAGCCCTGAAGATGCCATCAGGATTAAGAGGAAGAAGCTGGCACTGCCCAGGCAGAATCCTGTGTGTGAATGGAATTGATGCATCATGGATGAGGTGTATGAATATGCAACAGGCTGTTGTTTTTAAGGGTTAATCCTCTGTTAATGTGAGTCCTTTTTTGGGCTTATTTTGCTCAGAAAGAGGTACCTGGACTGTCCCTAACTCTTTGTTTTTATTGTCTCATATTGTCTTAATCCAAATTGTCCAAATTATTATTACTCTAATTACATTACTACTTTTATAACCATTTTATTACAATTAAACATTTAAAATTTAAAAAACAAGTGACTGGCGTTTTTCACAAAACCAAAACAAAACTTTGCTCCTCAGAGCCAGTCTTGAAGGCACAGAGCATAACACCCAGCACAAACGGAACACACAAATGGGGATACAACATCAGAACATCACCCTAGGACAGCAGGGCAGGGAGAGAAAGGAGTTCTGAGCTCTCCACGTTACCTCATGATCCCCTGCCTCATCCTGGCAGCAGAGCCCACGGCCAGGTGTGGCCTCTGCCCAGCACTGACTCACACAGGGGGCACTTGTGGGGTTGGAACTGCAGGATCTTGATGTCCCTTCCAAGCCAAACCTCCCCTGGATTAACCTGTGCCCAAAGCTTTAGAGGGATCAGGTCTCTGCCTCACCCAGCGAAGGATCCAGTGCTGCGTTTTCCCCCAAATAAAAAACATTGGTGACTGGAATAGCTCAAACAATTCCAGATCCCCTCCTGCAGAAGGGATGAGTCAGTGAAACATATGGCAGGGACAGATTTCTCCCACTTGAAAATGTTTGTTCATTATTGTTCTTTCACGTGCTGCTTCAAATTCCCTTAAATCGCAGTTTACAAGTTAATAAAATCTTGTAAGATCCTCTTTTGATCTCCCACACAGGGGATTTGCAGGAAGACTTGCCACACCTGCCTTCTTCCCTGCCTGTTTGTCACCAGCAAGAAGTTATTTACCTTCCAGACAGGACTCCAGGCCCTGGGCAGTCGCTCCAAAGCCACATTCCCAGCAGGCTGCTCTGCATGATCATTCTGCACAATTGTTGGAACACCCAGCCTTCCTGGGATCCCTTCCAGGCTCACCACCTTTCCTCCCACCTGTGGGCCCTAATTTTCATGGAACCTGCTGGATTCCCCCTTCCAGCAGTGCCAGGAGTCTCCAGCCTGGAGCAGTGACTGGTGTCACCTCCCTGGGGTGGCTTTGGCCCCTCCAGTGTGGGCACATGTCCAGGGGACAGCAGAGACATAGGAATGTGCCCCTTTGATGGAGTGACAAAACTATCCTTTGTCTCCTTTAAAAAGGAAAAAAGCCCAGAAGTTTCTCTCCTCAGTTTGGTAAAAGCACCTCACAGGACCTGGGGGACTTCACCTCAAACTTAAGGATGGGCGATTGGACAGGAGGCAAAAAGTCCCACCTGAGCAATTCACTGGAAAAAGAAGGGAACAAAGACAATAATGGCTTTTGTGAGGTGTTTTACCAGGAGCAAGAGCCTCTTGCACCTGGCTCGGGTTTTCTCTGTAAAGAGTTTTGTTATTTTGCCTTTTATTAAAAGTTTTCTGTTTCCAACACTACCACAGAAGCCATCCTGCTGATTTTATGCCTTCTAGGGTAGGTAAGCTATCTTGGGTGTGATATAAATCTCCAAGAGCTTATGAGACCTGTCTGGAGGAGACCCTTATATCACAGAGAGGGGTGGCACAGCCAGGGGACACCTTCCCTTGGGATACCCCAGCTCCTCACACTGTTCCCTCCTGGATTGCTGCACAACAAAACACCTGAGTGGGAAAAATGCCTATTTTATGATTGGCTTTTGGCAAATATTCAAATCAATATTATATGTGTTATGTTAGAAAGTGATGTTGTGTTAATTCTCTTAAGTAGTGTGTTAAATGTAGTTTTGGGTTATAACATAATGTTAAAATAGAAACTATGTAAGATATTTTTTAAAGAAAGGACTTGCAGTGAGATAGCAGCCACAGGACACCTGAATCTTTCAGAGAAAGAGAATTTATTGCTCCATTATCAGGAAAAACGAACTTCTTCCTGCCTTGCTCAGCCCTGAAGACGCCGTCAGGATTCAGAGGAAGAAGCTGGCACTGCCCAGACAGAATCCTGTGTGTGAATGGAATTGATGCATCATGGATGAGGTGTGTGAATATGCAACAGGCTGTTGTTTTTAAGGGTTAATCCTCTGTTAACGTGGGTCCTTTTTTGGGCTTATTTTGCCCAGAAAAGGTACCAGGACTGTCTGTAACTCTTTGTTTTTATTGTCTCATATTGTCCTAATCCAAATTGTCCAAGTTATTATTACTCTAATTACATTACTACTTTTATAACCATTTTATTACAATTAAACTTTTAAAATTTAAAAAACAAGGGATTGGTGGTTTTCTCACTGAGCCTGTTGTATCAGCTGCTGCATAAACATGCAGAAAAAATCCCATTGTACTCCTGCTCTGTCATTTGACCTCTCAGAACACTTTAAAGACAATTTCATGCCCCAGAGAGGATTCAGAGCTGGTCTCTCAGACAGGGACCTGCCTGTCCCTCCCTGTCCCCTCCTCCTCCTCCCACCCCAGCCAACTCAACAAGGTCCACTCAAGGTTTGCCACAGACCACAGGCAAAGCAAATCAGAGCTAAACCAGGCAACCCCAGAGAAAAACAGATATATTTTTAAAGGAATATTCCTAAGGCAGAAACTGCCTCTGTTTCTTGCCTGCTCAGTTCTTTAATTTCTCAACATCTTGGTGAAATAGAGGAATGAGCTCTGCCCTTAGGTGCTCCCAAGGCTGCTGGGCTCAACCACTACACTGAATAAATCTTCCAGTCCAGAGCGATCCCCAGCATCTCCTGGTTTTGTTCTTTTTGGGATTTGTTTTGTCCTGATTTAAAATCAGAATAATTATTTTGAAACTACTAAAATCACAATTAATGTGATTTTGCAGCAGCCCACCTTGACTCACACCATTGCACTGTTACCCTTCTGAGCTTCAGTTAAATAATTCATGTCAGCTTCCTTACATTTCAGGAATATCTGTACAAACCACCTGGAAATCCCCCCATTGGGATAACCTGGGTGAGGCAGAGAGCTGGGCACTGAGCAAAGGGCACATCCACAGCCTGGTCCTGAGAGATCAATACAAACTTAATTCAGGAATTATCCAAGGGAAGGCCATGCATCTACCTCCTAAACACAGCTTGAACTGTCATTATAAATTTTTAAAACTCCTGTTTTTATAAAGTATTTATAAATATTTCTGCTGGGAACAACAGGAACAAAGAGAGCTGTGACCAAGTCGCACTGGAATCTGTCCCAGGATCAGGAGTTGTTTGTTCCCACGTGGCCCACAGGGAATTTCTGCCCCTGCTGCACCCAAAATGCAGGTGAGGAGCTGCACAGGGAGCTCAGCCCGAGTGAATCCCCGATGGCTGTGGAGCTGTGCCTGCCCCACAAGCTCAGGGAGAGCCCTCAGCCCTTCCCACGGCTCAAGGGCACAGAATTCCTTCTCTGCTGCCCACAGGACACAGCCAGAAGAGCCCAGGGCATCCCACCCCCCAGCAGGAGGGCAGGCACTGCCCTGATGTGCCAGCCCTGAGTGCCCCCCGTGGCACCAGCCTGAGGGCAGGAGGGTCCTTGGGGACATTTGTGTCCCAGCTGGGCAGCCACTGCTCCCAGCAAAGCCCTTTAACACACAGAGCACCTTCCTGCTCAGGAATGCTGCTGGGTTTGTCATGGATACACATGATAATATTGGCCTTTTGCAAATGCTCAAATGGATTTTATATGTGTGATGTTAAAGTAACTTTGTTATGAAGATAGAGCTTTTATTTCTGTTGTTAATTAAGCTTAGACCTGGAAGTGCAATAGCTGATATTGCTTGTGTTAAAAATGCCTGCTGGGATGGGATAACACCTAATGAACGTGGGATGAGGAGCACGGGATGAGGAACACGGGATGAAGAACAAGGGATGAGGAACATGGGATGAGGAGCATGGGATGAGGAGCATGGGATGAGGAGCATGGGATGAGGAGCACAGGATGAGGAGCACGGGATGAGGAACATGGGATGAGGAGCACAGGATGAGGAACATGGGATGAGGAGCACGGGATGAGGAACATGGAATGAGGAACATGGGATGAGGAGCACGGGATGAGGAGCACGGGATGAGGAACACGGGATGAAGAACACGGGATGAGGAACATGGAATGAGGAACACGGGATGAGGAGCACGGGATGAGGAGCACGGGATGAGGAGCACGGGATGAGGAGCACGGGATGAGGAACATGGGATGAGGAGCACGGGATGAGGAACATGGATGAGGAACATGGGATGAGGAACACAGGATGAGGAACATGGGATGAAGAACATGGGATGAGGAGCATGGGATGAGGAGCACGGGATGAGGAACACGGGATGAGGAGCACGGGATGAGGAGCATGGGATGAGGAGCACAGGATGAGGAACACGGGGTGAGGAACACGGGATGAGGAGCACGGGATGAGGAACATGGGATGAGGAGCACAGGATGAGGAGCACGGGATGAGGAGCATGGGATGAGGAGCACAGGATGAGGAGCACGGGATGAGGAGCACGGGATGAGGAGCACAGGATGAGGAACACGGGGTGAGGAACACCTGTACAGATGTGCCAACCAGCAGCACTCACTGAAGGCAGCATGGGCCGGGACCAAAGCTGATGATAAAAAAGGACTAAAACCACAAACAGGGAATACCCATGCTCTAAAAGGTGGATCCAAGGAGGAGCCATGCTCAACAATTCTTGGAACATGTAAGGTGGTTTGGGGAACAGTTTACTGTGCATAAGGGTCTAAGAATATACAGTGAGCTGATGTAAAGGAAAAGGTATTTAAGGGATATCCACGAAGACAACTGTGTGGTCTTGGTTCAGTGCCAAGGTGCACCTGACCATAATAACCTTTGCTCTGTGGTCCTTGTCTCCCACTGTCCTTTGTTAAACTCTTTACATTTTCATAGGAGAGTGAATGAGTTTTTCACAGATTTTTAATGGAATCAGAGAAACCTGGAACGGTTTGGGTTGGCAGGGTCCTCAAAACCCATCCAGTGCCATCCTGCCATGGGCAGGGACACCTCCCACTGTCCCAGGCTGCTCCCAGCCCTGTCCAGCCTGGCCTTGGGCACTGCCAGGGATCCAGGGGCAGCCACAGCTGCTCTGGGCACCCTGTGCCAGGGCCTGCCCACCCTGCCAGGGAGCAATTCCCATTCCCAATATCCCATCCATCCCTGCCCTCTGGCACTGGGAGCCATTCCCTGTGTCCTGTCCCTCCATCCCTTGGAAATTGTTCCTCTCACACAAAGCCATGCTCAGAGGCTCAGGGTACAGTAACTCAGCAGGTTAAATATGATGAGCAAGGCTCCAGTTTTCCCTGTTGTCTGACATTCCCATTCCCACACAACAATTAAATTGCTACTCATTCACCCATGAAGTGATACAGAACTAAAAATAGACCCAGTCCCCTCAGAAAATGAGGGTGAGTCAAAAACATCTCCATCAATCCACACACTGGAGGAATCAAACCTTGGGAAATGCTGGGATTTATAAATAACCAGTTCACAACTCACTCTAGTGAAGGAATCCCAGAGAAACAAACAGAAAACAAATCCATCACCTGGAGATCTTTGATGTATTTTGCAGAAAGCTGCTGGGGAATACACTTGTAATTCTTTTCCAAGGAAAATGTGACAGTGCTAAGGATTCAGCAAGGAAAAGCAGTGATTTATCTTGGGGAGGGAAATGCCCAAGCACAGCTGACACTGCGCTGCTGAATCTGCTTCCCAGGAGCTTTGGCACACGAGAGAAGGAGCCTCAGGGGGACCTTCTTGTTTCTACCTGAAAGGAGTTTTGTCTTTGTTTGGAAGATGTGGCTGGTGTGTGTTCTATCCCCATCTGTCAGAGCTGGCAGGTCTCTGCTGTTCATGGGCAGGTTTCTTTATCTCTCCCACAGCCCATCCTCCCTCCAGCAGATCTCTGCTGTCCATGGCCACTGAGTGTCCCTGCAGGGCTGATCCAATTCCATCATCCCATGGGGAGATGCTGTGCCCAGGGCAGGAGCCAAGCATTCCTACCTGGATACAATCTGCCCTGGAACAGCACAGCAGCCTTTGCCCCCTGCATTCCCAGAGGAGCAGCTTTCTCCTGCCCTGCATTCCCAGAGGGAGAGCAGGCCCATCTCCAGCAGCCCTGCAGCTGCAGAGGAAAACTCCCCCCTTGTGCAGGATCCTGCTGCAGCAGAGCCACAGCTGGCACTGCAGGAGGGCTGAGCCCCCCTGGGATGGGGCTGTGCCCCCACCCTGACACACAGGGCACAGGGCAGGGTCTCACTCTGGCAGGGTTGTTTTGTGTTACTACATTTGTATTTTACTTTAATTTTTTTCCCTAGTAAAGCACTGTTATTCCTATTCCCATATCTTTGTCTGAGAGCCCCTTAATTTCAAAATTCTAATAATTCAGAGGGAGGAGGTTTAAATTTTCCATTTCAGGGGAGATTCCTGCCTTCCTCAGCACACACCTGGCTGTTCAAACCCAGACAAGTTCTGAGACAGGTGGGGGTTGGTCTCTTCTCCCAGCTGACAAGGGACAGGACCAGAAGGAAGGGCTTCAGCTCGTGCCAGGGGAGGCTGAGGGTGGACATTGGGAAAATTCCTTCCCTGAAAGGGTTGTCAGTTATTGGAACAGGCTGCCCAGGGCAATGGTGGAATCTCCATCCCAGAAGTCAGTGCCCTTGAAAATGTTCCAATCCACAGAGGGCAGGGATGGATGGGATATGGGGAAGGAATTCCTGGCTGTGAGGGTGGGGAGGCCCAGAAAACAGCGGGGACAGTGACCACCCTGGGTCCTGGCCATGGTGTCCTGGCTGGAGCATGCTGTGACATCCATGAGGAGCACTGGCAGCTCCCATGAAACCCTGCCTTTATTTGCTCAGAGCTTGGCCAAATTTTAATTATTCAGACTAAAAACCATCCTGGGCCAGCTCGAGCTCTGCAGTTAATGCAAAGAGACAACATCTAATGGTGTCAGGACATGTCTGCAAGGGAAACTTGGAATCTCTCAATGCACTGTGACAGAAGGAAATGGGGGAAAACTCTTCCCAAACTTTCATTCCACCCACTCCAGGCTTTTCAGCTAATAACTTCATCTCTAAGGTGATTAGCAACCCCCTGCCTTAATTAGCCATAGCTTTCCCATTTAGCAGCTTTGCCTTATCTTTGCTCCCCTCTCTCCTTTGAAAAGTAACTTCCAAAGTTAGGGGGAAAACACAATTACAGGGCAGCTGGAATAATTCAGAATGTACCAGCACAAAGGGCTGAATAATCAAACTAAGAAACAGCAGAAAAGGCAAAGAAAGAATAATTTCTCCTGTGAAGTTCTGAGAGACTTCATCTCTCCAAATTACTGCTTTTGTGGGAACAAACAACATGCACAGCCACATTCCCACATTCCCATCCTTCCTGTTCCCACCTGGGCCATGCCCATCCCACATCCCCACAGGACACCAGGGGAGGAGGTCCTGCTGCCAGGAATGGGATGGAGAAGCTGCTCCCCAAACCCCTGTGCTCCCTTTGTTTCCCTGGCACAAGGCTTGGAATGCAGCAGTGGGACAGCCCTGTCCCAGCCAGCCTGGTCAACCCCAATTTGGGAGATAAAAACCTCCCATCGTGTCCCTGTCATATTGTCTGAAAAATCCCTTCACCAGGATTTCTTCTCCTGGGAAGCTGAGAAGCCTCAGAAAATAATGAAAACAATAATTATCTGATTGCTTCTCCTGTGTTTGCTGCTTTGGAATGTGGTCTGGAGATCGTTTACCAACAGGTGCATGTTTGATTGCTTCCATGTGAATTGTTTTTACTTGATGACCAATCACAACCAGCTGTGTCAGACTCTGAGGAGTCAGTCATGAGTTTTTATTATTATTCTTGTTAAGCCTTCTATCTGTGTCCTTCTCATTCTTTAGTATAGTTTCAGTATAGCATTCTTTTAAGAATAGAATAGAATAGAATAGAATAGAATAGAATAGAATAGAATAGAATAGAATAGAATAGAATAGAATAGAATAGATCAGCCTTCTGAGACCATGGAGTCAGATTCCTCATCTCTCACCTCGTCCTGGGGACCCTCACAAACACCTCCCATCACCAGCTGGTGGGTGACCATCCCATTCCATAACCCTCACAGCCAGCAGGCTGGCTGGTGTTTGGCATTTTTCCTGGATATATTTACACAGAGATGGGTGTTGGGTCCTAAATCAGCACTGGAGTGCTCCTCCAGGCTCTGGGAGTGCCCCTGGCTCCTGTCACCACCCCAGCAGAGCTTCAGCAGAGGGGTCACGTGAAGGGGAGCTGAGAAACCACACACAGAGGGGAACAAGGGGAGGGAAATCAGCTGCCTTTGGGAACTCTGGAACTCTTCAGCCTTTGGGATCCCTGGAACTCTTGATCTCTGCAGTGGATGAGCACAAAGCCTGGATGTGGCACTGGGTGCCAGGGTTCAGCTGAGGTGTCAGGAACAGGTTGCACCAAATGATCTTGAATGATCCAACCCAGTGATTCTGTGAAATCCCTGCACAGCTCCACCCTGAACACTGGGGAATTCTCCTGGACACCTGCAGGAGAACTCAAGGAGACTCCACATCCTGCAGTTGGAACAGGAAAAGGAATTTCACTGCTGCACCTGTAGATTTCTTTCCTCTGTCCTGAGGCCACAGAAAAACTCTCAGGGAGGATCAGAAGCAGCCAGATTAGGCCCAGTATCCATGGGCCATCTCCCTAAAATGGGATTTTTAATTGGACCTGCCCATCCCAGCCCACATCCATTCCAGCAGAGAATGGAAGCTGGAGTACAGGGTTAGAACACATATTAAAAACTTAATTATTTTTCTTCTTTGGCTCTCCTTTCCCCCTGTTTTAACTTCATGGATGATACACTTTGGACAGGTTCCTGTCTATCTTGTGCCAAACCAATAACAGAAATGTCCAAACTGTCCAGTGTCCCCAGTGCTCAACCTTTCCTAAATTAATTCCTTTTGCAGTGGCAACTAAAAATGCCAGAGGAGAGTGGAATCAGAGGCACTTCCCAACCCCTAACCTGCAGCAAAAATGGGTAATAACCACTTTTCCCCCTCAAGCAACATGAACAGTTGAACATCTGACACATTGAGAGGTCAGAATAAAGCAGGATTCCCATCCATGCAGAACAGGGATTCTCCAGGAGGAGCATTCCCACCCACTGCAGTGACTTTGCTCACCCTGCAGGCTTTTCCAAGGAGAAATCCATGCTGTGCTTCTCCAACAAATGCAACCCAACCTGCTCTAACCAGGCATCAGTGCTGGCTGCAAAAGGGATTGATCTGACCTCATCACCTGATGAGATCCAGCAGAAGCTTGGTGGGAAGCTGCATTTCCAGGAGGGCAATCCCAAAGCCCAGCATCCTTTTATTGCCTCTCAGGACTCCTTAAGGGTCATCCCTCACTCTTGGCAGTGTGCCTGTGCTGCTCAGCTCTCCCCACTCAGCTCCTCTGGTAGAACTTTATTGGAAAGTCTTTGACCAGTAAAAGTAGAGGCTGAGCTTTAAAAGCCTCCAGCTTGTCACCAGCCTTTGTTCTTGACACCTCAGGCACAGTTCAGGTCCTTGTGTGACCAAAAGGAATTTGGTAAGATCCACCAGATAAGATCCATCAGAAGCTTGGTGGGAAGCTGCATTTCCAAGATGGCAATCCCAAAGCCCAGCATGGGGAGGATCCTCTGGAATGACCAGTGCCCACATCCCCTTGGCTGGGAAAACTGCAGGAAAGCTGCATTTCACTTCCCTGGGCACCAGGAGTGACACCTGAATTTCTGCAGCCACAGCACCCACAGCCACTGCAGCTTTGCCATTTAAGTGCTCCCAAAAGTTAATTTTTTTAAAAAGAGGAGCAGAGTATTTTTAAATCCCATCTTGGAGAGACATTCTCTCCCAGCTCTCCCAGCTGAAGTGCCAGGCTCTGCTGGAGCCCAGATCTGCCTCCTGAGCCCCCATCTGGCTGAGAGCACATCCCTGCAGAGCACGGAGCTCCAGAGAGGTTTGGAGCTATCGTGGAACAAATCTGGCTCTTCCTAATGAGTTTAGAGCTGAAATTCCTCAGTGCTCTGATGTTATCTGCTCAGCCTTGGCAGCGTGACAAGGACCTGATTATGTTGTAATAGCATAATGCAAAGATTATTACAGACTCATAAAAGACAAGTGCCTCAAAACCAGCATCCACAATACCTGGAGGCCCTGAGAAGGAGCTGAACATGCTGGGCTTTGTGCACTCCTAGCACAGAAATTACCTGCAGGATCTGACCCTGATCTGCTCAGAGGTTGCTCTTTTTTTATTATTTTATTGCCAGTAATGTACCAAAAGCATCTTGATCTCGTTTTCCTATTACCATTTCTGTCAGAGCTGTAAAAATAAACCAGCATAAATAGCTCCCCAGGATTTTGATCTATTTTTCATGCACAAAGAGCCTTTGGAGGAAACGATCTACAGCTGCTTCTTCAGCCTAACAGATTCCATGTGCAGAGTGGCAGGAGGAGGGGGAAGGTGCCAGGGAGCACTGGAACCATGAGAGGTGGTTCTGGAACAGAATTACTGATGCAGAGAGAGGCAGCTGAGGGATGGAGCAGCTGCTGAGCTGACAGCACCCAGCTCCATGGAGCTGCTTCCAGCCTTTGTGACTCCAGCACATCCCCACTGCTCTGGGAGCTGTATTTCAGATATTCTACCGTTCCTGATGGGGAGGAGCTGGGAGGGAGCAAAGCTCCACCATGGATGTTCCTGCATGGATTGGCTGTGACTCTGCCCATCCTGCTGGAAAACTGCTCAAGGAATTTGTCAAAAGAGCAACTCCTGAGTTTAGAGCAGGAAGATGCAGAGGGAGGAGCAGAGGCAGGGTCTGGGTGTGGGGAGTGGGGGATGTGACTGAGCAGGGACACACAGGGACACACAGGAGGTATTTTACTCCTTGTGTGTGCTCAAAGCCACACTTATGGCATTTCCTAAGCTTGTCCCACTCCCCTGCCATGGCAGGGACACCTTCCACTTGTCCCAGGCTGCTCCCAGCCCTGTCCAGCCTGGCCTTGGGCACTGCCAGGGATCCAGGAGCTGCTCTGGGCACCCTGTGCCAGGGCCTGCCCACCCTCACAGGGAACAATTCCCAATTCCCAATACCCCATCCAGCCCTGCCCTCTGTCCATTTGAAGCCATTCCCTGGGTCCTGTCCCTCCATCCCTTGTCCCCAGTCCCTCTCCAGCTCCCCCGTGGCCCCTTCAGGCCCTGGAATGTTGCAACAAGTTCATCCCAGAGGCTTCTCCTCTCCAGGTGAGCATTCCCAGCTGTGCCAGCCTTTCCTCCCAGCAGAGCTGCTCCATCCCTCTGCTCATCCTGGAGCCTCCTCTGGGCTCCTGCAGCAGCTCCAGTCCTTGCTGTGACAGAGCCCTGGCCCCTGTGAATCCCATTCAGCTGCCCCTGGGTCAGACAGGAGGGAATGCCCAGAGCTGGTGTCAGAGGGAGCCAGCACCAAACCTGTTCTGTGCCTTGCCAAGCCCCAGGGACCCTGCAGTGCCACCAGCTGTCCCTGCAGGGATGCCAGGCAGGATTTGGGACCCCTCCTTATGGAGGGGCACCACGATGTGTCCATTTCTGCAGGGCAGATCTGGATCCCTGGGCTGTTCCTGCCACAGCTGCAGGATGGAAATGTTCAGCCCAGCTCCAAAGCAGATGGTTGGAGAGCAGGAGCTCTGCACCCTCTGCTTGTTTTCCCTGGCAGAGTTAAAATCCCCTCTCCAGTGGAGCCATCATGTCCGTGGAAATAACAAACACTGTGAAGCAGGAAAGTTTACAGTATGGAAGTTTAAAGCCTGAGAAATCTCTGTGGCTCTGAAAGTGCCATCAGCACACTCCCTGATAAGTGACTGTCACAGGGCTCCCAGAAAGGATGTTAAAATCCCTGGAAAAGCCCTGAGCAGAGGCTCTCTTGGATTAATGACCTCCTAACTGCTGCTCCTCCCATCCTGGTGGCACCAGCAGCTCCTTCAGGTGTGGCCAGCTCCTGAAACATCTCCCAGCAGGACAGAGCAGCCTCTGAGATGAAGTTCTGATGGGAAATTTGGGAGCAGCATTCAGGGTCACAACAGCTGATCTGTCCATGGAACACTCCAAGACCTTGGTGGCCATCTGGACTCTCCTCTCCAGATGTTCCTGGTGAGTGTCCAGGGCCTGTCCTCACTGGGAGATGTTGGTTTAACAAAACTCACAGCATTTCCATGGTGGAGACAAACTTTGGGTGAGTGGCCTCTGATTCCTGAGCCCCTGAGCTTTTCACAGCAGCCAGAAATGCAACCTTTGCACCAGCACAGCCAGGGAACAGCCCACAGGCAGATTTGGAAAGGCTGGAAGCAAAATGTGTCTGATTCAAAATTATTTTTTCCCTCCTGTTCTGCACAGAACTGATTAAAACCAGAGCAGAATCCCATTTTTATTATTAATGGCATTAACACTCGGTCTGATCTGGTTCCAAGCCTTGTTTGGATGTTAATTCCTGCCCTCCCTGAGCCCAGCAGCACGACTGCCAGGGTCTGTCCCAGGGTTTCAGCCTGCCCTGTCTGAGCAGAGCAGCAGCAGCTTTGTGCTGACCCCAGGAGGGACCTGGGGAGGGCTGGGAAGGATGAAAGTTGGACAAGAAAGTGTCACAGCTATCTGTGCTTGGCAGAAAGATCTCTGAATGTAGAACCTGAGAATGGAATAGAGATGGAAGCAAGTTTTGATCTAGAAGAACAATAGATGTGTAAATTGAGAATTGCTGAGCCAGTCTTACTGGACAGCTAAGAAAGCACAGGTTGAGTTGAGTTGGAAGGCAGTTTTATGACTTAGAGCAAAGGATATGTTGACCACAAACAAAAAAGATGTTTTTACCAAGCAGAAATAGGTCTTAGGAAAATCAGAAAGATACCATAGGCAAAGAAACATGCCAATGTGGCAAGGAGAGAAAGGTCTAAGAATTTCCCACTGCAAGAAAACTGAAAACCAACTTGAAGCTTAAACTGTACCAAACTAACTCGTGTGACTGGATAGTATTGACCATAATCAGGTCATGATAGCAGTTATGATAGGCTGTAGGTAAAAGTAAAGATAAAGGTTGGTCCTGATGTGTTAAGAAGCTCAGCAAAGAAAAGTCTATAATGCATTGTAGCCAAAACCAAAGGGTGTCCAGGCCTGCCTGCAGCTGGAGCTGACAGCTGTGGGCACAGCTCTGTCACCACAACCCTGGGCTGCTGTGACACCTCAGATACAATAACCTGCATTTTGTATACAATAAACTGCATTTGTATACAATAAACTGCATTTTGAAGAGCCCCCTGGAGTCCCACATCCCTCCTTCAGGCTCTTCCTGGCTGTGGTGCATGCAGGTGTTACATCCCCCCTTTAATGGGCCTTCTGTTGATGGATGAAAATGCAAAGGGATCTTGGTCAATGCATCCCCTTCTTGTCCTATGGTGAATTTATGTGTTTGCATTATTTACTGCAGTTAAAGAATACAGAGCTCAAAAAACACCCCAGGTTTTGTGGCAGAGCCCATTTGAAATTGCAGTTTGGGGTGACCCATGACAAGAGCACCTTCAGCATCTCCAGTCCCAGCTCGATGAGGAGGTGTGAGGTGACAGCAGAGCCACCCCCTGCTCAGCCACAGCCACCTGCAGCTGCCCCAGTCCCACCCCTGGTCCCACCCAGGGCAGGGAAGGGCTGGCTGAGCTGATCCTGGCACAGCTGGTCCAACCCTGGGGCTGGGCTTTGGGCTGGAAGGGGACCCCAGAGCTTCCTGCCTGCCTGAATTATCCTAAAGTTCCCCTAAAGAGATGCCTGCCATGGATGTGTGGGGGGCAGAGAGGGAAGGTGGAAGTCCTGTCTTGGTTCCTCTCCTGAGCAGCCTGACAAGCTCTCTCTGGGCTGTTTACCTGTGTCCCCCCTTTGGCAGCCCTGATGGGCACAGAGCTGTCACAGCTGCACTGCCAGTCCCACCCAGCTGGGGCCTGCTCAAGGTCCTGGTATAGCAGGGATTTTTCTTTTAGGGTCATTTGAAACTTCAGTGTCTGTTCCACATGTTCTAATCTCCATCTCCACATCCTGTGAATTACCCCAGTTGAGACAATCCCTCCAGAAACTTCTCCAGGTTAGATTACTGTGCTCCATTAGGAACTCTGTTTGATTTCCCTGTTCCCAAACACTGTGAGGTAACTCATGGATAGTCAGTGCCCACAGGTTCCAGGTGAATACCTGCTCTGGGATGTTTTCCATGTTCCCTGTGTCACCATGATATTTTCTGAAAAATCCTCTTTGCCCAGGATTTTCTCCTGGGAAGCTGAGAGACCTCAGAAAAGAAAGAAAACAAAAATTTTTATCTGATTGCTTGGGAATGTGGTCTGGAGATCATTTACCAACAGGTGCATCTTTGATTGGTTCCATGTGAATTGTTTTTAATTAATGACCAATCCCAGTCCAGCTGTGTCAGACTCTGAGGAGTCAGTCACCAGCCATCATGATCATTCTTCTGATGTCTCCTTTCTCTTTCTTTAGTATTGTTTTAGTAAATATAATATAACATAACATAACATAACATAACATAACATAACATAACATAACATAACATAACATAACATAACATATCAGCCTTCTGAGAAGATGGAGTCAAATTCTCATCTCTCCCCTCGTCCTGGGGACCCTCACAACACCCCACCCTGGAGCACAGAGGAGATGGGATCATCCATTGTGTGATGCTGAGATGGATCAGGAGACAAATTCCTTTTGGTCACGTAGCAAACCGCACACAAGGACCTGAACTGTGCCTGAGGTCTCAAGAACAAAGGCTGGTGACAAGCTGGAGGCTTTTAAAGCTCAACCTCTACTTTTACTGATCAAAGACTTTCCAATAAAGTTCTACCAGAGGAGCTGAGCAGCACAGGCACAGTGCCAAGAGTGAGGGATAACCCTTAAGGAGTCCTGACAGGCAATAAAAGCCCTGTTTTCCTGAGCAGTCAAATCCCTGGAGTGAATTAAACTGTGCTGGATATTGGTGCAAACAGTCATTTCTGCACGAGCTGCATCCCCAGGCTTTGGATCAAAGCAAGGCAAACCAGCTCTGCGGGGGTCGTGGCCTCAGTACATTGATTTATTTACAAAGTTTAGGACCTGATATTACTTATTTTGTGTGAAACACACAGAACAGAGATTGTGGGAAAACCAGACAGGAAAACTTGCCTGCATTTATCAGACAGGATTCTGTTTACTCCTTGGACACTGCTGGGCTTTCCCTCATTCTGTTCTGTATGAAAGTCTCCCTAAATATCAAATAAATTTCAAGAATTTCACTTCAAAGTCCACAATTTCATAGTCATTATTTAAGGTCACCCAACACCCATCTGTTTCTATTTCTATTTACCCTTTAAAAAATCACTAATTAATGTACCCCTCAACAAAAAGCAATAAATAAATATAAATAGATTAATAAATACATAGAAATAATAAATAAACATCCCTCTGCAGAATAACATTGCCCTGACTCCCTGGCAAGGCCCTGCCAGCCCAGTTAGCAGCACTAAACCTCAGCCAGCACTGTAATTTCAAGATTACATTTTAATAGCAGCAGCCCAGTCCTTATCTTTTCCCTGCCTCCTCTTGTGCTTGATCTCCCAATTAGGGATAAGAGCAGTGGAAGTGATCCAGCCCCACCATGCAGTCAGATTTCATCCAAACTGCTATTACAGGGCCATAGAAGTGCTCCTGTGGAATTCTTTTTCCCAGGAGAGCCTGTTGATAAAAACAGCGACTGTTTCCATTTATTTCTCTGGGTACGCCCACAGGAGCTCATACACTCTGAGATTTGATTCTAACAGAAGGAATCCATTGCCATTCCCTGGAAAAGAGCCTCAACCCCTCCCACCAAGAGGAGGAAAATGATTATTCTCTAATCAGACATTTCCAGGAAGATCATTCTTCAGCTTATTACACATCCTGCCCTGGACTCAGTGACCTGGTCCTCCAGCCCTTCCTCTTCCTGCAGCTCCAGCACTGGGCAGGGCTGGGCAGCAGGCAGGGAAGGAACTCAGGCTGCTGAGGAGGAGAACTGCTCTCCCTTCCTTCAGTTAGCCCAGGGAAAAGCATGGATTTCTTACCAGGGATTCCTCACCCAGGGACTTTGAAGGCAGGCTGGATGGGGTTTGGAGCACCCTGGGACAGTGAAGGTGTCCCTGCCCTTCCCTGCCCATGGCAGGGGTGGGATGAGGTGGTTTTCAGGTCACTCTCAGCCCAAACCAGTCTGGGATCCTGGGATTCTCCCCCATCAGCAGCTCTCTGGGTTGACAAACAGGGACCCTCACGTGGCAGGTTCCACCCTGGGCTGCAGACACCTCACTGCTCAGCAGCTGGGCTGGGCAAGGGTCACACCAAGGAGCTCTCCAGACCTGGGAGTGTTGTATTTACTGAGACCCTCAACAAAGGGGGGAATGATGGATCTGACTGCATGCTCTTAGAAGGCTAATTTATTATTTTATTGTACTACATGATATTAAAGAATGCTATACTAAACTATACTAAAGAATAGAGAAAGGATACAGACAGAAGGCTAAAAGATACTAATGAAAAATTTGTGACTCTCTCTTCAGAGTCTGACACAGCCTGGCCCCAGTTGGCCATTGAGTCGAAACAATTCACAGCAGAATGCAATGAAACAATCACCTGGTGGTAAACAATGTCCAGACACATTCCAAAGCAGCAAAGCACAGGAGAAGCAAATCAGATAGTTATTGTTTTCATTTTTCTCTGAGGCTTCTCAGCTTCCCAGGAGCAAAATCCTGGGCAAGGGATTTTTCAGAAAATATGACAGTGACATGGGACATATGAACTGCCTACAAAAGAAAGCTCTCAACAATAAACCACACTGTTTGTCACAAGGACCTTAGAGAGTTGTATTGTCTCCAACAGGACCAGCACCCTAACACCCAGGAGAACCCCCTGCCCTGGGGGATGGGTGGGTGCTCTGCACACCCCAGCCTATCCCACCTCTGCACCAGGAGAAAGGCTGTGGGAAAAGACACTGGGCAAGGGACCAGGGCAGGAGGCTGAAGAACATCCCCACAAACAGGGCCAGACTGTGCCCTGTTATTTTGGTCTGAGAGGCTGCAAAAGACCACAGAATCACAGAATGATGAGTTTGGAAGAGACCTCTAAGATCATCGAGTCCAACCTATGCCCTGACACCTCAACTAGACTGTAGCACCAAGTGCCATGGCCAGGCTTTTTTTAAACACATCCAGAGATGGTGATTCTGCCACCTCCCTGGGAAGAGCATTCCAGTACTTTATTATTCTTTCAGGGAAATTTTTTTCCTAATATCCAACCTGTCCCTTCCCTGATGTAGCTGGAGGCTGTGTCCTCTGGTTCTGTCAGTGCTGCCCTGTGAAAGAGCCCAACCCCACCTGTCCCCAGCCTCCCTTCAGGGAGTTGTAGAGAGCAATAAGGGCACCTCTGAGCCCCCTCTTCTCCAGGCTAAACAGCCCCAGCTCCTACAAATGTTCCTCACAGGGTTTGTGTTCCCAGCCCCTCTCCAGCCTCGTTGCCCCCTTTGGATGTGCTCCAGTGTCCCAAGGTCCTTCCCAAGCTGAGGGGCCAGAGCTGGACACAGCACTCCAGGTGTGACCCCAGCAGTGCCCAGGGCAGGGGCAGAATGACCTCCCTGCTCCTGCTGGCCACACCATTCCTGATCCAGGCCAGGAGCCATTGGCCTTCTTGGCCACCAGGGCACTCTGCTGGCTCACGGTCAGTCAGCTGTCCCAGGTCCCTTTGTGCCTGAACATGGGAGCTCCTGATGTTCCTGTCACCAGTTGAATTCATTCTGCCACATTTGTCATCTTGTATATGGAAATCTCTTCCAATATAAACGGTGTGAGAGATGCCACTATTTCAAAAAATTTAGAAACGTTTATTAAAACCTTATTAAAAATACAACAGAAGACTGAATGGAGAAAATATTACACTGCCAGGAGCAAAGGATGCTATCACCATGTGCTCACCCACCCCATGGAGGTTTCCCCTTTTAACCCTTTGTCCCCTCCCAAAGTTCTGTCCATGGACTCCTCCTTCCCTGCCCAGTGCTGGAGATCACTGCCTGACACCTTGATTGAGGTCAGGTTTCACTGTGATATTTTCTGAAAAATCCCTTTGCCAGGATTTTTTCTCCTGGGAAGATGAGAAGCCTCAGCTTCTCCATGTTTTGCTCCTCTGGAATGTGGTCTGGAAATTGTTTATCCAAACATGTGAATTGTTTTTAATTAATGTCCAATCACAGCCAGCTGTGTCAGACTCTGAGTCAGTCACAGGTTTTTATTATTCTTTCTCTTCTTGCTTTCTGTCTGTTCCTTTCTCTATAGTTTAGTATCGTTTTAGTATATAATTTTCTTTTAGTATAATGTCATAAAATAATAAATCAGCTTTCTGAGAACTTGGAGTCAGATTCTCATCTTTCACCTCATCCTGGGGACATGACAACACCTCAGTCAGGGGCTGCCACAGGAAGGAGTGACCCTCCCAAATGTCCCAAACCCAGGGCACCCCTGATAACAGCACCAGGGGGGTAAAACACAACTCTAAATCTATAAAACTGCTCCTAACATACATACAGGATATTTGCCTTTTCATTGTGAGAGTCAACCATGGCATTGCTCATCTATCATAATGGCCTGGAATCCCCCGATGAATAATGAAATGAAAAATGAAGCATCAGGTCCTTCCAAACAGCTCCTTCCAAATTCTGCCTCATTTCAGGGAGAATTTCATCTTGCTCTGAGCCCCCCTCAAGCTTTGCTCCTGTCTCTCCCAAGCACTCCCAGTCACTCACACGTCTTGAGCCGACTTTCATTAAATTGAGATTAAAAGGACTTTCTCCACAGACAAAATCATAAAATGGAAAATGTCTCATTTCAGCTTTTTCCTCCAAATCTGAGCCTTGCCATTCAAGGGCACCCAGCACTAATAACTTCCCTGCTGAAGCAGCTCCTTCTATTTGATTCTTTCAAACAGCAACAGAGGCTCCAAAACCCAGAACAGCAGCACAGGACACATCCTCAGGCACAGATTTACAGCCAGACCCCAGGGAAGGGCTGGGGCTGGCTCAGGGCAGGTTTAGGTTGGGTTTTGGGAAAGGTTCTTCCCCCAGAGAGTGCTGGGCACTGCCCAGGCTCCCCAGGGAATGGGCACAGCCCCGAGGCTGCCAGAGCTCCAGGGATGCCCAGGCTGGGATTGTTGGGGTGTCTGGGCAGGGTCAATCATCCCTGTGGGTCCATTCCCACTCAGGAGATTCCATGATCCATGACTTTACCTGTGAGACCCCACTGCACCCTGAAAACAAAGGACATGAACATCCCTGCTCTGCTCTCACACTTCTCCCTGAGAGGGATTTGCTGTGAATTCAGTCTGCTCATCTCTGAAAAACAGAGAATGAGTCAAAAGCATCTAAAAACTTTACCTTTAAAAATCTGGGATGTGGTGATTCCAGTAAAATTCTGCCAAAAAGGAAATGGAGCATTTCAGTGGAATGGATGGAGCCTCATTTAGAGCTCATCAGAATGGAGGGCGTCTGCATTTCTGGGTTTGCATCAAGTTCAAAACCCTCAATAATTGATAATAAAAGTGAAATGGAGCAAAATTTCTGATTTAGTGCAACCAAACATCCTTATCAACTCTTTCTGAACTTCAATTTGGAAACTTTTCAGGTTTTTTTTTTTTTTTTTAAATGTGTCTGCAAACCCAAATAGAAATGATGAGTTTTGGAAAGCAGAATGTAGGAAGTGGGCAAGGCAGAAGGGACAATAAGCAGTGCTGTGTCCTCACACCAAAATTGTGACTCATTCCTGGCTCATTTGTTTAGATTTCAACACTAATTGTTATTAGTCCCTAAATCATCAGCATCTCTGGGCTTGGCATGAATGTAAAATAACAAATATAGAAATTTCCTGTGAACACACAAAACCAAAAGAGATGGAAACAAAGCAGAAATCAGAAGATCCCACTTTGATTGTTCCCAGATTTATCCCCAATTTTTTCTGCTGGAGAAAGTGTTCATTGCTGCAGCCTTGGGGATGATTGTGGTGCATCCCTTTGCTCCTGCAAAGTCACACAGGAAAAGAACTTCTCCAACACTGCTCACATTTTGCAAGTCATGCCTGCATATTAGGGTTATTTTATTTTATTTAATTTATTTTATTTTATATTCCCTGTGAGTCACCAGGCAGCCCTAAAGTCACTGCAGGACTTAAAGCAATGAAAAGCCTTCCACCAAATCCCCTTTAAAATGAGACCTGGGCCACGTTCTGGCTCCACTTCAAATTGCACTTGGAAAGTGTGAGCCAAGTCCCTAAAGGCAAATGGAAACACTTCCATGCACTCCAAAGGCCCTGGGCACCATCCCAGCCCCTGAGCCCAGCAGTGCCAATGCCATCAGCAGTGCCCACCAGGGCTGCCATCCAGGCACAAAACGCTGGCAAAACTTTTTGTTTAATTAAAAAGCTGCAAAAGGAGCTGCTGGGAGCCCCTCTCAGCTCTTCACTGCTTAACTGGAAGCTGCTCATGGACCTCCCCTGGAAAGGAGCTCTGCCAAGCACAGTTATCCACATCCTGCTGCAGCAGGGATAAATCCTGCCTGCAGCTCACATCTTCCTCAGTGCCCAGCTCAGACAGGGACAGGCTGGGCCTCTCCTGCTCCTCCCTGCAATTCCAGGCTGTTCCGAGCCTCCTGTCTGAGGGCACAGACTCCTTCCACCACCCAGTGGTTCCCCTGTATTTCTAATGAAGGACTTCTTGCTGAAAGCACCAGGACAGAGTAGCTGAATTTCTGTTTCCAGCCCAGCTCAGAGCCCACAGAGCTGCTGGAAAATTCACAGAATCACAGAATCGCTGGGTTGGAAGAGATCTTCAAGATCATCGAGTCCAACCCTGTGGCAGCAGCTCTCTGGCCACAGAGAGTAGGCACAGACTCCCAGAAAAATCCTGGGAAGCTGTGTAGAGGCTGTGAGAAACTTAGAAGAAAAGAATTCAAACAGTTATTATCTCTCTTTCTGTAACCATTGTTTATAGATATGGTTCTCTGAAGTGTGTTATTGATAGCCACCAATAGTGTGGGAGAGGTTTTCCCTTTGAGACCAATCAACTCTTAAGTCCACAATTGTTTCTATAAGAACTGTAGATTTCTAATAATAAAGTCTCTTTCATGCTGTCCCAGATTGCAAGGCAAGATGTGTTCTATTTGCCATCTCTCTGGCAGTTGTCTTCTGTTCAGGGGGCAGTTTGCCTCATCTCTTCCACACCCACTCCTCCCTCTGGGGACACACCTGCTGATAACAGGGATTGAATGTCCCTGCATGGCTGATAAGAACTGCAGCATCCCATTGGGAGATGTGAGCCCAGGGGGAGGAGCCCAGCATTCCTACCTGGATAGAATCTGGAGATTCTGGAACACCAGCACAGCTTTTGCACTGGATTCCCAGAGGAAAAGCAGCTGCCTCTGCCCCTGGATCCTCAGAGGATTCTGCACCCTTCTCCAGGATCCCTGCTCCAGCAGAACCACCCCTGGCACTGCAGGAGGGCTGAGCCACAATTCCAATGGCCCTGCTGCCAGCACCCTGACCCACAGGGTGTCAGGCTGTGCTCTGGCTCTGGCAGTGTTGGTTTGGTTCACTGCATTGTTTATTTTATCCTTTTATTTTCTTTCCTGTTAAAGAACTGCTATTTCCTGCTCCCATAATTTTTGCCTGAGAGCCCCTTAATTTAAAATTTATAGCAATTCAGAGGGAGGGGGTTTACATTTTCCATTTTAGGGGAGGCTCCTGCCTTCCTTAGCAAACAGCTGGCTTTCCAAACTGAGACACTTCTAGGTCATAGAGTCAATGCTTATTATTACCCAGCTGGGGGCTGCTACTACACAGCCCAGCCCCAACACCTCACCTAAACCCTGGCACCCAGTGCCACATCCAGGCTTTGTTAAACACACCCAGGGATGGTGACTCCACCACCTCCCCAGGCAGAACATTCCAGAACTTTATCACTCCTTCTCTAAAAATGTTTCCCTGCTATCCAGCCTGTATTTCCCTTGGTGCAGCTGAGGCTGTGTGCTCTGTTCTGTCAGTTCCTGGAGAGAGAGCCCAGCCCCAGCTGAGCACAGGCACCTTTCAGGAGCTGTGCAGAGCGATGATGGCACCCCTGAGTCTCCTTTTCTCCAGGCTGAGCATCCCCAGCTCCCTCGGGGGTTCCTCTCAGGGTTTGTGTTCCCAGCCCCTCTCCAGTCTCGCTGCCCTTCCCTGGATGTGTTTAACAGAAAGGATCAGGTGTGGTGTCCCCAGAGCTGCCCCAGCCCGGGGAGCAGAGCACAGGTACAACACACCCAGCTCCTGGATCAGTGTTCAGTGATAATGGGGCTTTGTGTGTGCTCAGCAGGCATTTAATAACTCACCTTGTTCTCATTTGCTCTGTGCTGTCTGTCATGGTTTGGGTGCTCTTAAACGTCTTCACAGCTATTTAGAATTACTCATCCTTCTGCAGCATGAAATGAGAATCTGAGCTCCAACTGCTGGGACAGAGCTTGTCACTGATGGGTTTCATCTCCTCTAATTACTGCTGAGACAGATGTCTCCAGCTCAGAGCCGTGACTCAGCTTCCAGGGACACACACTCCACGTGCTCCTGAAAAAGCTGGCAGGAAAAACTTCTCCTTGTGCTTGGAACTGCCACAAGGCAGGGCTGGATGGGATGTTGGGAAGGAATTGTTCCCTGGGAGGGTGGGCAGGCCCTGGCACAGGGTGCACAGAGCAGCCTGGGACAGTGGGAGGTGTCCCTGCCATGGCAGGGGTGGGATGGGGTGAGCCTAAACCCCAGCCTAAACCCCAGCCTTGTCCTTGGCCAGGAGTCCCAGCCCAGCCTGGAGAGAGAGAGTGGGGCTGGCACAGAGGTCCCAGCAGCAATCCCAGGGACAAGGCTCAGCCCAGACAACCCACCGGGCACCAGGAACTCCATTTCCATGGAAATACCATCTAGAAATTCCTTTTCATCCTCACAAGGGCACCAGAGCAGAACAGAGGCACAGGCCCTGCTCTCCTGGAGCTTATCCAGTCTGCCCGCTGCAGTGACTTACTGGGAGCACTGGGAAGACACCCAGGTTTAACTGTGGATGCTGCTCACCAGACCAATGAACCCTCCACGGTGGCAGTCAGCCCCACAGCAGCTGATTTACCATCTCCCCAGCTCCACAACAGAGACAGGACTCCTCTCCAGCTGCCTTAAAACCAGACTTTGCTGGGTCCCACACGTGCTGCACACAGCACAGCAATCCTTGGGGCTGCCAGTGGCATCTGTGATGGTGGCACAGGGACTTGGGTCTCGTCCCAGACCTGTAAAATCCCTTAAAATGAACTAATAGCAGCTGTTAAACAAATGTGGGATTGGTGGGCAGGCATTAATTTCTGCATTGTCAGGGGTCACAGCCCACATCATCTGCAATCCACAATTAAGGGGTGTTCAACTCCCTCCAGAAGGCAGCAACAATTACTCAGGACAATGAAACTGTAGTTGCTGTTTTTCTCAGAAGTGCTGTGCTTTGCCCAAACCCCATTGTTGTATTTCATTTTCACACTGGTAGTGTTTCCCTTTCCTGTGTTTTCTAAATGAAAACCAAACCTCAGAGTTTTCACACCCCAAAAAAAAAGGAAAAGAAAGCTGAAAATCATTATTTTTCTCATTTTCCCTTCCTGCTTTGGAGAGAAACTTTACCAGCCAGAGGGCAGGGCTGGATGGGATACTGGGAATGAGGAATTGTTCCCTGGCACAGGGTGCCCAGAGCAGCTGTGGCTGCCCCTGGATCCCTGGCAGTGCCCAAGGCCAGGCTGGACAGGGCTGGGAGCAGCCTGGGACAGTGGGAGGTGTCCCTGCCCATGCTAGGGGTGGCACTGGGTGGAATTTAAGGTCCCTTCCAAGCCAAACCTGTCCCTCCACTTGTGTCCCTCCCACCCCCACAGACAGCCCAGCCATGGGGGCAGACACAGAGATTTCCATGGGATTGTTTAGGAGGAGCTGAGGTTGGGCACCCCACACTCCTGGGGCCCTGGAGATGCTCCTGGCAGTGCCTGGTGGAAGCAGCATTTTTTAGCCCTAAGGCAATGTCTATCTAATTCAAGACAAAATTCCTACAAACCTCACCAGACACTGAATAAGGACTAAAATATTCAGTCACCAGCAAGAAGCTCAAGCTGTAGTTAAGTCCTTATTAAGCAGAATAAATAGATTAACCTAAAAAAAGGGAGGCAGGTGGGAGCAGCAGAGTCAAACTCCTCCAAAGGCAGGGATTTCTTGGAACAGGTTTTAAGCCAGGCTCATCTGTGCACAGGAAAGGCCCCTGGTCCCTGATGTCTCCCTGCTGTGGAGGGATGCAGCACCCAGCTCTCTCCTGCACTAATGAGGTTCATTAAGACTAAACAGCTAATTTCTACACAACTCTGTTCCAAGAGATGCCACAGCAGAGACTCTGCCTGCCCCAAACCCAGGAACTGAGCTGTGGATGCAGGTCCAGGGCTGTCCTACCCCTGTTGGTACCTGCAGGGACAGCCCCAGACTGCACAGACACGGTCACAGTGACAGTCACACTGTCACAGCCACTGCTGGCCAAACAATTACAGGCTTCTGAGCTCATCCACACCACAACATCAAATCAAATCTCTCAAACAGCAGGAAACCTGCAGTGAAACATGGGAAGAAAAACTCTTTGAAAACTGAAAGGGTGACTCACTCGAGGAGTGCAAGGACTGGTGAGAACTGGGATGCTGAGAGGATCTAAAAACCAGAATAATGAGCCCCAAATCTCAGAGGTTGAGCAGTGAATCCATGACTGACATGACTGGGGGGTTCCCTCAGGCAGCACCCACTGACACCCCTGAGAAGGGTCCAGGGACCCTGGGCACTCCTGAGACCCTCCATGACAAGAGCCACCAAACTGAAGGAGGAATCAAAAATCCAGAGCTGGGCAGATCAAATCTGGCAGTCTCTGATCAGCCCCATGTGATTTCACTCTGACTCTGAAATCTGCTGGCTTCAACCCACGGTGAAAAGACACATTCCAAGGAAAGGCATATTCTTACTCTGCTCTGCCATCTGCAAATCATTATTCCTCCTTCATAAAAATAACTACGTGCAAAGGGCTACAAGAGGAGGAAGAAATTCCTTAGCTCCTTCCAACAAGAATTTTTACCAGCAGCCAAGGAGGAGAAAAGACCTGGGTGCAGTGTGTCCACTTCCAAAGCTGAGGGGAAAGGGGAGCAGAAAATGTCTGCAGGAGTAGAACACATCCCAAACCTCCCCAGACACTGAACTGACAGAGCAGTCAGGGTGGGCAGGCCCTGGCACAGGGTGCCCAGAGCAGCTGTGGCTGCCCCTGGATCCCTGGCAGTGCCCAAGGCCAGGCTGGACAAGGCTGGGAGCAGCCTGGGACAGTGGGAGGTGTCCCTGCCCAAGCAAAGTGGTTTTTAAGGTCCCTTCCACCCCAAACCATTCTGGGATTCTGGGATGCTGCTGACACAGGCAGCAAGGAGCCAGCTCGAGGGGTGTGTGCCCCCAGCCCCTGCCCAGGCTGGCAGGACCATTTGTGTCTTTGCCTTCATCCTGTCCTGGGAATGAGGGGGAGAAGCCTGGCCCGAAGAAAGCAGCTGTTCAACTGCTATCTCATGATCTCTTGGATGAATATTTTTTCCTTTCCAATGTGAGTCATGAGACTGGAACGAGTGAGATTGTAAAATAAAAAAGTTATCAGCTCTCCATCACTAGCAACATAAAAACCCCTTTTCTCTCCAGTGACAATTAACAAGGAGCAACAGCAGATAAGCTGGAGCTGGCTGCTTCCATCCCCTTCAAATACTGAAATTCCCCCAGACCTGCTGCTCCTTATCTGCAGCACAGTCCCTGCAGATGAGGCTGTCTCCACACGAAGGATAAGGATGTACAGGTAAAAAGCAGATAAAGAGATGGGGAAATGCTCAACAGGCTAAAAAAAGAGGCCAAAATCTGCAGAGCTCTTGGGGAAAAGCAGCACAGGAAGAGAGATGAGAGGGAAGAGAGGAACTCCTGGAGCTGGGCTGACAAAGGTGCCAAGCACAGCCTGAGCTCCTGGGGCCTCTCCTGGGACTCCTGTGGGAATATGGAATTACAGCTGCAGCAGAGGGGCTTGGAGGTCAAATCTCAGCTCCATGTAAAAGCTCCTTTGGCCATGTCCAGCCCTGCCCACAGGAAGGTGGTGCTGGGGACCTGACCCTTGTCCAGCTGCCCTGCCCCAGCAGCAGCAGCCCCTGCTCCTCCTCCACCCCAGGCTGACACACAGCAGGTTTTGTTGTTGCCCTCCAGGTCTTCCACAGATTAAAGTCCAGGTGGCCTTTGGTTTTCCCAATCCCACCCTCACACACTTGGATCATGTCTGCATTCTCCCTGCAGGATCTGACTCTGCTTTCACCTTTAGATTTTTTTTTAAACATGTTAGGAGCTCCTTCACCCACACATTCTCCTGCCACCTCTCCTTGACCTCCTGCATGTCCCAATGAGCCATGGGCAGATGATCTTGGAAAATCGACCCATCCACCCGGACCTCCTTCAGTTTGTGTTCTTTATTTCAAAGAAAGGCCAATAGAAAGCAACTCAGAGCATGTCCCAATCCTTTTGGATCTCCTTCCTGAGCTGAGAAGTCCCAGCAAGCTCTACCAAAGCTGCACTTAGACATCACACTGCTAAACTACTACAGATGAGACATCACAGAGAGATCATTTGGGCTTTGTTTCTCTTGAGCAAAATAAGTGCTGGAAGCAATTTTACCTCTCTTTTATCCAAACCTGAAACATATTATTGAGCTCTCTAGATTCCATTAAGGCATCAAAGCTGTGTTCCACACCATGGTTCTTTAAAAAAAAAAATAAAATCCAAACTCCAAAGTCAGCTTTCAGCTTGAACTGTCACAATATTTTCCAGACGCAGCGCAGGTACACGCTGAGGACTGCCAGTCATCCTCAATGTCTTCCCTGGAAAGGACAATTCTGCTTGCTAAGTTTTTAATTCCTTTTGTGGGCACACTTCATCCTCAGTTTCTGTGAAAGGTAAGTAAACAAGCTGTGTTTTTTGCACAGGACGCCCACGGCTGCATGTGAGAGACAACCCAGCAGACACAGCACTGCTGCTCCCGCAGACAGGCAGTAAATGCTCCAGCAGGGCTGTGGGCTCTCAGCAGGGCTCTCAGGACAGTGTGAAAATCTCTGCTGGTACCCTTTGGAGCCAAAAAAAGGTCTGGTTTTATTGGATTTATTGGTCACCAAGTATTGTATTGGCAGGGACCCCTGTGGCAGGAAGGAATGATGAATCTGACTCCATGTTCTCAGAAGGCTAATTTCTTATTTTATGATACTATAGTATAGTAAAGACTACTCAACTATACTAAAGAATACAGGAAGGATACTTACAGAAGGCTAAAAAGATAATAATGAAAACTGGTGACTCTCTCCAGAGCCCTGACACAGCTTGGCCCTGACTGGCCAAAGAGTGAAAACAACTCCCAGCAGAATGCAATGGAACAATCACCTGTGGGTGAACAATCTCCAAACACATCCCACATGAGCACAACACAGGAGAAGCAAATGAGAGAAGAATTGTTTTCCTTTTTCTCTGTGGTTCCTCAGCTTCCCAGGGGAAACATCCTGGGCAAAGGGATTTTTTTCAGAGACTGTGAATGCCACAAGCAAGAGCCTCTCCAGCTGCTGCATTTCCCCGTCCCAGTGTCATCCTCTGCTCTGACCCCCCTTTCTGCTTCCAGCTTTCCCCTCCTCCTGTCTGCTCCCACATGGGGCTCTGTTCCCCTGCACCCCAAACACCCCAGATGAGCAGACCAAAGCAATCAGAAGGGTGTTTGATAAACCAGCCCAACTCTTGTGAATGTTGGCAATTCCACACCCTCCAAGAACTTCTTCTGCCTTTCAGTTGAAGACTCTGGGTCAGGCTGAGACCACATCTGGCCCATTCCATCCCTTTGGCAGTTTTTAGATGAAAAAAACCAGGGAATTGTGACATCTTGGCCCCCTCAAGACCCACCTGAAGCCAGGCAACCTGAGCCCAGCTTAGTGCCAGAATGTCAGGATTATTAAAGCTGTTCAAGAGAGGAGCTGTTCCCACCAGGAACAGCCACGGTCACCAGGCTGGTCCATGGAATCAGAGAATCTTTGAGTGCTTTGGGATGGAAGAGACCTTAATCCAGCCCCTGGCATGGGCAGGGACAGCTTCCAGCAGGGATGGAAAGGGGCTTGGTGGACATCAGGAACTGGGTGCAGTTCCAGGCCAGAAGGCAGCGTGTCACCCTGAGGAGAAGCTTGTCCTCTCCTCTCCAGGGTGCTTCAGTTCAAAGGGATCTCTACTGTCTCAGGAAGGTGGTGCCAGGAACCCCCTGCCCACCCACTGGCTCCAGGAACATTCCTGGATCTGCTCCGGCTCCGAGGGCACAGTGGGGTCACAATGAGGTCACAACGGGATCCTGATGGGATCACAACAGGGTCACAATGGGATCATGATGGGATCACAACAGGATCACGATGGGATCACAACAGGGTCACAATGGGATCATGATAGGATCACAACGGGATCACAATGGGATCATGATGGGATCATAACAGGATCAGGATGGGATCACAGCGGGATCACAGCAGGATCACAGTGGGATCACAATGGGATCATGATGGGATCACAGTGGGATCACAATGGGGTCATTATGGGATCACAATGGGATCATGATGGGATCACAATGGGATCACAGTGGGATCATGATGGGATCACAATGGGGTCACAATGAGATCATGATGGGATCACAACGGGATCATGATGGGATCACAATGAGATCATGATGGGATCACAATGGGATCATGATGGGATCACAACAGGATCATGATGGGATCACAATGAGATCATGATGGGATCACAATGGGATCATGATGGGATCACAACAGGATCATGATGGGATCACAGTTGGATCACAATGGGATCATGATGGGATCACAACAGGGTCACAATGGGATCATGATGGGATCACAGTTGGATCACAATGGGATCATGATGGGATCACAACAGGGTCACAATGGGATCATGATGGGATCACAATGGGATCACAATAGGATCATGATGGGATCACAACGGGATCACAGTGGGATCATGATGGGATCACAACGGGATCACAGTGGGATCACAATGGGATCATGATGGGATCACAGTGGGATCATGATGGGATCACAACAGGGTCACAATGGGGTCATGATGGGATCACAATGGGATCAGAACAGGATCATGATGGGATCACAGCAGGATCATGATGGGATCACAGTGGGATCACAACAGGACCACAACGAGATCATGATGGGATCACAATGGGGTCATGATGGGATCACAATGGGGTCATGATGGGATCACAACAGGATTAAACATGATCACAAAGGGATCACAATGGGATCACAATTAGATCATGACAGGATTACAATGGGATCACAACAGGATCACAAGGGGATTATGATGGGATCACAACAGGAACACAATGGGATCATGATAGGATCACAATGGGATCACAACAGGATCACAAGGGGATCATGACAGGATCACAACAGGAACACAATGGGATCATGATGGGATCACAACAGGATCACAATGGGATCACAACAGGATCACAATGGGATCATGATGGGATCACAACGGTTGGCTGCCCCAACCCCAACACTGCACTGTGCTCTCCAGACAGAGGCCCTGTAGCCAATTCCCTGATGACTCTTTCACAAATTAATTAGCCCAGGGTGAGTGAGTGCAGAATTAATGGGCAGCCCAGGGAGCAGCCCCGTGCTGTGCCTGGCTCAGCACAGGCTCCCCACCCAGCACCCTGCAAAGTCCCACCAGTCAGGATCTCCAGGGCTTGATCTGCAGGGAATTGGCTTCTTACCTTGTTTCTTGCCCTGCCAAGGCTTCCCAGCTACTGGAACAGCAGCTCAAGCCTATTTTGTCATATTTAAAACTTTTCTTGTTCAAAAGTGTGGGACTTTGTGATATGGTTCAGTGATTCAGGTTGGACTTCAACATTGGAGGTATCTTCCAAGAATCATTTCTTAATGATTCTGTGGTTTCCTTTAATATCAGTTTGATAACAGCGTGAATATTTAACAGTAAATGGCAAACAGGTGGGAATAGCCCCAGAAGCTGCTCCCACCCCTGTACAGCCAGGGCTGTGATGGGCTGTGATGGCTTTTGGTGCAGCACTGGCTACTGAGTCCTTCAAAAAACCCCTCATTTTCAACAAAGTTCAAACCTCAGACTGAAGAAAATACACCCAAGGTCCTCATGAATTATAAGCTGTTCCTTTATCTCTTAAACTCAGCAAATCAGGATATTCTGAGATTCCATGACCATCCGCTCAGGGTAACACGTGATTTTTATTCTTGGAATTAGTGGCAATTCACTGGGAGCTGGATTTGCAGAGCACTGTGGCCAAATATATTCTCTGCAGCATAAAAATGCACAAAACCCCCTCCTTATTGCCATTTTAAAGATGGGGAATCAAAGTATAAAATAGTTGTTCAGAATTCCAGAAGGAAAAGCCTGGAAAAGCCAGGCCACAACTCCAGTGCTGATTTCTGCAAAGGACTGACCTTCCCACTGCCCAGGAAATAGGTGAAATAATACATTTACTGCAGAGAATAAGTAAGGATGGGACGAATTCAGTAGGAAAAAAGGAAAAAAAAATCTTGCTTTTTGCTTATTTATAGTCCCAGTCTGTGCTGCTGAAGACTCTGTGCCTGCTCACACCCAGGAGACTGCACAGAACCATGGCCAGATGGGCAAATTCCCTACAAAAAGCTCAGAAGGGACAGGGAAATGGATCTTTTTTCCCAATCAGGAAGCTCAAACTGACAACATTCACTTTGCAGAAAAGTAATTTTGCAGCTTTGAGCCCTGCTTTGCAGCAAAGATGGTGAAATTCATGAAATCCCTGAAATGAATGCAAGCCTGGACCTGGCCAGGATGTTAAACCTGAATCTCATCAGGCAGGAGAAAAGGCTGGGGTTCAATTCATCCTCTGAATTTATCACAGCTGTGAACACGAGGGAGCCAGGGAAACAATACATTATGCTGCTTCAGCATTTCTGGCTTCAGGCTCCCAAATTTCAGCATTTTCAGCTGGTGTAAGCAAGGCTTGGTCCATGGAACCTTCATCCTCAAAGGAATTCATGGCATTTAAATCAGTCGTTAATGCTGCCATGATTTCTCTCTCCCAAAAACAAAGCAGCCCTGACTTTTACAAGGAAGTTAATAGATATGGAACACAAGCCCCATGAGGAATGACTGAGGGAGCTGGGGATGCTCAGCCTGGAGAAAAGGAGACTCAGGGGTGCCCTCATCACTCTGCACAGCTCCTGGAAGGTGGCTGAGGTGGAGCTGGGCTCTTTCTCCAGGTAGCACTGACAGAACGAGAGGACAGAGTGTCAAGGGAAATATAGGTTGGATATTATAAAAAGTCTTTTATGGAAAGAGTGATAAAGTTCTGGAATGGCTGCCCGGGGAGGTGGTGCAGTCCCCATCCCTGGGTGTGTTTAACAAAGCCTGGATGTGGCACTGGGTTGAGTTGAGGTGTTGGGGCTGGCTTGGACTCTTTGAGGTCTCTTCCAACCTGGTCATTCTGTGATTCTGTGAATAATAATATCTGTAATAACATTTATACCCAGTCTATGAGCACTGATGTGAAATGCTGCTGGGGCAGGGCTGCTCAAGCCCTCCTGTGTGATACCATCAGGCTCTGCCTCCCCAGCATCCCAACGGTCCCTGCACGCAGGAATTCAATTAAGGCACTGAAAAGCAGCTTCTCCTAGCACTGTGCCCAGACAGGCACAGCAATTCCTGCCCACAATTAACCAGGCTGAGAAAACAAAATGAAATCTGAGAGCAGCCCTCATTCTCTATTGACTAAAATTCATACTCTGCTTTCAGATAAAGGCCACTGCCAATCTCCCCTGTCAGAGCCACTGGGAGGGAACCAAGGGTAGGAAATGCTGGAGCTGCTTTTCAAACCAGGGGAAGCTTCAAAGTGACAGCAGGGAGGAACAGAAAGGCTGTGGGAAGCAGAGTGATGGGTGGTTACACAGGCCCTGAGGAAAAACGGGATTATCTCAATAACCTTGAGGACAAACCTCTTCACTGTGGTGGAGGATGCCTGGAATTCATTCCCTTGCTTTTTATACCCCTGCTCTTCAGACTTTTAAATCCTCTTTTCTGTCCTGCTTGTCATGTTGTCCTCTTCTCCAGTCATTCTGATTTCAACACAGACTTGGGAAACACATTCCTGATTTCAGTGAGAGGACTGTGGTCCCCCCCTGCCACTGCTGGGGCAAACCCTGTCCTGTCCTCTCCTGTTTGAGCTGCCTGCACTTAAAACACATCAGCTGTGATATTAAGAGAAAAGGTAAAGCAGAGACAGGGCTTATTTATTGATCTTGCTGATTCACTTATGAGACATGACCAGAGCCAAGGCTGCTCATCAGAATGTCCCTTTAATGCACTAACTTTTTTATAATGTGAAATGTTGATTATAACCACATTTATAATGTGAAATTTTTATTATAATCACATTTATAATGTGAGATGTTCAGTTAAACATTTCACCCAGACCACAAAACTGATTTTATTTGATGCTTCCAAGCAGTATTAAGGTCTGGTGAAATGCTCCTTCCTTTTCCCAGTCTTGCTGATACTGAGTGCCCCGGAGAGCCTGGATGTGAACTCCTTCCCTGGGCTGGGCTCCAAGAATCCACAGCTTCTGCTCCCACTGACAAACTCCCACTTTAAATTATTGGGATTTATAGAATCCCAGAGTGGTTTGGGGTGGAAGGGACCTTAAATCTCATCCAGTGCCACCACTGCCATGGGCAGGGACACCTTCCACTGTCCCAGGCTGCTCCAAGCCACATCCAACCTGGCCTTGGACACAGCCACATCCTCTCCAGGTGAGCATTCCCAGCTGTGCCAGCCTTTCCTCCCAGCAGAGCTGCTCCATCCCTCTGCTCATCCTGGAGCCTCCTCTGGGCTCCTGCAGCAGCTCCAGCTCCTGCCTGTGCTGGGCCAGGGCTGGGGCAGCTCTGCAGGTGGGGTCTCACCTGGGCACAGGGGCAGAATCCCAATCCCTGCCCTGCTGCAGACAACAAACACTGTTCAGTTTGGAACTAAACTCTGAAGCATTCACAGTGTTCCAAGCTCATACTTGAAGCATGTAAAATCCACTGCCATGTGGAATTTCATTCAAATTTATGGAACTGCCTGGAAATAGAGATCTTGAGATGGCTGATCCTAGAAAATCCCAGCTCAGACAGCAGCTCTCCCTCAGAACTGGGGCAGGGTCACTGCCAAGGCCTTGGCAGACCCCACATCTCAGATATGCCATATTTATGTGTCCTGGGTTGTAAGATTTAGCTGGGAGTGTGTGTTCTATCCCCCTCTGTCAGAGCTGGGGTAGTTCTCTGCTGTCCATGGGCAGGTTTCTTTATCTCTCCCACAGCCCATCCTCCCTCCAGCAGATCTCTGCTGTCCATGGCCACTGAGTGTCCCTGCAGGGCTGATCCAATTCCATCATCCCATGGGGAGATGCTGTGCCCAGGGCAGGAGCCAAGCATTCCTACCTGGATACAATCTGCCCTGGAACAGCACAGCAGCCTTTGCCCCCTGCATTCCCAGAGGAGCAGCTTTCTCCTGCCCTGCATTCCCAGAGGGAGAGCAGGCCCATCTCCAGCAGCCCTGGAGCTGCAGAGGAAAACTCCCCCCTTGTGCAGGATCCTGCTGCAGCAGAGCCACAGCTGGGACTGCAGGAGGGCTGAGCCCCCCTGGGATGGGGCTGTGCCCCCACCCTGACACACAGGGGACAGAGACTGCTCTCACTCTGGCAGTGGTGTGTTTTGGTTTGTTTGGTGGTGGTTTTTTTTTGTTTGTACTGTTGCCTTTGTATTTTTAATTTTCCTAATAAAGAACTGTTATTCCTACTCCCCTATGTTTGCCTGAGAGCCCCTCAATTTCAAAATTATAATAATTCAGAGGGAGGGGTTTACATTTTCCATTTCAGGGGAGGCTCCTGCCTTCCTTAGCACACAGCTGGCTTTTCAAACCAAGACATTGGGACATGGGATGTATGGATTTGCACAGGGATTCCTCCAGGCTCCTTTCATGTCCTCAGCACACCCCCAGACTAATTCAGCCTTGTCTCTCGGCCACTTTGCAGGGCAAGTTTTCCTTGAAAGAGCTGCACCAGGGGTAGAGGTTCAGTCACAGCAGGGTGATAAAACAGCTGTGGTATCACCCAGCCTTTTTCAACAGCCATCCCAGGATTTTTCTTGAGCAAAGAAGGTGTTGAGGGCACCCTTGGAAGGCAATGCTGAATGCTGAAGGTGACAAAAGCCTGCTTGTAGGCTCTGCAAGATCTGCAGAGCCTGCAGAAGAGCCACATTTAGCAAAAATGATAGAATAAAACATGCTGCAACACATCCCCTCCCTGTCATCCTGAAAACAGCATCAATTCACATCAGTGCTGATGAAGGGTTCTGGATTCAGATGTGATTCCATCCAACAGGACAAACCCCTAGGACACGTTGGCTGGAGGGAGAGGGCAGTGTGAGGCCAAAGCCCTGACCCAGTTTTTCTTTACTCTTTTTAAAGAACAGAATGTGAGCCCTGTGGGCTCAGCCCTGCTCTGATCTGCTGTGCAGGAGGGAGGGAAGGAGGAGAAGAGGAGGGTGAATGAAGCACTTTCTGTTCCTCTGAACAAAAGCCAGGAAAGCAGAGGAGCAGCAGCACAGGCAGAGCTGGAGCAGCATCCCTGCACTAACGGGAAGAGCAAACTGAGGCACAGTCACCAATCCCACCAGGAACCCCTGGAGTGCCCAAGGCCAGGCTGGACAGGGCTGGAGCAGCCTGGGACAGTGGAAGTGTCCCTGCCATGGCAGGGGGTGGAATGAGATGGGTTTTAAGGTCCCCTCCCACCCAAGCGATTTTGGGAGTCTGTGATCACAAACTCCTGAATGAATAACCCCAACCCCAGCCCTGCAGCCCCAGCTGCACATGTGGCTTTAGGGACTTTGGACAACTGGGACTTGAACTGCCAAACCCTGAGCTGGGTCATCTAAAGCCCTTCCTTGATCCCACCTGCAGCACTCCAGCACCCTCCTCTCACTTCAGACATGATCCCAGAATCCCAGGATCCCTGGGGTTGGAAAGGCCCTTCCAGCCCATCCAGTCCCAGCTGTGCCCCAGCCCCACCTTGTCCCCAGCCCAGAGCTCTGAGTGCCACCTCCAGCCCTTCCCTGGGCACCTCCAGGGATGGGGACCCCAAACCTCCCTGGGCAGCCCCTGCCAGTGCCTGAGCCCCCTTTCCATGGGGAAATTCCTCCTGATGTCCAACCTGAGCCCAGCCTGGGGCCGTTCCCTCTCCTCCTGTCCCTGTTCCTGGAGCACAGCCCGACCCCCCCGGCTGTCCCCTCCTGGCAGGAGCTGTGCAGAGCCACAAGGGCCCCCTGAGCCTCCTTTGCTCCAGGCTGAGCCCCTTCCCAGCTCCCTCAGCCCCTCCTTGGGCTCCATTCCCTTCCCAGCTCCCTCAGCCGCTCCCCAGAGCCAGCACTGAGTGATGGGAGCTCAGTGGGGTACAGAAGGTCAGGCTGAGGGGTCCCACATCTCCAGGCCCTCCTGCAGGGTCCCCACGAGCCCCAGTGACCACAGCCACCCCTGGCCTTGCTGATGGTTTGTACCTCACCAGGGCTGTGGTGGGCTGGAAGATTTTTATTCCATGCCCAATCCAAGGATTTACACCAGCCACAAAACCAGAGCTGGCTACATCTTCTCCTCTGTGGCAGCTTCCAGCTGTCCAAGAGCCACCAGAACTTTCCTTTGTTCCTCACCTCTCCACCAGCTCAGTGCCCCAATAGGATGTGCCTGTTTTTCTGGCAAAAACCAGTCTGGGAGTCAACAGGAGTTCAGATCCATAACAACACAATGATGGAAAAAACAGGAATAAGAAAGAGCCAGAAGATTTCTCCTTGGCTGCTGCTCGGGAAGGAATAAATTCTCACAGACAGCTCAGAGTCACAAGTCAATAATTTTCTGTACTGCTTTAAACTCCATAAAGATCATGAGCAGCAATTGCACAGCACAAACATTTAGGTTCTTCCCATGGATTTTTTTACATGAGGAAAAATAGAAAATAATTGCTTCAATAAAAGTCTTTAAGGAAAACTAACTTGGAAAAACTGGGCAGTAGCAGGCAGTTAATGACACCTTTTGTGTGTGCTGGGCAGGCTGCCCAAAATTCCCTTTCTTTTCCCTGATCAAGCAGGCAGCCATTCAAGCGTCCCCAAAGCCCAGCCACAGGGGTTGGGAAGTGATTAATCCTGCACCAGCTGCCCCCCTGCCATCCTTCACGTGTTTTTCCAGATAAAATTAGAAAACACTTCATCCCCCCTTTAATTTGCAGGATTTTCACCTGCACTCCCAACACTTCTCACACGCTCACGTTGGGATAACTCATCTCCAGAGCCCAGGTGAAATTGAGTTTCATTTCCCAGACCATGCATTAGGTTTTAATTAATTCTGCTCATAGCTATTAGCACAGGGCCAGGCTGAGCCTTGGATGTATGCAGGGAAGTCCAGGAAAGCCATTTCTGCAGGGCTGTTTTCACAGGGAAGCCTTTTCCCGGCCCCTGGGTTTGTGTGGAATTTGGGGGAGTTGTGCAGGGTGGCTGACTGAGAAGCCAAATCCACCAAAGCTGGAGGGAAAGTGTGGGAAAGGCTCTCCCAGTTTTGCATTTGTGCCTTTTGCAGAGGAATTGAGGGCAGGGATGCTGGGTGACACCTTCAGCCCATCGTGGTAACTCCTCATCCAGCTGGATCAGATATTCCATGTCCATGAGGGCATTTGGGGCTGTTACATGCAAAAGGAAATTTCATTACCCTTGGAGCTGCTGGAAACTCTCTGGGAGGGAAGGGCAGGTGGATCCAGCCCCTTCTGCACTGGTGATGGGAAGCAGGGAATGAGCACCAAGAATTCCCTGTATCCTGAGCTGTGGCAGCATTGGAATCATCCCAAGGCACTCAAACAGGAGTTCAGGGTGCCCTAAAAGCCTCTCCTATGTTTTCTTTTGAGGCAAGTAATTTATCAGCAGCACAGTTTTCCATCAGCTGTGTGAAACCAGTGAAAGCATTCCCACAGGGAGAAAGTTCCAGGTTTTTTATCCAAGGAATTTTGCAGCCAATTCAGGGCAACACACAGAACCTGCACCACAAAAGCTCTGCCTCCCTGTGCCTTCCTTCTTCTTAAACAGGGAAAGTCCTTCATTTTCTAAACATGATTTCCACTTCATAGTCGGGAAAATAATATTCCAAGGATCCTCTCTCCTGGGTAAAACTGTTTCATATCATTCCTGCAGCATCTGGTTTCATTTCAGGAATTTTCTGTCTGGCAAGTGTCACAACTGAGATGCAGGATGGGAACTAAAATGGGGATAAGAATTTGCAGTATGTTTATTCTGAATTCTGGAAAGCTTCAGTAAGGTCCAAATGATCCCTTTGGACAGGGAGTGTGACTTCTGCTGCCAGTGGCTTCCCCCTGAATTCAGCCCAAAGTCACAAATACCTGGGAAAACTAACAGCTTTAGACTCCCTTTTTTTTTATTGAACCTTAAATAATTCTGCATTTCTATGCATGGCACAATCTATATTTGAACAAGACAAGTGGGAAAGCACATGAAATCCAGTGATTTGTAACTGAGGAATGAGAAAAACCACATATTTTATGTGAGGTTTTAGTTTTTTACTGTGAAGGCGGTGGGGGGAGGAAATGCAAGTGAATTTATAACATGATCTTCCTTTAAATCCTCCCCAAAGAACTGAGATATAATCAGGGCTGGGCAAAATTTGGATAAGCAGCTTCCCAGCACAGAAATGATGTTTTTTGTGATAATGTTGGCCAGAAGAAAGTGACTCTGTACTAGAACCTGGAATTCCTTTTCGAGGATCTGGTCAGAAGCCTTCACCCAAAGCTGCAGCAGCCTGAAGTTCTCCAGCCCAAATTGCTGGGATAACACATCCAGGGCACTCAGGATTTGTCACCAGTGATGAGTGGGTGACAAATCTCCCTTCTTTTCCAGACTCTGCAGCACCAGACCTATGGAGCTTTGTCTGGGGCAGAGATGCTGAATCCCAGCTTCTTTAGGTTGGAAAAGAAGATCTCCTTGGAGATCTCCTTGGAGATCATTGAGTCCAACCATTCTCAGCACTGCCCTTGTCCCCAAGTGCCACATGCACAGGGCTGTTAAACCCCTCCAGGGGTGGGCACTCCACCCTGCCCTGGGCAGCTGTGCCAGGGTTGGACAATAAATTCCAGCAAGGAATTTCCCCAAAATCCCCCCTGCCCCTCCCCTGAGCCCAGCCTGGGGCCGTTCCCTCTGCTCCTGTCCCTGTTCCCTGGAGCACAGCCCGACCCCCCCGGCTGTCCCCTCCTGGCAGGAGCTGTGCAGAGCCACAAGGGCCCCCTGAGCCTCCTTTGCTCCAGGCTGAGCCCCTGCCCAGCTCCCTCAGCCCCTCCTGGGGCTCCAGAACCTTCCCTGGACACTCTCCAGCCCCTCGGGGTCTGCACTGTCCTGGGGGGCCCGGGACTGACCCAGGACTGACCCAGGACTGACCCAGGACTGACCCCAGGTGACCCCAGCAGTGCCAGCACAGGGGACAATCCCTGCTCTGCTCCTGCTGCCACCCTACAAAAGACAACCCTGTGCCAGGAGGTTTCTGTAGCTTCCCAGTTCCCCATCTGTGAATTCCCAGGATTAACCCCTGGCTGCCTGGGTCACTTCTCTCCAGGTGTGCCAGATCCCTGAGCTGGCAAAGCCCAGGGCTGGGCTAGCACAGGGTGTTAACCCAGGGTGCCCTGTGGAGCAGAGCCAGGCTGCAGCAGCTCGGGGGCTTATGCTGCTTTAGTGTAAATACAGAGCTTTAAACACAGCCACTTTTGATCTCCAATCAGAGGCAGAATAATAAAATAATCCACTAAAGATGGAGCTCGGGAAGATGCAGGCACTAAAAGCATCCTTTGTTGGGAGGCCCAGCTGGCTCTGGACCAGAGAGCTCTGCCTGGAGATGGAGAAAGCAGTTAATTTGTTCTGCTGCTAAAACACAGATTAAAGTACAAGGCTAAAGCACAGTAAATAACATCGTGTTCCTTATCAAAGCCAATTGAATGCTTGTATAAAACAAACAGAAACATTTTATAATTCAAGTGGAAAAGGGAAGGAGGTTGGATTTGCACAGACAGACCCAGGCGTGGTTTTTCACAGGAATTTTCTCTCCAGGAGAGGAGCAGTCCCAACGTGCCTTCATGCAGGACACACTCAGCTGCGGACATAATCCATCACCTGGAGCTCTGCTTTTCCTTCAAGTAATTATTTGGAGTTCCCAGTGTATTGATGGAGTGGGAGATCTCATCTCCACAGCCTGCTGAGAGCTCCCATCCCAGCAGCACCAGCTCTCCCTGGGCTCTGCCTGCCCCTGGCAGTGCTGGGGAGGGACAGGGGGTTGGTGTTTGTGGCACCCACCCATCCTTGGGGACATGGCCACCCCCAGGCTGGGCCAGCAGCTCAGGGGGAGCAGTTTATCCAGCTCCAACAATGGATCTGATAAAGAAAGAGCTAAAAGAGCACAGATTGAAATTGGTTATCAGGAAAAAATCCTTTCCTGGCAGGGTGGGCAGGCCCTGGCACAGGGTGCCCAGAGCAGCTGTGGCTGCCCCTGGATCCCTGGCAGTGCCCAAGGCCAGGCTGGACAGGGCTGGGAGCACCTGGGACAGTGGGAGGTGTCCCTGAGATGAGCTCGAAGGTCCCTCCAAGCCCAACTATTCCAGAATTCTCTGGTGATGATGCAGGGATGTGACAGAAGCCAGGAGTGATCTGGGGATAAACCCAAGAGTGAATGACAGGGTCCCTCAGCATTTGTGAATGCTCCACATCCCCTTCCAAGGCACTGCTCCCTAAGGAATGCCCCCCCTTCCCCCCAGACTGATGCAGACCCAAAGCCACCACTCTGCTTTTCATTCCAGTCACCAGAGACACTCCAGGAGGCAACAAACTGAAAGGATTCTCGCCCTCTGTGTTTCCACAACAATAATTTGCTTTGCTCTATGCAAAACCTGTCATGAATATGTATTCCAGCAGCAGCAGACATAAATCAGAGCTGAGGGTGAACACACAGCATGCAGCCCCTCAATTAGAAATCTCCCTTCCCTGGAGATAAGGCAGGCTTTGCAGGAAAACACCAGGAGCCACCTTGTCCAGAGCTGCCAGGGTTTCAGGAAAGCCCTGCCCATCTCCCCGTGCTGGGATTGCTGTACTTCACTCCTGGAATTCTTTTATAACATGCAGTGTTTGTCAGAGCACGCAGCCCCAGCCATTCCCAGGTCCCAGAGGTCACCTGAGGCAAAAAGCCCTCGTTGGAGGGAGTCTGGTGATGCTCTCCTGGCACCTGGCTTCACAGAGGGATGTACAAGGCACCAAGGCTCTGTTCTCCTCCAGACTTTTCCAGGCTGGAGCAGGGCCAGGGAGGGAGATGATTTTTTCAGGTCACTTTTAATGAAGAGGCAATAATCATTACTGAGCCTATTTTACCTGGTGACAGGAATGATGCCAGGGGGGGTTTGGCACGGATTGAACCCAGCCCACAGCCCAGCTGCACACTGGGCAAACCCTGCCTGAAGGTCCAGGCTCACACATTCACAGCTCTGGGAGTGAAATCTGTCCCTGACACACGTGGCTGCCCCTGGCACAGCCCTCTCACCTGCAGCTCTCTCTCTTTTCCCTCTCATTTCAGAGCTCCTGCCCAAGCTGTGTTTCTGAGCAGGGGGCAGGAGAGCTGTGGTATTTTTGGGGTCTTTAGGACGAAGGAGGAATTGAGAATTTCACTTTATTTTATTATTTTATGATATATATTATATTAAAGAATGCTATACTAAAACTATACTAAAGAATAGAGTTTTCTTTGTTTGCACTATTGCATTTGTATTTTTAATTTTCCTAGTAAAGAACTGTTATTCCTGTTCCCATATCTTTGCCTGAGAGCCCCTTAATTTCAGAATTATAATAATTCAGAGGGAGGGGGTTTACATTTTCCCTTTCAGGGGTGGTTCCTGCCTTCCTTAGCAGACACCTGGCTGTTCAAACCCAGACAGAGATGATCATGTAAGGACAGCTCCAGGACTGAGCCAGCAGCTCCCATGCAGGGAGCAGGAAGCACAGGGTGGAACAGGGGGAGATGTGTTTGGTCATTGTACATGCTCAGGAGAACATTTGCTGCCTTTAAATGGCAGTGCCTTCCAAAGGAGCTGAGATAGAGCAGGGAAGGCAGACAGTGAAGGGCAGTCTGGGAGTGAGAGGGCTCTGAACAGGACAATCCCAGAGCTCTGTGCCTGGTCAGAGCCAGAGCCCATTCCCTGAACAGGTGAGGCACCACAAAACATCCTGAGGTGGAAGGAACCCCAAGGATGCTGGATCAGGGATGGTGTGGCCAGGGAGGTCATTCTGCCCTGCCCTGGGCACTGCTGGGGTCACACCTGGAGGGCTGTGTCCAGCTCTGGCCCCTCAGCTTGGGAAGGACCTTGGGATGCTCGAGTGCATCCAGGGAAGGGCAGCGAGGCTGGAGAGGGGCTGGGAGCACAAACCCTGAGAGGAACCCCTGAGGGAGCTGGGGATGCTCAGCCTGGAGAAAAGGAGACTCAGGGCTGCCCTCATCGCTCTGCACAGCTCCTGAAAGGTGCCTGTGCTCAGCTGGGCTGGGCTCTTTCTGCAGGAACTGACAGAACCAGAGCACACAGCCTCAGCTGCGCCAAGGGAAATACAGGTTGGATATGAGGGAAAGGTGTTTCACAGAAGGAGTGATAAAGTTCTGGAATGTTCTGCCTGGGGAGGTGGTGCAGTCCCCATCCCTGGGTGTGTTTAACAAAGCCTGGATGTGGCACTGGGTGCCAGGGTTTGGGTGAGCTGTTGGGGCTGGGTTGGACTCTGTGACCCTGGAGGTCTCTTCCAGCCCAGTGATTCTGTGACCAACTCCAGCTCCTGGTTCTGCACAGCCAGCCCAGGGATCAGCTGCAGCCCAGGCTGCTGGGGCTGTAGGCAGCCACACTCTGCTGAACAAGGGCTCTGCTGGCTGTGAGCTCTGCTCTCCCTGGGTTCAGGAGTGCTGCAGAGCAGAGCACCCATGGTCAGGCCTGGCTGCAGGGCAGGAGCTGTCCCCACTGATGGCCCAGCTCTGGTGACATCTCTGCTGCTCCAGACGTGTTGTGTGTCCCTGCTGAGGCCGTGCAGGTGTGTCTGTGCTGACCCCAACCCTGGGACAGGGACACAGCAGCTGCTCCACTGTGCCTCAAGCATCCTGGGTGCTTCTTCTTGCTCCTTTTTGAAAGCAGCATTTCAATCACTCTTAGAAGAGAAACATCTTTTCTGAGCTGGGACTCAAAGCTGCTTCTCTTGGCACTATAAATGTGTCCTGCAGTCACTTTTTTTATCTGAGCTCTGCTGTTGCATCGATTCTGTTCTAACCTGCTGTTCATGTGAAAGAACAAATCCTGGCAATAACAGCAGTGCCAGAAAAGCATTTTATAGAATCACAGAATCACCCTGAGCTGGAGGAGCCCCACAAGGACCATCCAGTCCGACTGCTGGCCCTGCTCAGGACGGAGATTTGAGCTGTGCTCTGTCAGCTGCATCCCCAGGCTCATCCAGCTGAGAGCACATCCCTGCTGCCTGGGGGTCCCTGCAGCCCCTGTGGCTCAGCTCCCAGCCCAGCCCAAGCTGTGATGGCCCAGCTGAAGCTCCCTGGGTGACCCAGTGGAAGTGCTGATGCCTCAGCCTCGCTGCAGGGTCCAAACACAGCGCCCGCAGAAGGGAACAGATTCTCTCTGCCAGCATCTCTGTGAGACAGCCACAAAGGAAGGGTCAAACGAGGAGCAACAGCAGGAAAAAAATCAAATAGAAAAATCTGCAGCATCTGTCAGTCCTGCCTTTTGACTGGCTCAGCTGGGCTGGCAGGGACTGCAGCGAGGAGAAGTCAGGCCCACTAATCTGATTAACGGGTGATTAAAGGGCAGCCACTGTGAGAGGAAGGGGCTGAAGGGTTAACAAATACCACACTCCTCACTGGAGGAGAGAGAACACTGTCTGCCTTGATGATGAAAAGAGTGCAGTTTTGACAGATCTGGGGCTGCTGTGCTTAACCTCTCCTGCAAGGAGATTTTGAGCTGATTTGCTCTGTCAGAAGAAATCCTTCCCACTGCCAAGCACTTCCCTCCATCTGAGGATTTAGCCAGCAGCAGGGAGCACAAACAACCTGGAAATCACTTGCTGTAAACTTGTGTGCATCTTTGCTCTCTGGCCTTGCAGGAGCTGTTCTGTAATGCACCAGAGCTGTGAAGTGAGGCCGCCCAGGCAGAGGGAAACAAGGGCTGAGATCCATACTGAGATCCTGAGCTCCATCCTGAGATCCTGAGCTCCATCCTGAGATCCTGAGATCCATCCTGAGATCCTGAGCTCCACCCTGAGCTCCATCCCTCCACCCTGAGCTCCATCCTGAGATCCTGAGCTCTATCCTGAGATCCTGAGCTCCATCCTGAGCTCCATCCTGATATCCTGAGCTCCATCCCTCCACCCTGAGCTCCATCCTGAGATCCTGAGCTCCATCCTGAGATCCTGAGCTCCATCCCTCCTCAGCCATCCCCAGAGCTGGATCACCCTCAGGCCTTTATCCAAACTCCCAGAGCAGGACAGAGACTTCAGGAGGAGGAATTACTGTGTGTCCAACTTTCTTCTCCTTGTGAAGCAGAGGAATTGTCCAGGATTCTCCATGAGATTTGGGGGAGACCCTTCAGTAAGAAGCCCAGAGAATTGCACAGCCAACACTGCTGTGCTCAGCAAAATGAGGGGGAAATGGGGCTGGAAGAGACAGAGCAGAGGCAAAATCCAGGAGTTCTCTCTGCCTTCAGCCAGATCCAAGCCCAGGTTTCTGGGAGGGAAGCAGAGCTGGAAGTAGCCACCAGTGGGTGCCTGGTGAAGAGGAGGGACACACAGTTCAGCTTCCCAGAGCTCACCCCAGCCTTGGGCAGAGATGGGGGTGACATTCAACCTTCTGCAAATCTGACAGCCCTCAGTGGGCTTTTCATCCTGGGATTAACCCAGAAACTGGCTGAACAAATGAACTTTTAGCAGCAGCCAAGGATCCACACGCCGAGTAAAGCAGCATCTTTGGTGTTTCCAACCCCTCTGTGCTTCCAGCACAGGGCCCAGGGAAAAGCCTCCATGCTTGCCCTGTCACTTCTGATTCAGAGACTTCCCACATCCTCCTCCAGACTCCAGACTCTCTGCTGAGCACTCCTCCTTGATGAAGGAGCCCTGTGGTGCCCTCCATGCCCTCCTCTGAACCATTTCCAACTCAGAATCCCTCGAGAGTTGCAGTCCTGGAGCAGGCAGGGTGTGGGCAGCCAGAGCAATTTCTTGCCAGCTCCTTTCCTGATAAATCCCCGTGGTTCTGCTGCCAGTGGCTCAGAGGTGCTGTTGGCAGGAGGACAGAGTTCATAAGGCACAGGAGAGACGTGGGCTTGCAGGACCCAGCATCAAACATGGTTCAACCATCACAAAACTTCCCCCTCTGAGGGACCAGCCACGTCTGGAGCAATCCTAACAGAGAATCCTGCTCAGCTCGAGAGCCACAGCCCTTCCAGGTGATTACCAGGAGCATTTGTGCAATGGCTGTTGATGCCTTTCAGCTGCCAGGACCAGACACTCCTCAGGCTGCTCTATTTGACTTGCAGGAGCTAAATGCTTTCCCTGACAACTGAGCTGCTTCCTCAGAGCACAGCTTTAACACAGCTTTCCTTTCTCCCTCCCTGTGATGCTTTCCAAAATGAAAGCAGCCAGCCCCAGTGCCCCAGGACTTGCTCTTAACTGGAATGGAAACGTGGGAACCCAGGAAAAGAAATCTCATTTGCACTTCCTGAAGATGTGCTGAGAGAAGCTCGGCAGGAGCAGCTTCATCCCCTGAGATCTCCAGCCCTGGGTCACGTTTCCTTGTACCTATAAAGAATATTGCTCTTCTCCTTCCATAAAGCCCTGGATTTACACCAGCAGGGTGGGAACCACCTGAGCATAACCTCCAGCAGATATAACTCCTCATTTATCTACAGCTCAGATAATGGACCTGGGGGCGTAGATCAGCTTGGGGAGCAGGCACTGTGCACTGCCTTAAATGTTGCTATAAAATAAGGAGGTTTATGAATTCCTGTTGTTTAGTTAATCATCGATTTATTTCAGAGCCCTGCACACTGCAAGGCAGCTCAACTTGAGGGGGAAAAGGAAAAGAGATACAATTTTATGGGAAGATAAAAAAAGAGGTTTATTATATATAACCATTAGAGTTCCTCCTTCAGATGTTTCAATGTCTAATGAAATTTAAAGCTCTCTCTGTGTTTTCCTCCCTCCTCTACAGTGATGATTGCCTTTAGATATACACCCCAGTTACAGTAACATAACCAGAAATGATGGCATGCCACAGGTACTTTATTATGCATTCAGTTTTTTTAGGGCTCAGATTCTAGCTGCACCACAGAAACCTGGTCAGTAAAAGAGCCAGAACTTCTGCAAAGACAGCAAAACTGACAATTCCCCATTTCATATCACATTTTCAAACATATCTCCCGCTTAAATGTTACAGGTCTTCTAAATTTGATGCCAATAAACACATTTTCTCCTTTAAATGTGTCCCAGAAAGCCAAGCAAATCCATTAAACACAGTGAGTGCTACCCCTGGAGCAAATGAAACCAGGCAGCCCCGGCTCACACTCCCCTGGCTGCTCATTTTTGGGAAGATAGCTCTCAATTTTATTGGACATAAAGGTGTGGGAACGGGGGAAGAGGATTCAGTGTCTACGTGTCCCTCCCAATAAATGAAAATACAGCTGCTGTAAATGTTTTTTAAATTTAAATGTAGCAGATTTTAGAAGGAAGAGGCACCTTGAAGCAGGACATAGGGCCGAGCTCCTTGGCCTGGGGTGCAAATTTCCACCAGAGGGTTTTGGAGGCAGGGATGACACAGATGCCACCCCTCCTGCCCCTTCTGTCAGAAGGGTCCCCACCTCCCCCAGGTGGGGACACAGCCCCTGGCTCCTCAAACCAAGCACCCAGCAGAGCAGCAGGACCTGCTCCAGACCCTCCCAAATAACTGAATCCAAACCTGTCACAGCCCCTCACCTCACCTGGGGACACCAGACACCCCCTCCATGGGCTGTCCTTCCCCTGGGCACACATCCACACTGGGTGCAGCTTCAACTGCTGCATCTGAGCTTGTACAGCAGGGAAAAAATGAATTTGCTGGCTATTCCACCTGTGACAGATGAGTAATGTGATGGCTGACTCACTGTCCTAGGTTATATTATATATATATATATATATATATATATATATATATATATATATATATATATATATATAAAATATTATATATATATAATATATATATATATATATATTCTATTCCCATCCTCAGGAGCTGCTGAAACCAGGAGGGGCATTGTTTCTTCCTTATCTGCTGTTAATGGGCCCATCAATGCCCTGACTCAGAGATAACTCCCTCCCTCCAGGAGCCATCTCTGTTTCATGGACCCCACATGACTCAGAGAACGATTTCAGCCCGTTGTGAGATGCTCTGCCCGGGGGGAGGAGCTGAGCATCCCTCCCTGGATATAATCTGGGGTTTGGGACAGAGCAGGCACTCCACCCACTGCATTCCCAGAGGAATGGCCACCCTTACCCACTGGTTTCCAGAGGACAAGAGCTGCCAGATGGTTTCTACAGAATCACCACTTCAACAAGACCATATCACCTGGACTGCTGCCACCACCCTAACTAGCAGGGTGTCAGGCTGCATTCTGACTCTGTCAGTGGTTTTTATTTTGTATTATTACATGTATTTGTGTTTTTCCCCTTTTCCTAATAAATTGTATTTCTGCCTTGGAGTCTTCTCACTGGTTTTGTTTTCAAACCAGAACACTCCCACAATGAAAAGGCAAATATCCTGTATGTATGTTAGGAGCAGTTTTATAGATTTATAGTTGTGTTTTACCCCCCTGGGGCTGTTATCAGGGGTGCCCTGGGTGTGGGACATTTGGGAGGGTCACTCGTTCCTGTGGCAGCCCCTGAGCTCCAATCAAGGTGTCAGGCAGTGAGCCCCAGCACTGGGCAGGGAAGGAGGAGGCCATGGACAGAACTTTGGGAGGGGCCAAAGGGTTAAAAGGGGAAACCTCCATGGGGTGGGTGAGCACATGTGGGGAAAGATCCTCTGCTCCAAGCACTGTAATATTTTCTCCATTCAGTCTCCTGTTGCATTTTTGATAAGGTTTTAATAATCCTTTTCCATTTTTGGAAGTGAACCTTGTTTTTGTCACACACCTGAGGTAAGCACCCTGCTCCTGCTGCTGAACGCTCTCCTCGGATCATCCCAGTGCTCATCCCTGAACAACTGCTTGCTCCTGTCATTTAATCTAAATAGACAACAGAGCTCTTGTAAAAATGAGACAAAAGACACGGCAAGACACTTCTGTGTGCCTGACAAAAGCAGCAAATGATGGAAGTGAGCAGTTCTGAAGGGCTTTTAAAATGGTTCACTTGGCTGATTTTGGGCTGTCAGCAGAAATTACAGTGAGGTGCCCTGCTGGGAAGGGTCTGGTGCTGCTCCTGCCGTGCCCACACCCTGAGCCACAGGGAGCTGGCTCTGCTTTCTGAACCTTTTGGAAGCTGCTGCCCCCAGAAGCAGGTGGAGACACAAACCCCTGCCCAGGAGCTGCAGCCCAGGGGCTCAGGGAGGAGCTGGGAGAGCTTTGGCAAAGCCATGGAGAAGTGATCCCCTGCTCTGATAGGATTTGGCTGTGGCTGAAGGAGCCTGGCTGGCACAGGGGCTTTGTCAGGGCAGCTGGGGGCAGGAGCTGCTGGGAACATCAGGAAACTGCATTTTTTTCTAGCTCTGTTTTTTTCAAGTGTGAAATGAAGACGTGTGCTGGCCATTAAAGCAGGAACATCTCCTGTGACTGCCCACCTCTGAGCAGCCTCTGGAACAAGCACAGATAAGGAGAAAACCATTCCTGCCAAAATCTGAGTTCACCAGAGGTTCCAGGATCTGGAGCTGGCTGAGCACAACCAAAACCACAGGAATGCTGGGTTTCAATGTTCACAGCCAAAGGCCAGGATCCTGGTCCTGGAATCATCCAGCAAGGCACATGAGCTTGCTGCAGACCCACAGAGCTTCAAAATGGCCAAAGCCAAGATGCTAAATAGAAACCAGATGTAATTCTGTACATTCAGATGAATTGAAACCCAAAACCCCAGGAAGGAGAGGAGGAGCATTGAACTTTCAGATGCAAACTTTGTGTTTGTTTGCAGCTCTACAACTGCAGAGCTGACCAAATCCAACCTGATGGGGGTGACAGCTGAGCCCCAGGTGTGGGTTTGGGTTCACTCTGCTGGAGCTCACAGATTGGAGGGGGCTGGAAAGAGGAAAATGTGTCCTGACAGCACAGATTTCACAGAGGGACTGTTCAGCCCTGGGATTTGCATCAATTCCCTCTGTCCAGAGCTCCAGGGACAAAATGGGCAGGCACAGGAGGGACCCAGAGCAGCTGAGGTTCACACTGGGAACCCTCCTGTGCCACCTGAAAGGTGACAATCAGCAGCTGTCACCCTTTGGGGGGGGATCAACATCTCAGAATAGACGAGACCAGAGAGCAGGACGTTTCTTCATCATTCACGGTGTCTGTGCCAGCTTTTCTTAAACATTTAAAGGCTCCAGCACCTTCCCCCAGTCCTGGCTCATCAGGTAATATCCAGCATTTCCTTTGGGAAGGGAACAATCAGCCTGAATGATGCCCAAGGTGCAGTCAGACAGAGGAGATGCTGGATGAGCTCAGCCCTGAGCCTGCTCATTGCCAGAGCTGCTCCTGCAGACAGGAGCCCCTCCCTGGCCTGGGAGATGTGCAGGACGGGCTGGGCACAGAAATGAGGAATTTCCAAGCTGAGCAGTTGCCAGGAGCACTCCCAGTGCAGAGGCACCCAGGGAGCAGGGAAGGGACACAGCCCAAGGATCCCCTTCTGTCCCAGCTCCAGGGCAGATCCTGGGGGTTACCCTGTGCCTTGGAGAAGCAGAGCCGCAGATTTTCCATCCCATCTTCCGCCTTAAATTTGATAGATTTAGTCCAAATGTGAATTTATGCCTAATTGTCCCTCTCAGTTTAACTCTGCTGCTTTGACAGAATGAAACACCACCAAGAAAAATAAACTGGGGTTCTCTGTGCCTGAGGCAGATCCAGACAGTTCTGTCCTCCCTGGGATTACACAGGAATTCTTCATTATCAGCTGCATCATTTCCAGTGGGTTCTGCAGTGCTGGGAGATTCTGAGGCTCTTTGCAGGCTGAGCTTCAAGGCACAGATCTGATATTAAGGAACTGCAGTCAGCACAAAACTGTATTTCTTAATAAAGGAAAAACTCAAAAAAAAAAAAAGGTGATCCTGCCCTGATTGATGTCACTTCATTTGCATATGCCCACTAGCAGCACTTTGGTTAATTAACACATATTTTGTGTCTGTAGATGAATATGAAATAATGGGTTTGGTACTGAGGCTTTGGGTGTAAATTCAAGCACTGAACAGGTTCACTTCCCTCCTCCTGTATTTTCTGTGTAAATAAGACATAATAACTCTTGAGAAGGTGGTGACACGTGACAAAAGCCAAGAAGAATGTACTTGTATTTTAGAGCCAAATGAGTTAATTAGCTCATCAAATGGAAGCACTGTTTGGAGGGGCAGGGATGAGGAACAACACCTTCTTCAGGGGAAGATTTAATTCTGGAAACATTAACCCTTATGGCTCAAGCTCCAGAGGCCTCGATCCAGAACTGCACTTAAGCAGGTGGAACAGCACCACCAAAATGAAAAGAGCTGCCCAGGTGGCTGGAAGTTAAGTGCTCTGCTGGATCCCAGCCTGGGCAGTCAGAGCTGGAATTTCATTTCATTTTCTGAACTGCTTCCTGCACCAGCAGCTTCCAACAGAGGCAGGAAACGCTGCTCCAATCCTTGAGCAGAAAAGCCCCAAGAGATCCTTCAGCTGCACAGCATCCAGTGCCTCGGGGGCAGAGCTTTCAGCCAGAGCCAAGGAAGGCTGAGCCTCCCCTGAGTCCTTCTGGAAGGTGAGGCAGGATGGGCTGGGGGTGAGCTCCAGCTCAGGAGCTGCTGAGGAGGCTGAGCAGCAGCACCTGCCCTGCTGAGGGACTCCTGAGGAAAGCCTGGCATCAGGAGAGGGATCAAAGAGCTTGAACGCCTCTCAGGCCTTAGGCAGAGGTGCATCAGAGCCATCAGATCATCTCTGAGCCAAGAGCCTGGCCGTGAATCAAAAACCACCTCAGGGAAGGCAGACAGCTCCCTGCTGGAGGGAATTCCCTTCCCAGGGGCTGTGACTGGGAATGCTGCTCTGAAGGAGCCCCACAGAGCCCCAGGGCCACTGCAGACAGGGATAAATGCACAGGGACATGGAAATGCTGCCCAGCTGTCCCACTGCATCCCAGGGGAAGGCTCAGGGCTGTCACACTCTCAGTGCCAGGCTCCTCCTGCTCAGGGAAGGGAAGGAAAGGGGAGGTTTTCCAGGATGGCTGGAGGAATGAAATGATCAGTCCCCCCTGAATTTGGCTGGGATATTTCTCCTCCCTGTTGCACTGAAGGAGTCCCACAGGTCTGCCAGTACTGGGAACGCTGTGGGAGAAGGGAGCCAGTGACTCTGAGAGGAGCAAAGAGCTGCTGGGATCCTGGCAGGATGTCCCAGGATGCCAACACCTTTCCTGCTCCTAGGAGGGGCTGCAATTCCCACCCCAACCGAGCTTCAGGCCCACCAACTCCACCTGAACAGGGCACAGCAAGCACAGGGAGCCCCAGGGTTTGTCTGGATCAGAGGGAGCCATGGGCACAATCCCACAGGGATCCTCCAGAGCCTTTCCCAAAGCCCTGGAGCCAGGCAGGATCCTGCAGCCAGAGCTGCCATCCCTGCCCTGCCCTGCACACATGGGGCTGGGGACAGACAGAGGGGAGGGTGGGAAGCAGAAAAACAGAAACTTCCACAGACACTGAAAGATTTGATCTGCAGCCCTGGGATAGATGGAAAAATACAATACACAGCCATCAGGCAGAAAAATCATGAACTTTTGTTTCTGTAGTTGTAAGTAAGAATATGCCAATGATGCCTCAGGTTTTGCTTTTCTGTTTTTCACATTCTGTGCTGCTTTAATGTGTGGGTCTGAGCTTCATATCAGGGGATGGTGAGCTCTCTTCATAGAGTAGGGAGACAAAACAATTCCTGCTCTAGCTGGGGACCAAGAACAAATGATCCAAATCTCAGGCCCAAGAGCACAAACAACGTGGGCTGGAGAGAGAAAAACAAGAGGGATGGGACTGGATGGGCTGGAGCTGGAATGGGACAATGAACTGCAAGATGCAGATGGAGCAGAACTGATCCCAGGGAGAGACCCCGTGCCCAGTCTTGCATTTTGTGCCCATTTTGGGTTGTGCTGCCCAAGGTGGTTCTACTGAGGTCTGTTAAATAAATCTCTGCTTTATTCTTTAGCTCTGCCTAGCCTCTGTTCTAGGTCAGCAAGGGGGTTGTTTGTAAAAAGGAACAGTTTTGACCTCAAAGTCCTCAAGAGAGGACAACAGCAAAGCCTCACAGAGACCCCAAACACACTAAAAGCTGCTTGGGAGTTTTTAACTCTGAGGTTTTGGGTTGAAAATCACAGGAGTGCAACAGCATTGATTACATCTTAGCAGGAATAATCCTCGAGCTTAGGGGAAATCTGTAGTCAATGAAGAAAGAGTCTTATCCCTGGAAAAAGGCAAGAGTCACTGAGACAGGGCTGCTCCTGCCCTGCCTGAGTCACCAGACTCCACAAGAGGGAAAAAATCAACTTTGTGGCTCTGGCTGAGGGAAGGGACCTGTGTGTCCCACAGCCCCAGCAGGTGCATCACAAGTGAGTCTGCTCCTAGAAAGGACAGATAAAAATAAAAAAAATTCCCTTGCTTTGCAGTCAGGACAGGCAGGGAACTTCCAAAGGCTTTAGGAAAAGAATGGGATGAAAAAACTCCTCATTCCTCACCTCAGCTGATGATGAGCCTCATTTCTTGGTGTCACGTTTTCCTTGGCATTTCCCAAGAGTGTTGTTTTGTCAGAAGACAAAGTTCAGTTTTGCTGGGAGTTGGATTTTAGGGAGAGACAAGGCTGGTTTTTCTGGTTTATGGGGTAATTAATATCCCAGACACAGAGCAAATGTGCTGATGCTCACCTTGCCCAGGGAGGAGGGAGGGCAGATTTCAGTGCTTGTTCCAGGCACCCAGGAGTACTTTGGAGGACAGCTGTCCTCCAGGGAGAGCTGCTATAAAACAGCTTCCAGAGGGCCTCACTTTGCTGCAGCTCAGCAATTCCTGACCAAACTGCAGCCCCCAGGCACTGGGGGAGCCAGGGCATCATCCCCACAATCATGAGAGCTCAGGGCTGGCAGTGTGGCCATGGCCAGGCAATGGGACAGGCAGGGCTGGCCCAGGGGCCCAGAGAGAAGGGGAGCAGTGGGCTGTGGGGTCCCAGCTGTGGCTTTCCCTGGGTCTGCAGTGAAGGCATTGAGATCCAGGTCATGCTGGGACTCAGGTGTTTATTATTTCCTGTCAGTGAAACTGCTGTGAGCTCAGCAGCTTTTCATCACAAGGCACAGAATGGCCAACAATCTCTTGGTACAAGGGCTTCTAAGACTAAACTATCCAATTAAGAGCTGACACCTGGATTATTTCCCTTTTAACCCAATAACTGATCCCAAAAAGCCCCCAGTGGGAACTTTTCTGCCCAATTACAAAATGCCACCCAAACCCATGGGGAAGGAGGAAGAAGAAGCATGAGGAAGAAGCCCAGGGTGACACCCTGTGCCCTCCATCCTGCTTCCATCCACAGCACACTAAAAACCCCAAACCCTCAATTTCTCACCCAGTGACACACCTGCACTGCTCTCTATAATCTATTTCACACTTTTGTGGATTCCAGTCTATTCTGGAGTTTAGGAACTTTCTCCATGGATGAGGGTCACAGTCAGTGCTGCCCTGGGGGTCAGGGCACCCCAGAGCAGACAGGGAAATATTCCCAGTGCCCTGGGCTTCCACAGGGTGCCTTGCAGGATGCTGGCAAGATGGAATTCAAATTATTTACTTCCCTGCTGGCATCCCCCCCCGCTCCCTGTGGCAGCTCCTGAATCCTCCCCACAGCAGCAGGGATGGCTGGGGACAAGTCCTGGATGGGGCAGTGCTGAGGGGTCCCTGGGGATGCAGCTGAAGGGTCCCTGAGCACCCCAGGGAACAAGGGACACAGCCTCAAGCTGCACCAGGAGGAATTTCTCCCTGGAAAGCGCTGGAACTGCCCAGGGGGGTTTGGAGTGCCCATCCCTGGAGGTGTCCCAGGAACAGGTGGCACTCAGGGAAAGGGGGAGAATGCAGACTCAGGTGCCTCCTTTGCCACCTCTTGTCCCACAGAGGATGGAGAGCTGGAAGCCCAGGAGAAGTTCAAGTGATGGAAGTCATGACCAAGGAAAACAGTGTGGGATGGAAAACCAAAACCCAGCTGTCCTGGGGACGCTGGAGGTGTCTTTGGTGTCCCCAGCTGGGCTGGCAGCACCTGTCCAAGGAGTCCCTCAGAGGACAGAGCCAGTGAGAGCCAAACCCTACAGCAGGGGAAGCTCAGACCTCACCAAAATGCAGTGGAAAGGGCAACAGGGGTGAGTGCTGCTGAGGAGAGCAGAGTCAGAGCACAGCTGAGCACAGCAGGAGCTCCCCCAGGATTTCTGAAACCACTGCTGAAGAGCACAAAGAAATCAAACTCTGCCAGATCCATGAGCCTGCCTGTCTGGACCCAGGACATTGCTCTGGCTGCCCTGGATGGCTCGAGACCCTGGCAGGGGGCTCAGAGACCTTGGCACAGAGTCAAAACCCCTGTGCCTTGGATTTTAGCCCATGGAAACAATTACCAACTTTGTGTGAGGAGTTACAAGCCACAAGGGTTTGAGTAGGATGATAGTTAATTTATCACAGAGTGAAAAAGTAGAATTTTGGGGATTCAGAATGGGGGTTCAAGAGGCAAGATGGAGGAATCTGGGTGTGTCCTGTCCTTCTCCTTCTTCTTGTCCCCCATCTTCTGCTGGGATGGTGACACTGCTGGATTGGTTTAGAGTAGAGACAGACTGTCTGACATAGGTGATGGGTATTGGGAAATTATTGTAAATAAAGCACACACAGTTCTCAGTATAAAAAGCCAACCCCACCCCAAGGGCAGGGACTGTGCCCCAACCCGACCTGCTGGACAGATCTCAGCAGGGCAGAGAAGGAATGGAACAGAGAAGAGAAAATAAACAACCTTGGAAAGCAGAGCTGAGGAATCTCGACTTCTTCGGTCATGGGGCTGGGAAAAAAGAGACTTTGTGATACCTGGGGGCCATTCCAGCAACTCAGAACCCGAGACCTGCCCAGCCCCTTGTCCTGCCCCACAGCCCCAGGGCTGCTGTTCCTGCTCTCCACATCTGGGTTTCACCATCCAGGCTCCAGGACAGGCTCTGACCTGGCCCAGTGTTAAACCAGCCCCTGACAAATCCCAACCACTGCCTGCCAGAGGCACCAATCCCAGGAAAATCAGTAAAAAGCTGACACCTGCCAGAGTGTGAGGTGACAACAAGGCATAGCTGAGCCCTGAAATGGATTTCTTCACCCACCAGTGACTCTCACACAGTTACTGCAAGGGCAGAGCCATCACATTTCCCAGCAAAGATGATCAGAGTCTTCCCAGCATAAAAATCAGCTTGTCAGGGACAACAGGAGAATCAGCTGGGGTGAAAATCAGCCCTTCCTCTCTGCTCTAGCTGTCCCATCTCCAGCAGACAGCAGGGATGACAAATCCTTTGCTCTCAGAGCCGGGAGCCTCCTGCTCCCCTTCCCCAGGAGGGACAGCCACAACCCCAGCACCTCCTGCTCAGGAACAATCCAAACACAGCTCCAGCTCCCTGCAGGAGGCGGGGATGAAAAGCATTTTATCAGTTTAGAACACGAGAGCAGAGCTCCAGCTGAAGCAGCCTCGAGCACCCCTGTAAATCCCGAGCTGACAGCTCAAATGGCAGAGCTCAGAGCTCAGCTCACACTTGTGCTGATTCCTGCTCTTCAAACAAATGCAGGCAGTGATTGGATATTGTTCAGGGGTGGAAATATTTCTTCCCACAACACCACAATCACTCTGAAGAGCAAAATCTCCTCTACTGGGGGTACAGGTACAAATAAACAGATGGAGGCTGTGTATTCCTGGTGTATCAGTATTTCTGAGAACTTTTCCAAGGTCAGTCCTACCCTAGTCTTATTTCCCTCCAAATTAACTTGATTTTTATTTGGAAACATCCTTAAGCCCTAATTTCTAAATGGATATTGGTGTCTGACAGATAAAATACTTATAAAATCCTGGTCTTGACTTTATATTGCTTGCAAGTTTGGGTTGTGGGGTTTTTGGTTTGATTGTTTCAACCTCTTTAAAGGGGTTTTATTTTTTTTTTTTTTTTTTTTATATTTTCTGAACTGCAGGAGTCTCCAAGGTCCTGCAAGGCACCAGCAGGTCTGGAGTAGCAGCTCCATGCTCCTTGTGCCTGGAGATGGAGGAGGGAGAGCTGATCCATCCCCACACAGCCCCACCCCATAGAGCAGGGCCAGATGCAACTCCCATGGCTGATAAAGACAATTTCTCCAGGTTTTCGTGGTTTCCCTGTTGGTTTTCCCACATCTTGCTCTAACTCCACCATTTCTATCCCTGGTAGGTGAGCCCAGAGTTTCATTCCCTGCTGGAGGGAGTGCAGCTCTGGGGTCCCAGCACAGGAAGGACAAGGAGCAAGTCCTGAGGAAGCCATGGAGCTGCTCCAGGGCTGGAGCCAGGCTGGAGAGCTGGGGGTGCTCACCTGGAGAGGAGAAGGTTCCAGGGAGAGCTCAGAGCCCCTGGCAGGGCCTGAAGGGGCTCCAGGAGAGCTGGAGAGGGACTGGGGAAAGGGATGGAGGGACAGGACACAGGGAATGGCTCCCACTGCCAGAGGGCAGGGCTGGATGGGATGTTGGGAATGAGGAATTGTTCCCTGGCAGGGTGGGCAGGCCCTGGCACAGGTGCCCAGAGCAGCTGGGGCTGCCCCTGGATCCCTGGCAGTGCCCAAGGCCAGGCTGGACAGGGCTGGGAGCAGCCTGGGACAGTGGGAGGTGTCCCTGCCATGGCAGGGATGGGGTCAGATGATCCTTAAGGTCCCTTCCAATCCAAACCATTCCATGATTCTGTGATTCCCCCTGCCAACAGCCACACCTGAGCACCCCCTCCACTGGCTCTGCTTCATCTCCATCTGAGGGGTTTTGGGAAGATCTCAGCTCCTCAGGGATGTCAAAGAGTGGCTGTTTAACAGTCCCCAGAGAATGAAACCCCTGGGAATTCTACCCAAAGCCTTCAGCTTGCCCAGGGCACATTTCCTCTCTCCCTGCAGCCAGGTGTGCCCACGCCTGCAGCCAACACAGACAGGCCATGGGAGGCACCTGCAGCAAACCCTGCTGGGGCTCCCCTGGGGCCATTGCTCAGAGATTGCAGCTGGTTTGTTCCCACACCTCCCAGAAAATCCTCTCCCTGCAGCAGAGTCACTCCATGGCTCATTCAGTGTCCCCAAAGTGATGTGAGGACAATGCCCACAAGGACCTGGATTCATCCCTGACTCCTGTGAACCCTGAAAGCCTCATACATTTATCAGGAATAAATTACAGGCTTTTCAGCCTCCTGGTTCCCAAACAATGCATCATTCCTGACTCCTGGATCACACACACTCCACATCCTGCATCCCTGGCTGTGCCAGGAGAGGTGCAGTCCCTGGGGTCCTGGGCTGTGAGATGGGGGTGTGTTCTATTCCCATCTGTCAGACCTGGGCAGTTCTCTGCTGTCCATGGGCAGTTTCTTTATCTCTCCCACAGCCCATCCTCCCTCCAGCAGATCTCTGCTGTCCATGGCCACTGAGTGTCCCTGCAGGGCTGATCCAATTCCACCATCCCATGGGGAGATGCTGTGCCCAGGGCAGGAGCCAAGCATTCCTACCTGGATACAATCTGCCCTGGAACAGCACAGCAGCCTTTGCCCCCTGCATTCCCAGAGGAGCAGCTTTCTCCTGCCCTGCATTCCCAGAGGGAGAGCAGGCCCATCTCCAGCAGCCCTGCAGCTGCAGAGGAAAACTCCCCCCTTGTGCAGGATCCTGCTGCAGCAGAGCCACAGCTGGCACTGCAGGAGGGCTGAGCCCCCCTGGGATGGGGCTGTGCCCCCACCCTGACACACAGGGGACAGGGCAGGGTCTCACTCTTGGATTTTTCTGTACTATTGCATTTGTATTTTTAGTTTTCTTGATAAAGAACTGTTATTCCTATTCCCATATCTTTCCCGGAGAGCCCCTTAATTTCAAAATTATAATAATCAGAGGGAGGGGGTTTACATTTTCCATTTCAAGGGAAGCTCCTGCCTTCCTCAGCACACACCTGGCTGTTCAAACCCAGACACCTGGAAGCCCTGGGACTCACAGCAGGCCTGATGCCCAGGGTGCTGAAGGAGGGGTTTGGGGTGCAGGCTGCTGGCAGCTCCCTCTGCCTCTCCCAGTCTGTAATTCATTAATCAGGAGCACTGAGAGGGAGACAGAGACAATGGAGGATGATCAAAATCCCTGCAAGCCCCATTTGCCCAGACACATGGCAGAGGCAAAATGTGACATTATAAAAACAAATTCCACCCTAACCAGGGATGCTTTTCCCCTTTTAATGACAAGCATTAACTATTTTTCAGTTCAGTTCCATGCAAGCACAAGCCCAGCCAAAGCTCCATCCAGCAATGGATCCTGTGTGCCCCCCATTAGGCTGCCCCCCACCACTCTCCTGACAGTGCCATGTAAAGCCACGTGGAGCCTGTTCCCAGAGAGGCTGGCAAGGCCAGGCTGTGCTTGCAGTGTTTTCATTTTCCTAAAAACAAAACAAATGGCAAATTCCCAGCTGGCAGCTCTGCCATCCCCCCTGTGCTCCTGAGGGATCCCAGCCCTCACCTCAGGCCCCACAGATGCTGAAAGAGCTGCTTGCTCTCAACACCCTCCACGTTTATTTCTTAACAGAAAGACACAACATAATTTTATGGAAAATGCATGCAGGAAGAGAAGGATTTGATTCTTTGGATGTGAAGAGTCAGGCTCCTCTGTGGAATTTAAACACATTTTTTGGCAGCTCTCCTTTTATTCTTTGCCTGATCCTCTCAATATATCAGCTTGTGAATAATCCCACTCATAGCAGCAACACAGGTTCCTTCCTGGCTGGAGATGTGTCCCATTAAAATGCCACCAAATCTCTCTGGAGGGTTTCTGAAGCTGGGGGGACACAGGCAGGGTACCCCCAGGAGGACTGATGACCCTGCCAGGGCAGGGGGTCCCTTTTGTCCTGAACAGCTGCAGGAGGGGGCTCTGATTGCTAAAATCCCCTCTAAAAACATCATGGCCTTGTTGTAGCCTTTTATTTTCAAAGCTTTACATGGAGCACTCAGGAAAGGCTGGGAAAATTGGGATTGTTCAGCTTGGAGAAGAGAAAGCTTGGGGTGGCCTCACTGTGGCCTTCCAGGACCTGAAGGAGCCACAGGAGAGCTGGAGAGGGGCTGGGGACAAGGGATGGAGGGACAGGACACAGGGAATGGCTTCAAATGGACAGAGGGCAGGGCTGGATGGGATATTGGGAATGAGGAATTGTTTCCTGGCAGGGTGGGCAGGCCCTGGCACAGCTGGGGCTGCCCCTGGATCCCTGGCAGTGCCCAAGGCCAGGCTGGACAGGGCTGGGAGCAGCCTGGGACAGTGGGAGGTGTCCCTGCCATGGAGGGGTGGGATCAGATGGTTTTTAACATCCTTCCCAACCCAACCATTCCATGATTCCATGGGAATGCCACCCCAGTGTGCTCTGTGCACATAAATCCTCTGGCTTGGCAGCACCAGTGATCTGCCTTGCTGGATTTAGAGGATTAATCTGGGGGAAAGAAGTCTGGGATATTAAGAAGCAATGCCATGCTTTTCTTCTGGAAATACTTTTAATGCTCCACGCTGACCCTCAGCCAATTTAACAGCAGCAGTAAAAGCAGCTCAAGGCAGTGGTAAAACCTCAGAGGGATCCCTGAATTGTGCTTGACTTAATGAATCCAATAATCGATTCCTACAGCACAAATAAGGTGTGGGATGGATCAGCTAATAAGCATTCTCAGTTAATTGCTTTCTTCAAGTGACAATTTGTACAAATGATACCATCAAAGTAGTAATAATATCCCTATTGATTAAATTAATCTCGAAAAGACAACTCAAATAACTTTAATTAGCAATGCATGACACCAGCACAAAGTACTCTGAAAACAACCTTGCAGCCCAGCCCAGACTTGGAAACCGTGGCAGCAGCCATGGCACAGACTTTGGCATCTTTATTCCAGCAGATCCACACAATTTTATGGAGCATCTTTAGGGAATGTCTGTGACTAACCATGAAAAGCCATTAAAGCCTCCCTGCAGAGCACAAGAGCCCAGGCAGCCTCCCCACTTAGTCACACTCCCTGAAACCCAGGGCCACAAACAGCTCCAAAAGAAATGAAAACTTTCCAGCAGGAGGAACAGGGATGGGGAGCGAAGCCTCTGTGCCAAAATTCCCACTTGGAGCTGCCAGGGACCCACAGCAGCAGCAGCACTTTCAAACCATGAGAATTGGGCACCATGTGGTATTTCTGGGGTCCCCCATGGCAGGAAGGAAATGATGAATCTGACTTTATGTTCTTAGAATGTTATGTTATGTTATGTTATGTTATGTTATGTTATGTTATGTTATGTTATATATTATCAGAGAAAGGATACTTACAGAAAGCTTAACAAGATACTAATTAAAAACTCATTACTCTCTCCAGAGCCCCTGCACAGCTGGGTGGTGATTGGTCATTAAATAAAAACAATTCACATGTTGGATAAACACTCTCCAACCACATTCCAAAGCAGCAAAACACAGGAGAAGCAAATGAGATAAAATTGTTTTCCTTTTTCTCTGAGGCTTCGCAACTTCCCAGGAGAAGAATCCTGGGCAAAGAGGATTTTTCACAAAATATGATGGTGACAGGCACCAGGTTGATGGAATCAGAGCAGAAAAGAAACTTAAGGCCCAGATATTTCCCCACAACAGGCACAGTACAGCTCATTTTACAGCGCTCACAGAACCATGAATTTCTTTAGGTTGGGAAGTTTCTCTGAGATCTTTGAGTTCAACCATGCCCCCAGACCTGCCAAGGCCACCAGGGCCACCAGCACCATGTCCCCCAGTGCCACATCCCCACTGTTAAACCCCTCAGGGATGGGACTCCCCCACCCTGAAACATTTATTTATTTACATTAAAAAATCAGGACTCTTGCACACAGCTTTGGCCCTTCCAGGTTAGTCCAGCCCAACCTTCTCAATTCTTTATTTCCATTTGTTATTCAGATTCCTCAGTTTAATTTTCCATAACAGGTTAGCCTGTGCTTTTGCCTGAAACACTGTGAATTTTCCATGTCCTTCTTGTAGCCTCAATGGATTTATTATTTGTTTTTGTTCTTTGAGCAGTTCTGGCTTTAGATTTTTCAGGTATTTTGGTGCCAAAACTGCTGCCAGGATTTGAGGTGAGGCTGCAGCAGTGCAGAGCAGAAAGGGACAATCACATCCATAAAACATTTAAAAGTGCCCCAGGATTCTCAGAACAATGATGGAATTTGCACCATCATCAAAAAGAAACACTTTCTGCATTTAATTTCATCCAGGAATCACTGAAACAACCAAGGAATCCCCAAGTTACTTTTGGGACTCCAGACAGCCACTTATCAGGCAAAACAGCCAAAACATCAGCAAAAAGACTTTTTGAGCTCAAGAATCTCTAAAATTCTACTTTCTCAGCAACCTTACAAGATTTCTAAGTATCTTTGCTCTCAAAACCACCAGTAATTTAAAAACTTTGACCAGAACACACAGCATGAGTGTGAAAATGCATGGCTTGGAAACTCAAGCTTGGGAAAGAGAAAGGTTTTTGATTTTTTTCCCCACAAGAATGTTTATTGGCCTTTCTAAAAAATTCAGCATATGAACAAGAAGAGGACAAATGCTCACCAGTTTCTCTGAGACATCTGTCCAATTTTTCCAGTTAAGAAGCCAATTTTCAATGAAACACCCCCCAAACCAGGCAAATTAGCTGAAATTACTGTGAGAAGAGCAGCTCCACAATGAGACCAAAAATCCAAATCCAAACAAACCAGGAGAGGCACGAGAGGAGCTGGGTTTGGAGAGGGATCTCTGCAGCCCCACTGCAGGATGAGCAGTAATTACTTCACAAGGAGAGGAGCTCTGTGGCACATTGAAAACCTTTAATTTCCACTCCCTTGTTTAAGGGAGATTATTGCTCCCCATAGCCAACAACAACAGATTTCCTAAGTTTCCTGTGCCTTGCCAGCAAAGCAAATATCCTCTGGTGAATCTCTGAGCTGAACAATGATTTTTCATTTTTACAACAGCACAATCAATGCAATTTTCCAGTTAGAAGTCTCCAGCCTCCCCCTATCAGCTCGTTAATGCACAAGTGTACTCCAAACCATGCCTGGAAGAATCTCCACAGACTCTGCCATCCCAGGTTACTCTGAACATGGAATTCATCACTTATGAATCACTTCAGTGTGTGTAAACACTTGAATCACTAAGCCAGATCTAATACCGTACACAGCAATCAAGGGATGTTGTCAGGTGGGAGGCACCGAGGCAGCTCTGAAATCCTGCCTTGCTTTGAGTTTTACTGCTCAGAGCAGCTTTTGTGCTTGTGAGCACGTTTTATTTGCAGATGCTAAATGCCTGGGAAATATTTACAGGCTTTGTGTCTTCCTGAGACACTCACAGGAGCCCCAGCACCCCCAAAGACTTCACTATTAAAGACCCCTGTAACTTCCAGCAACACTCTGACAACACAGCCAGGCTCAAGCTGGAAATGCCATTTCATCCCAGCACCTTTTTGCATCGGGTCACACAGATTGGAATCCAAGGGTAAAAATTAAACTCATCCCCAGAACCGAGTCATTTTTCCCCTGCAAAGTGAAATTAAAACGCTGTGAATGCCAGCCCCTCCCAGCTCCCCTGGGATCCCAGCTCAGTGACACCTCTGGGCTCCTGAGAGCACGGCCAGGTGACATTCTGCTGCCCAGTGGCACCAACCTTGATGCCCAGCTCGATGTTCTCCCCTCCGTACACGTCCATGCCGGGGTCCAGCAGCCCGATCTCGCCGAAGAATTTCCTGTTCACCACGAAGGAGCAGCCGATCATGGCCGGGGTCCTGCACGGAGAGAGCACAGGGGACACTCAGGGACAGCCCCAGCCCTGCTGGCCCAGGGCTCACTGCTGCCCAGCTGCTGGGCTCAGCTGCCTCCACCACTGCTGTAAGAGCCTGAAGGAGGGATGTGGGACTCCAGGTGGCTCTTCAAAATGCAGTTTATTGTGTACAAAATGCAGTTTATTGTATACAAAATGCAGTTTATTGTATACAAAATGCAGTTTATTGTGTACAAAATGCAGTTTATTCCATCCAAGGTGTTACAGCAGCCCAGGGTCATGGGTGACAGAGCTGTGCCCACAGCTGTCAGCTCCAGCTGCAGGCAGGCCTGGAGACCCTTTGGTTTTGTTACAATGGATTATATATTTTTCTATGCTGAGCATCTTAATACAGTAGAAACAATTTATACCTTAACTATTATCTGTAGCCCATCATAACTACTATAGTTACCATATTCATGTTACTATTCTCCAATCACTAAAAGTCAGTACATTACAGTTTAAGCTAGAAGTTGTTATTCAGTTTTCTTGCAATGGAAAATTCTGAGACCTTTTTTTTACTTGCAACATCTGTTGATTTGTTTGCCTGTGCCATCTTTCTGCTTGGTAAAAACATCTTCTTGTTTGGGGTGGGTTTATCCTTTGCTCTAAGTCATAAAACCCCCTCCTAACTCACACACCCTTTGCCTCCTTGGTTACCCAGTAAGACTGGCTCAGCAATTCTTTTCTTCTGTATCAAAACTTGCTTCCATCTCTATTCCTTCTTCATATTCTACATTCAAAAATCTTTCTGCTAAACATACATATCTGTGAGACTATCTTGTCAAACCTTCATCTTTCCCAACAACCCCTCATCCCCAAGATTTCATGGCTATGTGCCTTTGAAGACATTGTTTTACCACTGCAAAAAATGTTCCAAAATCCAAGCTCATTTCAGGCTGTACAGACTGGAGGAAGGTTTTCCTGGAGTTTTTATGGAGGAGCTCTCAGGCTGTGCTTTACTGGAAATACCTCAGGGCAGTTGTGTGGGCAAGGGCACAACTCTGCCATTAATGAAGGAAACAAAAAAATGGAAATACAAGAATGAACTTTCCCTTTGTCTTAGGTTAGAAATGGTGGTGTGAATTCTATCACCCTCTGTCAGAACTGGGGCAGGTCTCTGCTGTCCATGGCCACTGAGTGTCCCTGCAGGGCTGATCCAATTCCACCATCCCATGGGGAGATGCTGTGCCCAGGGCAGGAGCCAAGCATTCCTACCTGGATACAATCTGCCCTGGAACAGCACAGCAGCCTTTGCCCCCTGCATTCCCAGAGGAGCAGCTTTCTCCTGCCCTGCATTCCCAGAGGGACAGGACTGCTCTGACTCTTGGATTTTTCTGTACTACTGCATTTGTATTTTTAGTTTTCTAAATAAAGAACTGTTATTTCTACTCCCATATCTTTACCTGAGAGCCCCTTAATTTCAAAATTATAACAATCAGAGGGAGGGGGTTTACATTTTCCATTTCAGGGGAGGCTCCTGCCTTCCTCAGCACACACCTGGCTGTTCAAACCCAGACTGGTATGGAGGAGCTCCCAGGCTGTGCTTTACTGGAAATACCTCGGGGTGTCTGTGGGCAAGGGCACAACTCTGCCATAAATGAAGGAAATACAAGAATGGCCTTTCCCTTCTCTTACTTCCAGCATGTCTGGAATGGAGTAGACTTTAGGATGGGTATTTTTAGGGTGTTCCAGGACAAAGCATTTCCAGCTGGAATCACAAAGCAGCCATGGCCACCAGCAGCAAGCTCACTGAAAATTTATAGAAGCAAATCCTTAAAAAACTGCTTGGAGAAGCATCTGTGGGGTCATTTCCCAATTCCCCCAGTATCAGCAGGGCTCTGGGTTAGGGATGAAGTTGTCACATCCATCCTGCACCTCGTGCCCTCCAGCTCTGAGCTCTCAGCTCACCCTGCTGGAGCAGCCAGGGACAGGGCTGGGCAGGGAAATAACCCAGAAAACTGGGAGCATCAATGGAATAGCACAAGGAGGGAGGAAAATCACAGTGCCAGGAGTTAATTTGTCATAACTGTGCAATTTTAAGGACATTATAGATGGTTGTGTTTACTAATGACCCTCATTACTCACAGACCCCTGGACCAGCTCTGCAGCTGCTCCAGCTGCCCTGAGATGAGGATGCAGTTCTGATTCACACACTCTGAGATCACATTTCAGGGGATTTTTTGAGTGCTTAGCCCTTGTGACCCTCTCCATGAAACTGCACTTTGCCCAGAGCCCAGCACTGCACAGTCCCACGTGGTTCTGCTCGGGGACACTCTCAGCTGCTGCTGCCATGGTGTGTGCACAGTTTGCCCCTGGGATATTCCCTGTGCTGGAACAGAAATAGAAACAGCATTTTCCCATTTGACTGCTGCTCTTTGAATCTGTGCTGTAAAGAAAAAACCCAGGGACCCACTCAGTCCAGCAGGGAGCTGCCAGTGAATTGTACAGCGAGGTTCTGGCCATGAAGACCCCCAACACCCCAACACAGGGTCCTGCCAGAGGCTGATTTTTTGGGAGCCCATCATCACCTTTGTGAGCCCATGGAAATCCCACAGCCCCCAGGAATGCCTGCTCTCCAGAGGAAAGCTGCTCTCGAGGCAGGGATGGGGTGACAGATCCTGTGTGTTAACAGCAGCCCCCAAATCCGGGCCCAAAGCCCATTCCAGCCCTGTCCAAGGCTGGACTGAGCAGGTTTGGCCTGCAGAGGTGGAGAACAGCCCTGAATTCCCCCAGAGCTGGCTCACAGACAGGCCCCAGCTCTCCATCCACACCACACAGTGCCCAAATCTGCCAGGGGAGCTCCTGGGGTCCCCAGGGCAGCTCAGGAATCCCAAGGATTTCACAGCTCAGCTCCACCAACAGCCACCAAACTCATCCTGATGAAAACCACGAGTTCCTTGGATGAAAGCTTCTGCCCACTTTAATATTATTATTTATAGACATTTTAATATTTCTAATAGAAAGTAGAAGAGCTGTATGCTGCTGCCACGTTAAATTAGTTTCAATTGGAATTCATCAGAGGGTTTTTCCAATAGATTTCTTCCCTGACAGCTGGCTCAGCCTTCCTTCCATGGAGCAGGATAATGTTTCATGGTTTGCTGCCACTCTGGTACTTAAGATTTCAATTCTCTTGCTTTATTTGTAGCAAGTTAACTGCCATTAACAGAAACAATTCCTTCTGAAATGATAACCACCTTACAGATGCCAAATCTAATAGTTCCATTATCCTAGATTACCTCCTGGAATTTAAGAGAAGGGAAAATTGCTCTGGTTTTATCCAGGGTATGAACAACCCAGTTCATCTCCTCCACTTGGAATAGGTGTGGAAACCCCTGACTTCTCCTGTCAAAAACTGTTAGAGATACTCAGAGAAGAGGTAAAAGCCAGAAAAAGAATCCAGGAGAAAGTTTCAGCCAAAGGAAACTGCATTTTGGACCCAATGATGTGGATCAGTGGGGACTCTCAACCAGGTAAATGAGGTTTTCTGGGCTGGAAACAGCTCAGGAGCCTTGAACAGGAGCTGTACCCTGAGAGCTTCTTTCATTGTTATTTATAAATCATGGAATGGTTTGGGTTGGAAAGGACCTCAAAGCCCATCTAGTGCCACTCCTGCCATGGCAGGGACACCTTCCACTGTCCCAGGTGCTCCCAGCCCTGTCCAGCCTGGCCTTGGGCACTGCCAGGGATCCAGGGGCAGCCACAGCTGCTCTGGGCACCCTGTGCCAGAGCCTGCCCACCCTCACAGGGAGGAATTTTTTCCTGAGACTTCACAACATGACTTCACTTTGTAAATAAAGCACAGAGCCATCAATCCTTCCCAAAATTCTCTCGGAAACAGCTGAACTGGGATTTAGCCATTCACCTTCCAGCGTTGCCCCTCCCCGTTGTGCTGCACGTCCCGTTCCAGCCCGGATCCCAGGCAGCTCCCAAGGCACCAGTCCTGCTCCCTCCAGCAATCCAAATTAAGTGCTCCATTCTCCTCTCTAACAATGCCTCCACATTAAATAAATGAGGACTCAAGCAGCACTCAACAATTTAAATAAAAACACCATTTGATTTGGGAGTAAATCCCTCAAAAAGGTGGCCGCTGACAATAATGGATTGCTCATCCCCAACGAAATAATGGCCTGCAGACAAAGAGCTGATAAAGCCTCTTGTTCCTCTGCCCCTTAATTAAAAGCATTTACACAGCTTGTTTTTAAAAATCACCCAGCTCAGCTGAATGCATTTTTATTCGTCCTATAGCTCTTCTCCCTTTAATGAGAAAGGAAAAGCAGAATTTGGCAGGAAGGAAGAGCAGAAATGCTGGGCAGAATTATTGGGTTTGTATCCAGAACTCCACAGTGTTACTTCCTTGCCATTCTTTTGGTTGGTTCTTCTACAGAAGAAGGGAACAAAGGTCAAGAAGAGCAGCTTTTATGAAATATCCTCCTCATGGATCTCTAAATAAAGATGAAGGAGATACAGGGAAAAACGTTTATCCTGCTCTATTAAGTTACTTTAATGGTCTGCCTTTCTTTAGCTCACAGTTATCATCTAATGATTAAAAAGTCTCAAGGAGATTGCCCCTTCAATTCAAGGAAATTAATTTTCCCCCACAATTGGATTTGGCTTCCAATTTTACACTAAAGAGCAGGTTATAAAATATGTAGAAAAGAGATATTAAAAAAATAATTAGTGCATTTACCATTGACTGCAAGAGGCTGAGAACAGACTGGAAGAACTTCCCGGGTGTCCAATTCCTGTTAAGCTGCTCCTGGTTCTAATAAACTTGGATCATGGAGCTGCTCACCTTCTCCACCACAAGGCAGCAGTCCTGAACCTGCCCAGAAGGGATTTTTTGTCCCTCTCCCAATGTTGTCATTCCTATTTCAACACATGGAATCCACACAGCTTACAGTTATGGATGGAATCACGGAATGGGTTAAAACTCATCCAGTTCCACCCAGCAGGGACACCTTCCACCTTCCCAGCTTGCTCCAAGTCCCATCCAGCCTGGCCTTGGGCACTGCCAGGGATGGGAACAATTCCTTCCACTGCCCACCCTCCCAGGGAACAATTCCCAATGTCCCGTCCATCCCTGCCCTCTGGCAGTCTGACCCCATTCCCTGGGTCCTGTCCCTCCAGTTCCTGGTGCAGGGTCCCTCTCTGATTCCCTGTGTCCCCTCCAGACCCTTGGAGGTGCTTGGAGGTCTCCACACAACCTCCTCTTCTCCAGGCTGAACAATCCCAAATTTCCCACCCTGTATCCCCAGGGGAGGAGCTCCAGTCCCTTTATCAATGTCACGGCTCCTGTGGCCTTGCCCCCACAGCTCCATCCCTCTTGGGTTCTGAGTTGCTGGAATGGCCCCCAGGTATCAGAAAGTCTCTTTTTTCCCAGCCCCATGACCGAAGAAGTCGAGATTCCTCAGCTCTGCTTTCCAAGGTTGTTTATTTTCTCTTCTCTGTTCCATTCCTTCTCTGCCCTGCTGAGATCTGTCCAGCAGGTCGGGTTGGGGCACAGTCCCTGCCCTTGGGGTGGGGTTGGCTTTTTATACTGAGAACTGTGTGTGCTTTATTTACAATAATTTCCCAATACCCATCACCTGTGTCAGACAGTCTGTCTCTGCTCTAAACCAATCCAGCAGTGTCACCATCCCAGCAGAAGATGGGGGACAAGAAGAAGGAGAAGAAGGACAGGACACACCCAGATTCCTCCATCTTGCCTCTTGAACCCCCATTCTAAATCCCCAAAATTCTACTTTTTCACCCTGTGACAGATTCACTATCATTCTACTCAAACCCTTGTGGCTTGTGAATCTTCATACAAAGCTGGTAATTGTTTCCATGGGCTAAAATCCAAGGCACAGGGGTTTTGACTCTGTGCCAGGGTCTAAAATCAGCCAGGGCAGCCAGAGCAATGTCCTGGGTCCTGACACAGGTCCTCTTCCCATGCTGAGGACACCAGAGCTGTGCTCCAGGGGGCTCCAGCTGGGCGCTCACAGCAGCAATCCCATTTCCCACTCTGGGATTTCCTACCTCTGCTGCCTCCCTGCACCTCCACACCCAGCTGGGGCTCACTGATGGGATCCAGCATCTCAGCTGGAAATTCTGGGAGCCTCTGAGCTCCAGGGTTGAAATTCAAGCAACTCCCAATATGCAGAAGATGTCAGGTAAATTATCAAATTAAGCCCTGGGGCTTTAATTAGTGGCCTATCAATGATTTCCCTGATGACAGCAGGGAAGGGAAGAACTTCATGTGACACTCTGTGATAAAACACTGGATTTTCTCTTGGCCAGAGCCAAGATTAAGGACCTGCCTGCAAAAGAAACAACTCAGTGCTGTCCCCTCTTTGCTCAGAGAACAAATTAAAAAATATTAAAGTCTGGGATGAGTAACACAGGTTTGGACAGGTGAATGTTTGTGTGGAAATTCAATACAAGGATAGGGCATTAAGGACTGACCCCTCTGATGATGACACAGGGAAGCCAGAGGCTGCCCCAGGGCAGATCCCAGTGGGACAGAACCCACCCAAACCCTCTGTCCCACTGCAGCTGGGCCTGGCACCCTTCAGAGAGCCACGGAGGAAACCTCTGCTCCCTCAGAGAGATGGGAGGAGGGAACTGGAGGAGGTAAAAAGGCACTGGCAGGCAGCAGGACTGGGTCCAGACACTTGGCTTTTGGAGCACCCATCCCTTGGGAAGGGGCTGTGGAGCCTGGCCTGTCCCTGGGGTGCCTGGGGGGGCAGGCAGAGCCTGGAGCTGTGCTGTATCCACAGGGAATGCCCCAGGAAAACAGGAATGATGCATCTGACTCCATGTTCTCAGAAGGCTCATTTATTATTTTATTATACTATTTTATATTAAAGAATGCTAAACTAAACTATTCTAAAGAGTACAGGAAGGATACTTACAGAAGGCTAAAAGATAATAATGAAAACTGGTGACTCTCTCCAGAGCCCTGACACAGCTTGGCCCTGAGTGGCCAAAGAGTGAAAACAACTCCCAGCAGAATGCAATGGAACAATCACCTGTGGGTGAACAATCTCCAAACACATTCCACATGGGCACAGTACAGGAGAAGCAAATGAGAGAAGAATTGTTTTCCTTTTTCTCTGAGGCTTCTCAGCTTCCCAGGAGAGAAATCCTGGGTGAAGGAATTTTCCAGAGAATGTGAATGCCACAGAGCTGGAGTCAGCCCATTCCCAAAATGGGATTGCAGTGGGACAAGAGCAATCCCTGCCCAGGGAAATGGGGTCAGGCAGAGCAGAGACCCAGACAGAGCTGCCCTGCCCCACCTGCCATTGTCTTCCTCAGCTTCATCCCACTCCCCATCCTCAGACAGGGCTGGGCCACAGCCAGGAGAGGGTGAGCATGAGGCAGAGCCTCCTGCCTGGCCCTGGCCCTCTCAGCCTCCTCAGGGTTACAGATGGGTACTGAGATGTTTGCTCTCACAGCTACAGGGTGAATGAACATTGTGTGTGTGTTCAGAGAAGTTCTGTGGAGGATCAGTTGTGTCACTGCCATGTGTCCTCCCTCCCTCCCCCTTGCATTGTTATCATGGGATGGCCTTGGGCACACAGGGGCATTTGGGAGGGTTGGGTTGTTACCATGGCAACAGCTGCCCCCAAATCAAGGGGTAAGACAGTGATCTGCACCCCTGGATGGCCAGGAAGGAGTCACTGACAGGGCTTTAGGAGGGGCTGGAGGTATAAAAGGTGGAGCACCCATTTTGAAGATGAGCACGTGGCTGATAATCACAGAGACTCCCAGCACTGTGATTTTTCCTTATTCAGTCCTTTTGCTGTATTTTTTGTTAAGGTTTAATAAACCTTTAACATTTTTAAAGTGAGCAGTCATTTCTCACATCAGCCACAACCCCGAGCACGTGGTGCCCCATCCCAGCTCCTCCCGACCCCAAACATGTGGTGCCCCATCCCAGCTCCTCCTGACCCCATCCCAGCTCCTCCCAACCCCAAACACGTGGTGCCCCATCCCAGCTCCTCCCGACCCCAAGCCCCCCAGGCAGGATGCAGGATGCATTCCATGGAGCAGGGTTTGTTTTGTTAGTGAGCTCAGCCCTGGATTTCTGCAGGAAGGGCTGAGGGCCCAAGGCCAGGGCAGGCACTGCCCAGGCAGGAGCCTGATGGCAAAAGCCCCACATGTGGTGTCACACACAGAGCACATCTCCAAAGGGGGATCCCACATTCCTGTGGGACGTGCAGAGCAGGAAGAGCCACACTCCCAGCTCCCCTTCCCTGCCAGGGGGATGGAGAAAGCTGGATGTCTTTCCCAGGGATGTAACCAAATGTCCATGAAGGAATGGCATTTCAGTCCCCAGCAGCATCCCTTCCTTAATCTCATCCCCAGGGCAGCATCTCCAAGAGCTGTTCCTTGAACAATTCCGTTTCCCTGCCCCAGTGCCCTTGGTTAATTGTCTGTTTCCAATGGGTTTATTTCCCTGCTGTTGCTAAGTACCACAGAACCTGTGAAACAAATTAAAAATAAGAGATACCACATTAAAGAGATGCTGGATTGAATGGCTTTGCTGAATTTACTGGAGATTAATACCACTTAAACTTTAATGGCAAGGAGGCTGTGAAAACTGGATTTTTAAAAACACCTCTTACATCCACCCATGCCTGTGACCTTGCTGAACACATATTTGACTTTGTCACTGTTCCCTGCCTGCTCTGGAACTTCAGGCAAGGCATTTAACTCCTTTGTAGCTCTGTCTCCTCCTCTGTCAGGTGAGTTTAACAGCTGGATGCTCTCAAGAAAAACCATTTACAAATCAGTTTAGTGCTTTCCCATTGGAGCTGCTGAATGGAATGCTGATGTTGCCACAGGTGCCAGACCTCTGAGTCTCTGCTGAGAAGAGCACTGTGGTTAACAACCTTCTGAGCAAGGCTTTGCTGCTTCCCAGCATCAAAAGCTGGTGCCCACCCTGTGCCCAGACACAGCCTGGGAACCACTGCTGATTTTGATTGCCTCATCCAAGCTCAATGACAGAATTCCCCTCCAGGATGAAACTGCTGCCTCAGCCAGTGCCTAAAAGCCTTTTCCTTCTAGTGTGCTCTCAAAGCCCAAGGGCCCCCCAGCACTGAAGATCCCTGGATGCTTGGACACCTCCTTCAAGGCACTTTGTGCAGCTGTCCCCAGATGGATGTGCTGCTCTAGGCTGCCAAGTGCTCATGTGCAGGGAGCAATTGTCCCCAGCTCTCTGTGTTTTGTCCCTGCTGGAAAACCCCAGCCCCAGGACTGGGCTGATCCCATTCCCACAGCTGGAGCCCTCAAGCCAAGACCCATGAGCTCCCACAGCCACCCTGCTGGGACCTCACTAAAGGCACCAGCCTGCAAAACCCTTCCAGGACCCCAGCCCTGAGCTGGGATGAGCCCTGCCCAGGACCACGAGGAGGTCAGAAGGTGTTTGGGGCTGCTCTCCATCACTGCAACAACTGCAGGTGACATCTCCAATGGCCCTGGTGCTCCTGGGGACAGCATTTGGGGGCTGCACTCTGAGTCCCAGGGTACAAACCCCAGAGAAGGCACCTTGGCCAAAGTGAATTGGATAATCACCCTCAAATGGGACTGGGTGCTGTGGAGGAAGAGAGGGAATAGTTGCAGTGGCAGGTTCTCCCCTGGAAGAGGGCTCCTCACCTGGGCTATCTCCTGCTGCTGGGGGCACTCAGGGATGCACTCACACCTGGGGGCCCCTCTGGCACACAGGGACCTGCCCAGGTGCCTCCCCAGAGCTCAGGGGCTGAGACTCCTTCCCACAGCCCCTACAGCACATCTGCAAACATCTGCATGCTGGGGGTTTGACCCTTAACAGGCCCCATTTATCCAGAACTCGGGAGTAATTGTGATCACTCTGTGATTTATTAGGACACCCCCACAGGAGAGGCCATGCAGAGTCTCAGGCTTGGGGCTGAGATAAAGCAGAACAAGATTTTTGTTTGTGCACTGGCTCATACTGGAAGCCACTGAAAAATGCATAAAAGATCCAAGAAAAACACTTTTCCTGCCTGGAAAGCCACTGCAGATCAAGGCAGGACACAAAGGGAGCCCACATCAGCAGGGATGAGGAGTCAGGAAGGCTCAGGATCTGGTGACCTGGGTTTATTTTCCCTCTGTGCTGGTACCCTGAAGGTGTGACCCTCAGAGCAGCTCTGGAAATCTCTGTTCCACATTCCCTGCACAGACAGGCTCCAGCACACCCTGTGAGCAGCCCAGGAGCTGAGCCCAGCCCAGCAGGGCCAGGATGTTTGCTGCTGTCCCCCTGCTTACAGCACAGCCACCAACAGGAGATAAAGCTCTGGCAAAAGCAAACAGTTGGAAATTTCAACCTGAGCTGGGAGGTGAGGGAATCCCAGAGTCCCCACCTGTGCATCCCTGCTCAGGAACAGGGCAGGGAAGGAGAGCACACCCCAAAATAACCCCAAACAGGGAGCATCAGTCACCTCAAGCCAGCCTCAGCTCCTCCTTGGAGCTCCAGTCCCACGGGATCTCCACTAACCTGGCAGGGTTTGCTTCTGTAACTCAGACCTGCTCATTGCAGGCAGGGATGCACAACTCCCCAGGGCAAAGCCAGCCAGCAGCTTCAAAGTTCCCCCAGAAGGATTTAAAAGCTCATTTGTGCTAATTGGCAGCCACTGCAATCCAGCTCATTGGCAGCTGAGCAGAGCAGGAGGGGCCTCAGCAGATCCTGGGATTTAACACTCACAGCACCTCAAGAGGACAATAAAGCCTGATTATAAATCCCAGATTTAAGGATTTGAGTTTGCACCTCTTCAAAGCCCCCAGTGACAGCACATGGATGCAGAGATTACACCTCTGTGAAGGGGAAAGATTTCGTGGCCTTTTATTTCAGAGGAGGGTTTGGGCTGGAGCCTTGCAGACCATCTCATTTCAACCCCTCCACCCCAAACCCTAAAGATCAGGTGGAATAAAAAGGAAATAGATAGTGGTGTTGAATATAAAGTTATTCAAAGAGCAATAACATGGATTTCTTCAAAGCCTGGCACTTCCAGCCTGACTGACAGCAAAACAAAGTGCAGGAAAAGGCAAAGAAAAAAGGGGCCAAACATTTCTCCTTAGAAACCCCTCAGATGGTGAGCAGAGTTTGGGTGGCCAGGGCTGCATGTGCTCATCTAATCCCAAATCTGATCCTAAATCCCCTCCCACTGCCTTGCAGGGAGGAACACCTCATCCCTTGTGGCCACAGCAAAGAGAGCCCTGCAGGTTTGGGGTCTCTGCTGCTGCTCACACTCCCTGAAGGGCCCTTCCAGGAATGCAGGAATTCCTCATCAGGAACACGACTCTGCACTGTGACTCCATCTCCTTCCACTGCTGCCAGAGTGCTAATTAAATGATAATTACTCTGGGATGTAATATGTATAACTATCAGGCACTTAACACGGACGTGCTATTTACTTTGCTGTTTTTAACAGGAATCTATTTTTTCTCAAGGGCAGCCAAGCAGCTGATTTGGAGTCATGTTCTTCCTTTCCACTGAGCATAAAAATCACAATGAGCAAATCTCACAGGTAAACAAAGTTCTCTTTGTCTCAGGCAAAACAACAACCATGCCCTGGTTAAAGCACTGAGCTGGGGCTGAAGGATCAGGATTAACACCCTGATCCTGAGCTTGGTGCCCAAACTGGGGCTTGGGCAGTGATTTGTGACCTATCTGCCACCAAAATCCTCCTACACTTGCTCCAAGTGACATCAGATGGAGGAAACTACAATAAACTGACTTTTGAAGGAGAAGATGGGCTCAGGTGAGCATCTCTGCAGAACAAACCTGCTCTGTTTGCAGCTGAAGCACCATTTTTAACCTCTGAACACTCAGAAATCAGGAGAGAAATCTCCCTGAGCAAATCATTGCCTGGAACAGAGATGCTGCGAGCCTGAGCTGTGCATCTGGGGGCAAACACACAAAGGGAGCTGCCACCAAGCTGGGCTGGGAAGGAATTCAGGAATTCCCTTGGCAGGCAGAGCAGAGCACAGGTCCCTGTCAGCTCCTGGAAACAGCAGAGCAGGGGGAGGCTGAGGCCAGGGTAAGGTCAGGCTGAGCTGGGGGAGCCGCCCCAAAACCCCTCTGCCACCACAGGTTGACTTTGGGGTGGTTTTGGGGTGACTTTGAGTTGATTTTAGGGTGGTTTTGGGGAGATTTTGGGGTGATTTCAGGGTGATTTTCACACTCACATTCAAACCTCCAGTACAACCACAGTTCACCCACTGGTCCCAGTTCCCTCCCATCCCTCAGCAGCAGCTCCTAAACACCAATCCCTCCTGAGCTCCACGTTCCAGGCACTGCTGGGAGCCTTTGCTGGGTGATGCCATCAGCAGTGGGCTTTGCACAGCCCCTGGTGCTCTCTGCCAGATCCCTGCAGTGCCTGGGAAAGATTCAGGAGTCTCAAATCCTTGGGAATGGCAGGGATATTCCTGCAGACAGAGTTTGGGTGAGTGATTTCCATCCCCACCACGGGGTGTGAGGGATGGTTATTGACAGCTGGAGCAGCTGCACTCCCTGGGAAATGAGGCAGCAGCAGAACAGCCCTGTAAGCACCTCAAGGAGCTGAGCAAGGCATTTATATTTATTGTGACACCTCCTTGACAGCAGCCTTTGGTGGGGAGGGAGCTCCCAGCTCTGTCTCCCCCTTCACACATCCCTGGCACAGCAGCACAATTCCTGGGAAAGCAGCAGATCCATCCTGGGCCTTTAACAGCAAATGTCACTCATTGCTCACTGCTGGGGTTTGTTTTGTTTAAAACACTGAGCAAGGCTGATTGAAAAGAAAAATGAAAATGGGGAAAGCTGCAGTGCAATGTAAATGCAAGCTCGGTAAAGATGATTGCCAGGTAAGGGAACTCAGGGGTGGAGAGGATGGTTTGGGTTCTCCTCCTCCTGGATTAGTGCCAATCCACCCAACCACAAAGCACAGAGGCTGATGCTGGCAGAGATTTATCCCAACTGCTTGTCTAAGGGTCAGGCACCCTGACCAACAGCTCCCAAAGCTGCCACCCCATGCCAGGGACACTGACCACACCAAGGGACCCTGGCAGTCTGTGCTCCCTCCCACAGCTGCACAGGCTGGCAAGCACAGAGGGATTCAAGAACTCTTGGAAAGGCAGAGTGGAGCAATGCTGAGCACAGAGCAGCCAGGGAAGTGCTGCAGGTCAGCTCCTGACTCTGGTATTTTCTGAGACCCCCACTGAAGGGAGGGATGATGAATCTGACTCCATGTTCTTAAAAGGCTAAGTTATTATTCTATTCTATTCTATTCTATTCTATTCTATTCTATTCTATTCTATTCTATTCTATTCTATTCTATTCTATTCTATTCTATTCTATTCTGCTATACTAAAACTATACTAAAGAATACAGAATGATACAGACAGAAGGCTAAAAGATAATAATAAAAAACTTGTGACTCCTTCCAGAGTCCTGACACAGCTGCCTGTGATTGGTCATTAAGTAAAAACAATTCACATGTTGGATAAACAATCTCCAACCATATTCCAAAGCAGCAAAACACAGGAGAAGCAAATCAGATAATTTTGTTTTCCTTTTTCTCTGAGGCTTCTCAGCTTCCCAGGAGAAAATCCTGGGCAAAGAGATTTTTGAGTAAATATGACAGTAACCCCTGACTTCAAACCCTGAGCAGCAGCCCAGCCTTGACTGACCCTGCTCGTGAGAGGGGGCACACTCACCATGAGCCCCCTCTGGGGCAGCTGCTTGTGGTTTCCACATTCTTTTTTTTGAGTTAGGAGGGTGCTGGTGTTGCTTTTTTAGTTTGCTTTGGCTTGTTGTTCGTGGGGGTTTTAAATCATCAAATGCAAAATGCAGTGATTTTTCTTATATCACAGAATCCCAGAATGGCTGGGATTTAAAGGGATTTTAGAGATCACCCCCTTCAAGCCCCTGCCATGGCAGGGACACCTCCCACTGTCCTAGCTGCTCCCAGCCCTGTCCAGCCTGGCCTTGGGCACTGCCAGGGATCCAGAGGCAGCCACAGCTGCTCTGGGCACCCTGTGCCAGGGCCTGCCCACCCTCACAGGGAACAATTCCTCATTCCCAACATCCCATCCATCCCTGCCTCTGGCAGTGGGAGCCATTCCCTGTGCCCTGTCCCTCCATCCCTTGTCCCCAGTCCCTCTCCAGCTCTCCTGGAGCCCCTTCAGGCCCTGGAAGGGGCTCTGAGCTCTCTCCAAAACCTTCTCATCTCCAGGTGAGCACTCCCAGCTCTCCAGCCTGGCCCCAGAGCAGAGGGGTTCCAGCCCCCTGGAGCCTCCTCTCCCAGTGGATTCAAGACCCACTGAAAATCATCAGCAAAACCCTCAGCAAGCTCCTGGGTGGCAGGAGTTCACTTTCCTGTATGAAATGTAGAAGGAAAAACTTTTAAAAAGTGTGTTTGGCTCCCAGGCTGAGCAGCAGGGGCCATCCCAGCAGCTCCTGTGCTGTCACCTGGCCATGGGGTGACAAGTTGGGATGAAGGGCTCAGCCTGGCACCCAGGAGGCATCAGCCCAGCAAGGACTGGAGCTGAGAGCCAGGATTTCATTGTGCACTGCCCAGAGGGGAGCTTGTTTGATGTCAGCACTCAGGGGCAGAGGAAATGCAGGAATCAGGGCCCTCTCCCCTCCCCTGCCATCCCAAGGAGCAGAACCTGCTCCCTGCTGCCCACAGAGCAGGAACGGCCATTCCTGGCTCTGCAGGGCTTTCCTGCCACCACACAACTCCAGGGCTGAGAGGGAGGGATGGGAATTCTGACAGGGAGGGGATGGGAATTCTGAGAGGGAGGGATGGGAATTCTGAGAGGGAGGGGATGGGAATTCTGAGAGGGAGGGATGGGAATTCTGAGAGGGAGGGGATGAAGGAATTCTGAAAGGGAGGGGATGGGGAATTCTGAGAGTGAGGGAATTCTGAGAGGGAGGGGATGGGAATTCTGAGAGGGAGGGGATGGGGGACTTCTGAGAGTGAGGGAATTCTGAGAGGGAGGGGATGGGAATTCTCAGAGGGAGGGGATGGGAATTCTGAGAGGGAGGGGATGAGGGAATTCTGAAAGGGAGGGGATGGGAATTCTGAGAGGGAGGGGATGGGAATTCTGAGAGGGAGAGGATGGGGAATTCTGACAGGGAGGGGATGGGAATTCTGAGAGAGACAGGATGGGGAATTCTGAGAGGGAGGGGATGGGAATTCTGAGAGGGAGAGGATGGGGAATTCTGAGAGGGAGAGGATGAGGGAATTCTGAGAGGGAGAGGATGGGAATTCTGAGAGGGAGGGGATGGGAATTCTGAGAGAGAGGGGACGAGGGAATTCTGAGAGGGAGGGGATGGGGAATTCTGAGAGGGAGAGAATGGGAATTCTGAGAGGGAGAGGATGGGAATTCTGAGAGGGAGAGGATGGGAATTCTGAGAGGGAGGGGATGGGAATTCTGAGAGGGAGAGGATGGGAATTCTGAGAGGGAAGGGATGGGAATTCTGAGAGTGAGGGAATTCTGAGAGGGAGGGGATGGGGAATTCTGAGAGGGAGAGAATGGGAATTCTGAGAGGGAGGGGATGGGAATTCTGAGAGGGAGGGGATGGGAATTCTGAGAGTGAGGGAATTCTGAGAGGGAGGGGATGGGAATTCTGAGAGGGAGGGGATGGGGAATTCTGAGAGTGAGGGAATTCTGAGAGGGAGGGGATGGGAATTCTGAGAGGGAGGGGATGGGAATTCTGAGAGGGAGGGGATGAGGGAATTCTGAGAGGGAGGGGATGGGAATTCTGAGAGAGACAGGATGGGAATTCTGAGAGGGAGGGGATGGGAATTCTGACAGGGAGGGGATGGGGAATTCTGAGAGGGAGGGGATGAGGGAATTCTGAGAGGGAGAGGATAGGGAATTCTGAGAGGGAGGGGATGAGGGAATTCTGAGAGGGAGAGGATAGGGAATTCTGAGAGGGAGGGGATGGGAATTCTGAGAGGGAGAGGATGGGAATTCTGCTTCCCCAGTCCCAGGAGGGACCTGCCTGCCCCAGCTCTGCAGGGTGAATTTGTATCCTGCAGGATATAAATGCAGCTGGGAGCAGAGGGAGCTGCTGCCAATCCTTGGCCAAGGTGGCACCTGGCCCAGGGAATGCCAAGGGCTCCATGGAGTGTTTTTGGTTTGTTGATTTGAAATTTTGCTGATTTTGAGGCATTTTGGTTAATGTAATGTACTAATGAGTGTGGTGGGTTTTGGGTTGGTTCATTACTACTGTGTTTATTTCTTGTTGTGAGGTAGGATAAGGAGAAAGGTAAAGCAGGTTTAAAACCTTAAAAGGGTCTAAAGAAAATTTATTAACAGTAATTAAAAGAAAGAGTAATAAGAATTAGAATAAAACTTTCAGAACACTTCTCTTTCCTTTACAACTTTTCTTTCTTACTGACAATGTAAAGAAACAAAACTTAAAATTTTAGCTTGTTTACTATTTCTAGAACAGTTGGTTTCAGTTTACTTAGGGAGAGAAATCTTTCTTGTTAATATTATGGAGACTTTTTTACAAGGAAAAAAAAACCTTTTTCATGGCTCTCAATTTTGTCATGAATGATAGCTGCTCAGGGAAATCTGTCATTGTGAGGTCTCTCTTATTTTCTACTTTCACCTTTAACAGCTCTTTTTACCAGAGGCATGTCCTGCTTTTCAGTGGCTGGGAGCTTTCCATCCCTTCCCTAAACATCTCTCAGGTAAAACCAAGACACTCCACTGTTCCCATCTGGCTCAGGAGGGACCTGCCTGCCCCAGCTCTGCAGGGTGAGTTTGTGTCCTGCAGGATAGAAATGCAGCTGGGAGCAGAGGGAGCTGCTGCCAATCCTTGGCCAAGGTGGCACCTGGCCCAGGGAATGCCAGGGGCTCCACCACCCCCTTTGGCTCAGCAGGGATCTGTCCCACACTCCAGCAGTCCTGGGGCCTGGGGCTGAGCCTTCCTTGTGTTTTGCCTCCAAGTTGAGCAGTGTCAGATTCCAGGGGGACAGGATCTGCAGTCTGCCCTGGCACAGCTCCAGCAGGCTGCAGCCTTTAGCAAATCCAGACTGATGGAATCTGCAGGCTGGGAAACACTGGAGGGAGGGGATGTCAGGGTCTGAAGCCCCAGAAAGAAGCTGGCTTAGCAGGGAACCTTTGCCAGGGGATGATCTGCACATCCCAAGGCTGGGGAAGCACAGCAGGAGCTGCCCTGAGTTCATTCCCTCGGGACATGCTCCAAGAACCCCAACCCAGCTGCCCTCTGATTCTTGGACAAACCCCAGGGCATTTCTGCTGTGTCTCTGCAGAGCTTCCTGCTTGTGGAAAATCAGCAGTGGGAAGGAAAGACAAAAACCCCAGTCCTGTGCCAGGAGCTGCTGCTGGCTTCACCCCAGGGAGGAACAACTCTGCCCTGTGTGCCCTTTTCCTACAGAGCCACGTGCCAAAAGAGCCAGGAGCACTTTCACTCCACCTTTAATCAGGAATTTCAGTCCCAGAAAAGGTGCTGATTTAACAGCCTCAGGCAGAGTAGGGGAGGGAGGAGAAGCTGCAACATCTGGGTGCCAGATGTCGGGGCAGGAGGTGGAAATGTTAAGGGGGGATTGAAGACAGCCCCAAACCCCCCCTGAGCTGTGGGATAAGTGTGTACATAACCTCCATGGGACAGGGGCTGCCATGGAAAGGTTCCCAATCCCCACCTGAAACACATCTGAGCCCTTCAGTAGCTGCAGCTAGCTGCAAAACCTCCTCATCCCAGCCCCCCTGCTCCGAGAGGTGACACTGACATTTTCACAGGTGACACCAAACTGGGGCTGGCAGGCTCTCACTGAGGAATTAACAGAACCATTAAACTCCAAACTGAGGGCTTGTGATGTGTTTTAGAGATTCCTGCCTGGCAGTTTGAAAAAATCCAAGAGTTCTGTGCTACAAAACACCGCCCAGATTCACATTCTCAGAAATTGAATTGTTGCTCCCTGCCTGCAGCTGGGCAGCACTAAAGGGCAGCAAAGGCACTGAAATAACCTATCCTGGGCAAAATCTCCAGACTGGGGAAAAAGCAACCCAAACCTCAGCTCTCACCAATAACCCTGAACCATCACAGAGTCCCAGACTGGTCTGGGGTGGAAGGACCTCAAAACTCATCCAGTGCTGGGATCCTGGAGCTCTCTGTCCCTCAGCATTTAGAGACAGTTTGGCCATATTTTGTCCTAATCCTGCTAAAGCAATGTTTGCAATCAGAAGATGTGAAAGAATCCCAAAATGTGTATTTTCTATAGGTCAGTGCTTCCTCCTGATCTTCTCTTCAACTCAGCAAAACCCTGCACACACCCTTGGCACTGAACTCCCACAGCTTCACACCCCTGATTTTATACATTCCACTCCTCTCCTGCTCCAGAGCTGCTTCCACTGAGGCCAAACCAGCTCATTCTAATTAACACTGATTAACAAAACTGCTGCCTTCTGCCTGGAGGTTTGGGAACTCCTCCCACCCTCCAACAGCTTTTAGGAGACAAAGGAAATCCATGGCCAGGGCAGCACTGATGGAAAGGAAAGGGAAAGGGAAAGGGAAAGGGAAAGGGAAAGGGAAAGGGAAAGGGAAAGGGAAAGGGAAAAGGAAAAGGAAAAGGAAAAGGGAGAGGGGCATTGGAGAGGTGGCAGGAGAAGGTCTGCCCATAAAAAGCCAAATCAAAGCCATCTACAGAAGGCCAATCTGGGTTCTTGGCCATGGTTAAAGCCACAAATTCATCTCCCCTCAGCTCGGGGTCCTTGGCAGTGCCATGAGCAGAAGGTCAGAGCACTTGGCTGGTGCCCTGCCTGCTGCACCCTCTGCATTCCTCCCTCCCTGCCCAAACCTGGATGTGCATCCACAGCTTCTGCCCTTGGGTGGCTGCACCAGCTCACCCCATTCATTTGTCACTGGGGACACTGGGTCTGGAGCTGCTCTCCAGGTCCTGTGCTGGCTGCAAAGAAAGAGATGGCTTTGAGTGATGTTAGAAACATCAGACTGCCCCCAAAGGGTCCAATCTCCAAAGCACACACACACAGGGCTCTGGGCCACCAGCTGGGTTTCCAGCCCTGCCCCTCCCAGGTGCTCTGCTGAGAGCTGCAGCTGGGGCAGGCACCTCCTTCACACTCCCAGAAGATTCCCAGTTCTTTTTTTATGCAATTATTTTAGCACAAAAGCTCATCTGGCCAGTGGAGGCATTGGGAAACCCCTATGCCCTGCCACAGGAAACCAGCCCATCACACCTGCACACACCCCAGATCCCAGATTCCACAGCTCACCTTTCAGAGCTGGCTGGAAAATTCAGCTCTCCCTTTAAACAGGAAAATTGCTGTTCTTTTGCCTTTTCTGAGTGCCCCAAGTGCCTCCAGAGCTGCTTTTGAACCACACTGAGAGTCAGATGCAAGAGCCAAAACTCTGCAGTTCCAGCCTGGGATTTGGAGCATCTGTGTGGTTGTTTTTTCTCCCCATTAATTTAATTTGACAGAAATGAGCAGGAAAGCTTCTGGCTCCCGTGTGGGCAAAGTGGATAAACAGCAGGAATTTTAAGGGAAGCTGAAACTAAACTGAAGAGAAAGAGGCTGGTGCTCTGGCTAACAGCCTTGTGTGCTTCCTCTTCCCACCCCAGGCTCCGTGCCCTGCATGTTAGAATGAGACTTTTCCTGCTCCCCACTTGTTCCAGCCTATCCTTTGCATTTCATTGGGACTGGAAAAACAACACAACCCCTCCCAGGATGGATCTCAGCAAACAGGAGGAGAGGCAGTGACCCATCACTGCCTGACTGCCCCCAAATCCACCAGATTTGGACTCCAGAGCAGCAAATTTTCATCCCACTGCTCTGGAAAAACCTGCAAGAGTGAGTAATTCCTTGATGGGAAAACGTTTGTGTAGCTCTGTAGTGAGAACTGCATGAATTTAACATCCTGATTATTCTTGCAGAGTTGATCATAAAACCTTGCTTGGTTTTAGGATTTCCCTGTTTGGTTTTAGGATTTCCCTGTTTGGTTTTATGATCTCCCTGTTTTCCAGCGTGGGCAGCACTTGCCCCCTGTCCCTCCTGCTGGATGCAGCAGGACACTGTAGGGATGGCTGCTGGCTCCAGCTGGTTCCCAGCCTCTGGAGCAGCCAGGGGGTCCAGCCAAAGGGGAAGTCTCTGACCTCTCTGAGCAGCAGCTTTTCCAGAAAAGAAAGAATTTCACAGACTGCAATGCACCCAGGACTAAGGAGGCTCAGGGCTCATCCCACTGCTGGGCTGGGAGCTCTGCTCCCAAAACCATCACTCACCCACCCTCACCTGACCCATCCCTCTCCAATCAGTGGAAAATCTGAGCTCGAGAGGAGAAGGGGCTTTGCAGTCAGGTTCAGCTGGGAAAGGGGTTTTGGTCCAACCAGGGATCCAGGGCAGCCCCAGCTCCTCAGGGACAATCCCCTCCCTGTATCTGACCTAAATTCCCTCTGGCAGTCTGACCCCATTCCCTGTGCCCTGTCCCTCCAGGTCCTGGTGCAGGGTCCCTCTCTGCCTTCCCTGTGTCCCCTCCAGAGCCTGGCAGGGGCTGGGAGCTCTCCAGCACCCTCCTGTTCCCAGCACTCAGCACCAGCTGCTTTGGGATTTCCCACAGGGTTATCAGCCCCCATCTGGGCAATATAAACAGGTAAAAACTGTTCTGAGAGATGGCCAGTGGTTTAGAGCTGAAAGAGGCTGATGCTGTGGGAGAAAAAGCCATGACAACCTCTCTGTCAGGAGGGACAAACCCCACAGAGAGGGGACAGGGACACACAGGGACACACAGGGACACACAGGGCTGAGAGGGGACAGGGACACACAGGGCTGTGCTGGTAAATGATCTCTGGTGGTCCTGTGGGAGTCAGGATCCAGAGACACCACAAAAAACCCTCATCAGCTCTTTAGCAACCAGTTTGGTTTTATTTTACCCACTGCAAAACCACCACAACCCCTTGCCTGTTTCTCCTGCTGCCTTCTGAACTATTTTCTCTTAACAATTCTCTCTCAACTTTTCTTTCTCTTAACTTCTGTTTTGAAACCTTTGATTAGGTTAACCCCCCCAAAAATCCCCAAACTGACATTTTCGTTTCAGGTGACATCAATGCCTGATTTCCACTCAGCTTCACAAAGACATGGAAGGATGGAAACCAAAATCCCTGACAAAAATCACTGAACAGCTGCCTTGGAAAGTGGTGCAGGCTCCAAAAGTGCCCTCCCAGGAGCTGCCAGCAGCAGTTCTGCTGCCCACAGCAATGCAGGGAAGCTTGGGCAGGGCAGGGAATCCTGTCCCCAAGGTCACCCACACCTGCCTGGGGCTCTCTCACCTTCATGGCTCAGCACAAATTAAGAAGAAAGAGGGGTTGGAGGGCACAGCCTTATTTTTTACCCCAATGCAGAGGATAATTCATTATGGGCATGGTCAACACAGAGGGATCAGCTTCACAAAACAACCAAGCAGCTTCAATTTAATTTTTAAAAGAAGGTTATTTTCATTTGTACAAACATGGAAAGCACTTTAGTGCCCTACTTCAGAAAAATTAAATTGGTGGTGTAAGAGTTGTTTCCATCAACCAAAGAGGATAAGGAAGGCAATACAATTTCTAATACCTCTATTAATAAAATTTATACAGGGTTGAGACAGTGAGAATGGCTCTTGTGAACAATAACCCCCTGCAGCAGCAGAGTGCACTCCCTTAGCTTGCTGTTCCACATCTGCACTGCATCTCCCAGGCTCAGGAAAGGGATTTAAGATCCTTGAAATTCTTTATGGAATGTGAGAACTGCCAGCAAATTCCACTGTCTCAGTTCTGTATTCCCAAGATACAAAGAAAAGATGGAAAAATAGCAGGAAATATAAGGAGTGCTGGGGAAGCACTGCCACAGGACACAGGTTATTCTTATAAAACTTCATCATTTAGGCAACTAATTTCCTGATTTATTTTCATACTAAATGTTTCATGCAGTGCCCTGGATGCCCTGACAATCAAAACTTTCAGCATCACAGCTGAGAGACAGATCCAGTGCATTTTCCAGTCCTGTTCTCTTGGAAAGGACCTTGCCTTTGTTCTGCCTGAAATTCAACATTCCACAGCCACGTTGTGCCTTCTGACATTCCCAGCCCCAGCAGAGCCCTGTGCTGCTCCACTGGGACTGAACTGACCAGAACCCAGGAACTGGGCATCAGCACAAGGAAATTTGGATGTTGGAATTAGGAATCCTTCCCTGGCAGGGTGGGCAGGCCCTGGCACAGCTGGGGCTGCCCCTGGATCCCTGGCAGTGCCCAAGGCCAGGCTGGAGCAGCCTGGGACAGTGGGAGGTGTCCCTGCCCATGGAACAAGATGGGCTTTAAGGTCCTTTCCACCCAAACCATTCCCTGGTTCTGTGGAATTCAGCTCCAGAGATGACTTTAATGCCAGGGGTGCTTCATCCCCATCACACCTCAGCTCTGCTTTCCTGTGACTCCATTCCCTGTGCAGCAGCACAGCAGCACCAGCTCCCCTCTGCTGCTTTAGAGTGAGACAAATACAAGACCTCCAGAGTAAAGAGGCAAAATTTTAAAAATAATTTATCTGCACTGCAAGCCCCATCCCAGGCAGGCTGGATGCAATAAATTCCCTGCACCTTCAGAAACCAGCTCCCTGCTCCCTGCCAGGGTCACACTGGGCCAAAGCAGATTCCTGCCCCAGCAGGGACACAAAGCATTATTGAACAGTAAAGCTGACTGACCCCACTCCAGCCCTGCCAGCTCAGGGGCTGCTCATGTTCCAGAGCTCCAGTGGTGGCAGCGAGGCCACCGAGGCCACCAAATCCTTGGGGCCATGGGGAAATCCCAGCCATGTCCCTGCCAGGGTCACTCCATCCTCCCAACCCCCAGAGCTGCTCTCAGATCCCAGAGCTGTGTTCCCCCAGCTGTGGCTGTGCCAGCACTCTGCAGCTGGGCTGGGCACACAGTGTCACTCCAGCCACTGAACCTGAGAATCCCACCAGCCTTCCAAGGAATGCACAGAGCCCTGTGCTGAGTGTGCCCACACATCCCCTGCTGCCCTGGGGGCTGCCAGAGCTGCTGGCACAGGGCTGGGCACACACAGGGCTGGGCACACACAGGGCTGGGCACACACAGGGGGCACACACAGGGCTGGGCACACACAGGGGGCACACACAGGGCTGGGCACACACAGGGCAGGGCACACACAGGGCTGGGCACACACAGGGCTGGGCACACACAGGGGGCACACACAGGGCTGGGCACACACAGGGCAGGGCACACACAGGGCTGGGCACACACAGGGCTGGGCACACACAGGGCTGGGCACACACAGGGCAGGGCACACACAGGGCTGGGGCACACACAGGGCTGGGCACACACAGGGGGCACACACAGGGCTGGGCACACACAGGGCTGGGCACACACAGGGGGCACACACAGGGCTGGGCACACACAGGGCAGGGCACACACAGGGCTGGGCACACACAGGGCTGAGCACACACAGGGCTGGGCACACACAGGGCTGGGCACACACAGGGGGCACACACAGGGCTGGGCACACACAGGGCTGAGCACACACAGGGGGCACACACAGGGCTGGGCTCATCCCCAGCTCAGAGCTGGGCTCATCCTTGGGTCAGAGCTGGGCTCATCCTTGGGCAGAGCTGGGCTCATCCTTGGGACAGGGCTGGGCTCATCCCCTGTTCAGAGCTGGGCTCATCCTTGGGTCAGAGCTGGGCTCATCCTTGGGTCAGAGCTGGGCTCATCCTTGGGCAGAGCTGGGCTCATCCCCAGTTCAGAGCTGGGCTCATCCCCAGGGGAGGCTGTGGGGACAGGGGGGCCTGGGGAGGGCATGGCCTCAGGGGCACACCCAGCCCCCACACCCCCATGGGCACAGCCAGGCTCTCCCTCTCCCAAAGCCACTGTTCAAAGGTACCCCAGGTAAATACTCAGCTCCTCAAAGAGCTCCATGCAGGCCCTGCTCACAGACACAGCAGGACACACTGCAGACACATCCCTTTGTTATTTCCTGGGTGGAATCCCCTTCCTTTCCACTGGCCCTCATATTTTCATGTTTCTAATTCCACTGCTATGTTTTTTGGAGCATCAAATATTCCCTGACCTTGCCTGAGCGTGAAATAACCCTGAGTTAGGGTTTTAATATATGGAAAATTCTGCGTGCCATATGTGAGGGGGAGCAGAACATGCTGAGTGCACAAGTGGGTGGAAAAGTCCAGGGGGAGTTGCAGCAGAAGGAAGGGAAGACACTGCATGAAATATTGGTGTTTGAAAGCTGCTGAGCAAGGGAAGAAGGCTGTGGCAGCCAGGTCTGAAATCCTCCCCTGCTCCATCACTCCAGTCCCCAGCAGCAAGGCAGAGGGTGCAGAGCCTGATGCCCAAAGGGGAACATATGGTGAGTGATTCCAAACTCATCCATTTTCCTGCTGAAAACTCAGCAGATAAACATGCCAGTGTTTGTCTGATCCCTTTTTCCTGCACAAAGGGACAAATCCTGCAAGGTGCTGACCACCAGCAGTTTTTGGAGACAGACCCCAGAGCTGAATCTTGTGGGTGATGAGGATGCTCAGCTGTTCATGTCCCTCAGCATTCCAGCTCAGTGGGACACTCCAGCTCTCCTTACCCTTGTCCCCTGCATTTGCAGCCCCAGTGCCTCACTTGTCTCCTTTCAGAGGCTGAATATGGAGCAGGCTGGTGTGGGATGAGAACATCCTGATCCTGGTAAGAGCCCAAGGGATTCTGCTGGCAGTCTGGGGGCAGGAGCAGCTGTCCATGGAGAAGTTCCTCCTTGTAAATTTTCCACTGGCACTGAGTGACACTTACAGGAGTTTGTGACGTTTTGGCTCATGAGGAAGAGTAATTGCATCCCAAAGCCTCAACTCTCCACTGCAGCACATCACTCAGCAGTGCTTAAAGGTCCTCAGAACCAAAATCCAATCTCCAGAGGTGACCTGGACACCCACAATACTGAACCTCAACCATTTGGGGCAGATCTCTCCTTTCTCTGAGTGTTCTGAGGAAAAGTGCTCTGAAATCCATCCCATTTGCTTCCCAGACTGCAGGGGAAGCTGACAATGACTGAGGTGCTATCACTGCACATTCCCTCAGCTGGTCACCCAGTCAGCAGTGCAGCAGGACTGCAGGACTCCCTCCAAAAGCCCTGGGGAGAGCTGGGCAGCAGCCTGGCTTTCCAGGGGTCCTCCTGCTCTGTGCCCCCAGGGCTGGGCCCTGCCTGACCCCACACTCCAGCCCTGCCAGCCCAGGTGCTGCTCAGGTTCCAGAGCTCCAGCGGTGGCAGCGAGGCCCCCCTGTCCTTGGGGCCATGGAGAAATCCCAGTATGTCCCTGCCAGGCTCACTCCATCCTCCCAGCCCCTTGCCAAAGCTGTGGTAAATCCCAGAGCTGTGCTCCTCCAGCAGGCAGCTGTGGCTGTGCCAGCACTCTGGAGCTGGTTTGGGCACACAGCAGCACAGCCCTGCTGCTGGGAAGTACAGGTATTCCAGAGCCTTCCCAAAGACAGACCTTTTGGGGACACAGTGCTGCTGTTCCCCTCTTTCCAAAGCCAGGCTGTCCTTGTGGCCTGTCCCATCACCCCCTGATCTGAATGAAATCACTACAAACTCTTTCTACTTTCCCACATCCTGAAATCTCTCCACACCTGGACTCCCTTGGTGCCTCAGGGGCAAAAGGTGGGAACCACCAGAGTCCAGCACCATCCCTGGAGGCCCTGCAGGAGCAGTCCCGGGTCCCTGCAGAGAATGTCCCACATTTGCAGCCTCTCCTCAGCAGCAGCCAGAGCTGAGCTCTGCCAGGCCTTGGGGCTCCCTGCGTGCCTGGTGACACAGCCCAGGGAGCTGCTCTGGAGTGACGGGGCTGGCACAAACATCAGAGCCCTCCCTGCTGCTGGTGGCCCTGCCAGAGCCAGCAGGGTCCTGCAGTGCCACCGAGTCCCCTGGGCTCCCTCCTGCATCCCACCCTGGCTCTCGGGGTTTCTGTGCTCGAGATGACTCCGAGGCATCAGAGTCTCTTTTTCCCAGCCCTGAGGTCAAAGAAGGAGTCAGGATTCCTCAGCTCTGCTTTCCAAGGTTGTTTATTTTCTCTTCTCTGTTCCATTCCTTCTCTGCCCTGCTGAGATCTGTCCAGCAGGTCGGGTTGGGGCACAGTCCCTGCCCTTAGGGTGCTGTTGGCTTTTTATACTGAGAACTGTGTGTACTTTATTTACAGTAATTTCCCAATACCCATCACCTGTGTCAGACAGTCTGTCTCTGCTCTGAACCAATCCAGAAGTGTCATCATCCCAGCAGAAGATGGGGGACAAAGAAGAAGAAAGAAGGACAGGACACACCCAGATTCCTCCATCTTGCCTTCTGAACCCCCATTCTAAAAACCCTAAAATTCTATTTTTCTACCTTGTGACAAACAAACTATCATGCTACTTAAACTCTTGTGGCTTGTGAATCCTCATATAAAGTTGGTAATTTTCTCCAGGGGTTAAAATCACGGGCTCTGAGCCCTCCAGGGCAGCCAGAGGGATGTCCTGGGTTCCAACACCCAGGGCTGTGGAGCTTGAGGTTCAGGTTTTAGGACACTGCAGGTGCCAGGAAGGTTTGTGGGTGACACCTCCACCCCTGGCAGGTTTTCCAGGGGATGTCTTGTAACCCAACAGGCTTTTCCCAGCAGGCTCATTTGTCCTCTGCTCCTCACTGTGCCAGCCTGAGAGCTCAGCCCAGCCTCACACAAGCTGAGCCTAAAGGAAGCAGCAACAGAAAGAAACGTGCTGGGAGAGCCTGGGGCATCCTGCTGCAGCCCTGCCCTCCCAGCAGGAGGGGTGGCCTCAGGTGGCCCTGACACCCCCCTCCACCTGGGGACACCTTCCTCCAGCTCCTCCCACCCCCAGGCCTTGGCACCATGCCTTGCTCCTGTGTGGATTCAATGTTGTGGTGTTATTGTGAGGGTCCCAGGACAAGGTGAGAGATGAGAATTGACTCCAAGTTCTCAGAAGGCTGACTGATTATTATATTATATTATATTATATTATATTATATTATATTATATTATATTATATTATATTATATTATATTATATTATATTATATTATATTATATTATATTATATTATATTATATTATATTATATTATATTATATTATATCATATCATATCATATCATATCATATCATATCATATCATATCATATATCATATCATATATCATATTATATATTGGTATACTAAAAGTATACTAAAGAAAGGAAGGATATATTCTATTCTATTCTATTCTATTCTATTCTATTCTATTCTATTCTATTCTATTCTATTCTATTCTATTCTATTCTATTCTTATACTAAAACTATACAAAAGAAAGAGAAAGCAGACATCAGAAGGCCAGACAAGAATGAATAATAAAAACCCATGACTGACCAGAGTGCCAACACAGCTGGACTGGGATTGGCCATTGATTAAAAACAATTCACATGGAACCAATCAGAGATGCACCTGCTGGTGAGCAACCTCCAGACCACATTCCAGGCAATCAGATAATTCTTGTTTACATTTCTTTTCTGAGGCTTCTCAGGAGAAAAAGCCTGCTGAAGGGATTTTTGAGGAAATATCATGGTGACAATTCTACACTTGGCTGCTCAGTCTCCTGGGACCCTGGAGAGGAGCCCTGTGCCACAGAGAGACACCAAACATCACCATGGTACCCAGGGCTCCAGGAGGGATGGGTTAGTGCCCAGCAACAAAAAGCAAACAAAGGAGGAGGAGAGATGGATCCTGTGGGCCCAAAGGAGCCTCCCCTGGCCAAGCTGATAGCAAAGACCTCCCACTGGCACCAGTAAATCAAACTGGTGACCTCTAGAGCTGCCAGGATCTTTATTAACCATCTGCTCCCTTTGCTGCTGGCTGTAAGCGATGTTTGCAGCTGGGAAACTCTGTCATTTTCAGGCAGCTCCTCACTGCTATGAATTTATCACTGGTGGCTCCCAGTGCTGGTAGAGGAGATCCTGCTAGCAGGGCACTCCTCCAAGACAGAGGAGGCACCAGCTACCCCCTGGCATCCTTCTGCCTCCTCCCAGTCCCACCTTGCTCCCTGCCACATCTACAGGCAGCTAAAGGCTTTTCTCACCCTAGTTAAAGCCCAGATCCTGTGGTGGGAACCCCCAAGCTTTCCACAAAGGCCCCTTCCAGGAGCTCACCCTTTCCATGACTTTTGAAAGAGCATTTGTAAGCAATTAATCCTCCTTTGCCTTTTTTCTCTCCCACACAAAACTGGGCAAAAAAAAAAAATCTCTCCTTGAAAAAGCACAGGACACAAACCAAGCAGGGCATTTAATGGCCCTCTGTACTGATACACTGGGAAAATTCCTCTTTTCAGGGAGCATCCTTGATGGGATGCTAATGAGAGACGATCTTTCAGAGTAGGAAAGCTCCACAGAGATTTTAAATATCCATTTCTCAGGATTTCAGAACTTGAGTCAATATTTCATATCTACAAGGGATGAAAGGAAAGCTCGTGGGGCCTCTGCAAGCTGATTTCCAGCTTCCTGCTCCTGTGCCCTGCCTTCTCAGAAACATTTCTGTGAGGCAAACTCCAGTGGCAACACGCAGGGGGTTCATCATTCAGGATATAAATTCTCTACCATCTATTACCATTGTCCAGAGCACTCCCAAAATTGTCCCTTTCTGTGTAGTGTCCTTCACCTTCCCCACCTGGCTGAGGAAGAACCCATGGCCACTCCATTTTTACACCTCTCGCATATTAAAGACAACAGAAAAGAGCTGAAAAGTTAATCCTGCAGAAGGCAGTCAGTAATGTTTACATCTCTCAATGAGCTGCTCATCCAGCAGACCTTTGGAATGAGTTAAGCTTACTCAGAAGTACAAGACCATGGATTATTTCTTGGATTTTATGCTCTGTTTGAAGGGTGCAGAGGCAGAGGTGTTACAGATCTCATCGTGCAGGTGTGGGAAGGGGAGCTGGGAGAGTTTTACAGGGACATCCTGCACTGCTGGAACTCAGGATTGCTAGCACTAGATAGTGCTGGTAGGCAAGGCCAGGATAAAACCACAGAGTTCTCTGGGTTGTAAAAGGCAACTGAGTCCAACTGTTCCATCAGCACTGCCAGGGCCACCACTGCCCCATGTCCCAAGTGCCACATGCACAGGGCTGTTAAACCCCTCCAGGGGTGGGGACTCCACCCTGCCCTGGGCAGCTGTGCCAGGGCTGGACACCAAATTCCAGCAAGGAATTTCCCCAAAATCCCCCCTGCCCCTCCCCTGGCCCAGCCTGGGGCCGTTCCCTCTCCTCCTGTCCCTGTTCCCTGGAGCACAGCCCGACCCCCCCGGCTGTCCCCTCCTGGCAGGAGCTGTGCAGAGCCACAAGGGCCCCCTGAGCCTCCTTTGCTCCAGGCTGAGCCCCTGCCCAGCTCCCTCAGCCCCTCCTGGGGCTCCAGACCCTCCCTAGATCTGTTGCCCTTTTTACACCCAGCAGTTCTCCCATCCCAGTTCAGTTCCAGGTGAATTCCCAGGCCAGCTCTGCCCTGTTCCAGCCCCTGCCCGGAGCTCTGGATCTGACACTCAGCCACCTCCTCTGTGTCCCTGCAGAGAGCCCAGGCTGGGGATGTGCTGCAGCTCCAGGTGGCACTGAGCACACAGGAGGTTCACACTCAATCACGTGCTTGGTCTTCTCTAGACTCTATTTTTAACTCATCCCCAGAGAAGCAGAAGGCTGAAGAAAGAGCTCCTGCCACACAAGGCAGAAAAGTTCTGCTCTGTCCCTGCTCACCCCAGCCCTGAGCTGAACTACCTGCAGGGCTTCAGGCTGGCTCTGAGCAGGACAGGAGCAGGAAAGAGCTCTGTCCTCCATCCCAGCCAAACTGGGACAGCCCTTCCCTAAAAATCCACCTTACACCCTCAGCCAAGGGGTCTGGCAAACCAAAGGGCTCCAGTAAACTGATGGAGAAGGTTGTGGCAGCAGCTCTGGCTACAGAGAGCAGCACAACTTTCCCAGGCATTGTGCTGGGAAAGCCTGTGAGAAGATCAGAGAAAAGAATGATAAATAATTCTTATCTTCACTTGCTGCCCCTGCTGTTGTGAACATGTGGAATGTGTTATGGAGATTTGTTTACCAAAGGGTGGCTTCTTAATTAGCCAGTGGTGATGGTGTTTGGATTGAAGGACCAGTTGGGTCCATCTGTATTGTAACTGTCTAAAAAAAGCAATGGTTTCTCAATAGGTATAGTTTAATAAAGTGATTGATCAGCCTTCTGGGAATCATGGAGTCAATGCTAATTATTACTGGGTTGGGGGCCTGTGACAATGGCAGTGCCCATCTCTTCTGAGCCTGCTCATGGAATCAGAGTATCCCAGGCTGGAAAAGCCCCACAAGGATCATCCAGTCCCACCCAGGGCCCTGCACAGACACCCCAACAATCCCTCCCTGCCCCTCAGAGTGTTAAACCCTCCTTGAACCATGGCAGAGCTGCTCCTCCCCAAGCCCTGAACTCTGCTTTATTCCAAGCCCCAACTCACAGAGTTTGCTCTGGGGAGAATAAAGAAACAAATAAATAAAATTCCCTTTGCTTGTACACAGCAAGAAAGATAATGCCGGTTTGCTGGGGAATAAAAATGCCACCAGTTATTTATCCAGGTGAAGAATTAGGTACTGCATGAGCTAGGAAAGCTCAATGAGAAAGTAAATCCTTAGGATGGAGCACACAGGGAAAAAAAAGATTAATTGATTTGTGACTACAAGGAGGTTTATTCAGAACCATATTTATCACTACAGTGTGTTTGAATTCGGCAGGAACTCCACTCAATTTTCTTCTGCAGCCTTTCTTTGCTGTTCAAGGGAATACATCAGCGAGAAGAGAGAAATGACACTTAATTTCAAGGAGCATCACCTTGCTTTAGAGAATAAACTCTCCTTGGTTGAGGTGCAGCTGTGGGACACCTGCCCAGCTGAGCCCCAGTGGGATCTGCAGGTTCCTCAGCTGACACACCCAGAGCTTTCTGCCACACTGAAGGGACCTGAGATTTCCATTCCAGCTGGAGCCACTTTTCCCCTCAGGGTGCTGAAGGGAACAGGTAGCTGGGAGGGGAAGAAAGGGGAGGGAAAGGGAGGATGCAGGAGGAAGAGGGAGGATGTGCACTGTGCCAGGGAGCCCCTGGCTGTGCAGAGCTCAGCCCCAGCACAGTTTGTCTTTAAAACACTCTGTGGGGGCCAGGTGCAGCTGAGACTGGGTCCCATCCCAGCCCAAGAGCCCAGCTTCCCTCTGTGCACAGCAGCACCAGGCAGGAGCTGCCCAGCCCCTCCATCCCCCTCCCCACAGCGATGGCTCTGCTCTTCACAGGCTCCCAGTTCACAGCTCTAAACTCACCTCCAGCACACCTGGACCTGGGCTGTGGCAGCCATGCCATGGGGAGACTGATACCAGAGACATCTGAGCCTGGCAGGAGCTGGGCAGGCCCTGAGCTGGAATTCTCATGGATCCTGGTCCCCTGATCCTGCTGTCATTCCTCCACCGCCTGTTCAAACACTCATTTGCTCCTATTTACCCACCACAGCCTTAAAATACTTAGAGATTTCAATACTCTAAAGGCAGGTTAATCATTTATTTATTGTTTGCTTCTTATTTCAGAGGCCTGAATTACACCATCATTACTTGGAGAGAGGCTCTAACAACCCAAGCTGTTTGTCTAGCAGCCTCATTTATTTTTGCATGGCAAAACCATTATTCCCCCCCCAAATTTAGAACAAAATAAGAAAAATACCCTTGAGCACTTCATCCAATTTTAAAGCAAGAGCTGTGTTAGTCCCCACAAGAGCCAGCAGCTGAGTTCCCAATTACAGGACAGATCAAGCAATAACTCTGGATCATCTGGCACAGCTCAGGCAACTCGGAATGGAACAGCAAGTGCAGGAATTGGGCTGCCAAAGGCTTGGAAGGAGCAAAGTGAGGGAAAGCTGCTGCCCTGAGGGGAGGCAGGGGAAGCCCAGCCAGCCCAGGGGTGTTCCAGCCCTGCTGCCCCAGCAGGAGGAAGGAGAAGGGGTCAGGCAGCCCAGGGATGCTGCAGAGCCTGCCCCTGGTGTGCTTTGGGTCCCCTGTCCCCAAAAACACTCAGCACTCCCAACACTTGTCCTGGCACTGCCTTGCTGCAAACATTTAAAGATGTTTTCCCTTAATTCCCAGTTTTCCCTGCTTCTCCTGGAAAATGAGCCATGACACATGAGCCATTTGCAAGGCTGCCAGTGTGACATTGGCTGTATTTCCATGGCAACTCTCCCCTCTCCCTGCCCAGCCCCTGGATGTGCATTCCCAGCAGGCTTGGGCTGCAGACACACATCATTATATTTAATCTGAACAAGTGTGTACCTGAGTTGACTTTATTTCATGAAACTGCATAAGAAATTAAATTTCTCTCACTATTTCCTGCTCTCCCATCCCGGTGTCATTACTTGCAGGGCTCTGCCATTACTTGTTGGCATTTTGCATCAGTACATAATGATACAATATCAGATAATGTTAAGATGCAGAAACCACTCCAAACACCAGACAGCAATTTTCTGCTCAGTTTCCCAATTTAACCTGAATTGATACTACACTGTAAGTCTGCAAGAGGTTCAGGGACTGCTCTAATTAGAGCAGCATCTTGGGCAGCAGCACTCGCTTGCATCCTGCCTGTTTGATCTGGCCTTGATAGGGCAATTAAGAGGCAGAAGAGAGAATTCCTCTCCTAGATTTGTCCTCATGAACAGCACCAGCTCCTCCTGTTACAGCTCATCTTCTGATCCTCCAGCCCAGCACAGCTCTCAGCCCTCATGAAATTCATTGTGTTTTATAAATCCCACTCAAAAGGACAAGTTTAACTTCCCCTGTCCAGGAAAAGGCCATGGGATGGTGAGCACACCTCGTGGGGCACAGCTCCTGCCCTGGGCAGTGCCCAGCCCTGAACAGGCTGCCCAGGGAGGGGCTGGAGTCTCCCTCAGCGGGGATCCTGCAGAGCCCTCTGCACACCATGCTGTGCCCTGTGCTCTGGGATGGCCCTGCCTGGGCAGGGAGGTGCCACAGGGACCCCTGGGCCCCCTGCCAGCCTGGCATTCTGTGGTTCCCCACCTCTCCAAACCACTGGCACAGCAAATCTTCTCCTGTTGACTCAGCTCTGTCTTTTCCACCCCAAAAGCCACGAAAAAGAGGAAAAGAGGTCACATGATGGCAACAGCAAATCCATGGACATCACCAAAGGATGGTTGTTCCCTGCTGTCAGCCCAAAGAACCTGTGGGAGCTGTGCTGAACCCCCAGGAACCCCCCTGTACCCTGTGAGCAGGCAGAGGGACCCTGCCCACACCTGTGGGGTGGCAGCAGGTCCTGAACCCCCTGACTGAGGGCAGAGCTGCTCCAGGATAAATCCTTCTTCCACAGGATCCCTGAGAGCTCCAGCTGATGAGGAGCAGAGGCAGTGAAATCCCTTCCTGAGTCCTCATTAACCCATTTTCCCACAAAACAGTGCAGGAGCTCAGAAAACAGCACAGTTTGGACAACACTCAGGTGTGGGGTGGGACTTTTGAGGCTGTCCAGGACAGCTGGACTTGGATGATCCTTGTGAGTCCCCTCCAGCTCAGGATTTTCTGTCCAGTGACTTTTATGGTGCCATGGAGAGGACCCAGGTCCCGTGGGGGAACACAAACACAGCCCCACTGCATCCATGGGCACTCAGAGAACAACTCCATGGGGTGGGATAAAAACCAAAAACCACTGGCTAGAAATGCCTGAAGGCACTTGGCAGTGTTCCTCCCTCTTGGAAAGGCACTGGCAGGAGCTGCCTCCTGTGCAGCTCCAAGGCCAAATGCAGGAGGAAAGCATTCCACTGGCAGCAGAATGTTCCCATCAGGGACTGAGCCTTTTGTGCTGCCTTATCTGGACTCAGCTGGGGGGACTCCTGCAGCCCCAGAAACTCCTTTTAGCTTTTAGAACTTCCTGCTTTTTGGAGAAGCCTAGGAGGACAGAGAAAATGAACCCATCACTCTCAGTTCTGACTGCACCATCTTGCAGAAACAGAACCTAAATGAGGCAAAGCCAGGATGAGATGAAAACTAAATAAAGCCAGGATTTGCTAGTTTAAGCTATCAGAGGTGCATCTTACATCTCTCCTCAGGAACACTTCTCCATGTTCACGAAGATGCTGGTGGCAGATTAAAAAATCCATGTGGAAGACATGGAGGTTTGGATATATTCAAACCAAAGCCACAGCAGTATTTTGTCACATATTTTGTGTTTGGAAGTTTAAATGGATATATTCAAACCAAAGCCACAGCAGTAGTTTGTCACTTATTTTGTGTGCTCACCTCTGACGCCATGGTTTGAGTGTCACCTGCACAGACAGGAGCTTGTGTTATGTCATTTATCAGATATGGGCCAATCTGAGACTGAATCAGAAATGGGCCCATCACAGGTGTAAAAAAGTGTTAAATCCCAACAGGAACCAGAGGCCACACTTAGAATTTAAGCCACCACCTCCCACCACACAGAAATGTCACCACACCCTCTGTGACACCAATGGGTGGTGAAGAAACAAAACTTTTCCAAAGAGAAGAAAAAAGCAGGATTTCAGCATTTCTTTCACTCTGACTGCACGTAAGATTTATTGGTTTCTCTGCTAGGGAAGAGGGAAAGATGAGAAAATCCCAGAGTCATGAAGGTTGGGAAAGCTGTCCAAGGCCATCCAGTCCAAGCTGTGCCCCAGCTCTGAGTGCCACCTCCAGCCCTTCCCTGGGCACCTCCAGGGATGGGGACCCCAAACCTCCCTGGGCAGTTCCAAGGCCTGAGCCCCCTTTCCATGGGGAAATTCCTCCTGATGTCCACCCTGAGCCCAGCCTGGGGCTGTTCCCACTGTTCCCCAAGGACAGCACTGTCCAGAGCAGACACCTGGAGTGACTTGTTCAGGAGGGTTATCCAGGACACCAGGAAAGGGAAGCAGCAGCTGAATGCAGAGGATCCCTGTGCAGCCTCACCACAGGGACTGGGAGTGGATCTTGCTTCCAGCTCCTTCCCACCTGTGATGAACCCCACAGATTAGAGAAGCTCCAGCCAAAGGCCTGGAAACAAATCCCAAAATGCAGAACACAGACCTGGGACTACCCAAGCTTTGGGTTCCCATCCTTCAGGTCCCTGCTCTGACCTGAACCGACCTGCAGGGTGAGAGGTTTCACACCTCTCCCAAAACCCAAACTCAGGGGCCCTGGGCAAACTTGGCTCAACTGCTGAGGCACCACTGAAACCTCATTTTGGAAAGAAATGGCAAAAAGAAAGAATTCAACCCAAAACTTTCCCACCTGCACTCCAGAGGGACCTCTCAGGTCCCATTGCTCCAGCTGAGGGTGAGCTCCTTTCTGGGGCCCCAGACTTGGCCTTCCAATTTTAACCCTCTGTAGTTCCCCCTCTCCAATAATAAATAATTTCCCTCTAAAAGGAGCTGCTCCAGTGCAATGTTGACTCGTGCACATGAAATTAAGTCATGTTACAAAACTAATTTATGTACCCTGCTGGCCACAGAGCCTCTCTGGGCACAAACTGGGGAACCATTTCCACACGTTTGATCTGAGTTTTTCTAAACAGTGTTAGAAACAGCTGGAAAGTTCTAAATTTAATTTTTCCAAATGAAAAACTTCATCAAAATGGGCATTTACACACGGCTGGGGCAGGGCAGGGGAGGTACCATCAAAATTTTCCATCCTTGAAAAATCTCCCAATTTTTTCATTTTTTAATACTGAGGGTGCAAATCAGCCCAATTTCCTTTCATTAGAACTTGTTATGTTGTTCTTGCTTTCCCTGAAAAATTTCACAGAAGAAAAAGAATTCCCAACAAGCTTTAATTTTAATTGATTCCCATTCAACCCAATGAGGTCATGCATGTTTAATTATCATCATCCCTATTACAGATGGAAAATCAACTTCCTCTGATGTTGCTATGCTAATTATCATCTCATTTGTTTAGCAATGGCATCCCACAACTGATGGAGATTATGGAAAACAAAGAGCAAAAAGACCTGTACAGAAATTGCAAACAGTGGCCAGGGCTGAGCAAAGGCCTGGATGGAACACGTGGATCACATCCAGCACCATTCAGAGATTCCTTTTAGCTCTCCAAGGCAGGAACACACTCAGGGATTTTGCCATGCTGAACTTTCAGTAAAATAAAGAGGAAAACCAGTATGAAAATACAATCCCATTCCTTGAAGGGCTGGGAATGGAGGGGAAGGGGAATTAAAAACGAGGCTTTGAAAGGAACAAAGTGTTTCTGAAATTCAAGGCTGCTCCAAAGACCAGCTCAGGTCTCTCAGACTGGGAATGAAACACAGAATCCCAGAATGGTTTGGGCTGGGAGGGGCATTAAAGCTGATCAATTCCACCCTGCCATGGCAGGGACACCTCTCACTGTCCCAGGTGCTCCCAGCCCATCCAGCCTGGCCTTGGGCACTGCCAGGGATCCAGGGGCAGCCACAGCTGCTCTCTGCCTCCTTCCCCTCCCCTGCTCTGGGCACATTTTGTACATCCCTGGCAGCAGCAGCCCCTCCATCCCTCTGCCAGTCTGTCCCTGGGACTCTCCCAGCTCCTGTCAGTGAGGTCACTTTGCCTCCTGATGATGCTGCTGCTCCAAGACTCTTCAAAAGTGAGCTGGGGTCAGGTCTGAGAGTAAACAAAGGCAACCCAAGACCTGCAGTGGACTGGAAATGCTCCTTTTTCCTCCCAGGGAGGGTAGGTAAACTTGATGCTAATCTCTGCTCCAAGCAAGTGTAATCCCTCTGCATCCCAATAAATTGTGGCATCTACAAGGACAGCTCCAGCACATCAGTGCAGTGATGTGTGTGACCCAAAATAAGAACATGAGGACCAGGAGACTGCTCTCCAAAGCAGCTGGGTGTGCAGAGCTCTGCAATGCTTATTAGGCTCGTTTAAGTACCAAATTAAGCAAAGAGTGGGAGGAAAGACTGATGAAACCATAATCTGATCTCCTGCTCCAAGTTTAACCTTAGCTTGGCAGCTCTGTCTGCTTCTACGCTTATTTTTAATTTAGTAATGCTCTGATGATTTATTTCTATACTAAAGCCTATTTCACAAAAGCTGAAAAAGAAAATTCTCCCTCACAACTGAAAGGAAGCCACTTCTGCAGGCACACAGGGAATTGGAGCCAGCTTGGCCAAGGGAAGCACTGCTCCCTGGAAAAAGCACTCAAACTCCACTGTCTTCCCTGCTAAAATGGAAAATGTGGCTCTGCTGGGAGCCCTGAGCACTGCTGGGGCTGCACAGCCCCTGGGGGTTTGTGTCAAGGCCTCCCTGGAAATCTTGGACAGCACTGAGAGAGCTTTGGATGGAAGGTGTGAGGGACACCAGCCTGGTGCCACAGCCCACAAAGCTGCTAATCCTCCAGCATCCCTGTTCCCATGGATTCCCAAGTGATTTTTCCTGGAAATAGCTGCAAGTCCCCACCCCAAACGAGATGGAACATTCCAGCAAAGCAGCCATCTGCTTCTCCCATTCCTGTTCCAAAAGGAACTGGAATCTCTCCTCTCCTTCCTTCCCACTTTTCTTTTTAGAGCATCTTCAGCCAGAGCCCTTCAAGGCTGCTCCAAACACCAGCTCAGGGCTCTCAGACTGGGAATGAAACCCAGAATCCCAGAAGGGGAATTCATCCTTAACACTGCACCTTGTGTGCTTCTCTCTCCTTCCAAACACGTTTTCTTCCTGCAGAAATAATCTAGAGGACACCAGGCATTTGCTGACCAGTGGACAGAAAGCTTTGCAACATAAAGAAAACAAAAGATCTTGTGGATTAGACAGACCTAGATCCTGAAATTCACTCTGAGGAAGGGGAAAGAGCTTCAGCAGACTTTGTCATCCTAAAAAATTCCCCAGATTTTTCATTTTGTTCCCTCTCAAAAAAGTGACAAAGCCACGACTGCCCACATACAAGAGCAGCTGCCTACAGACAGAGAGAAAATACAGAAATCAGAGCTCCTGGAGTTGTTTATTTTCTGCTTTGGAGATGATACCCACACAGCTGTCAACTGAAGCAGAGAGATAAGCCTAAACATGGGGCTGATCCCGCTCCAGGAAGTGTTCCCATCCCTTTCCTTTCCCAAGAAGGAGCAGGAAATGCCCTGAGACATCCCAGTTCCCTGGGAAGGACAGGGAGCCTCAGGGAGGTGCTGAAGGAGGTTAATGGGGGGACTGGAGCACCTGCCCATGGACACAGGCTGGGAGAGCTGGGATTGCTCACCTGGAGGACAGGAGGGTGTGTGGGAACCCCACAGCACCTGCCAGGCTCTGGAGGGGACACAGGGAAGGCAGAGAGGGACCCTGCACCAGGAACTGCAGGGACAGGACACAGGGAATGGGGTCAGACTGCCAGAGGAGAAATTTAGGTTAAAGCTGGGGAATAAATCCTTCCCTGCAGGGTGGGCAGGCCCTGGCACAGGTGCCCAGAGCAGCTCTGGCTGCCCCTGGATCCCTGGCAGTGCCCAAGGCCAGGCTGGATGGGGCTGGGAGCACCTGGGACAGTGGAAAAACCAACAATTTGATCTTGGAAATGCCAACACATGCAGGGAAGATCAGTTCTTAATATTCCCATTTTCCTGCATCAACTACTCCATCCCAATCTGCCTCACTGTCCTTTCCATGCACACAGCCCAACAGGGAGCTTCTCAATTCCTCCAAACTTAGAGCAAAAGGCATCAAACTGCATCCCCAAACCCCTCCTCAGTGCCAGCCTTTGCTTCTGCCTCTGTTTTGGCAGCAAATGCTCTTGACACATTTCATGGTTCAACTGCAGTCCCACTCAGGACTGCCACAGCTTCAAAATCTGATGTGGCACCTTCCCTGGAGCCTGCAGCTCTCCAAGTTTTTAGTTCTGCCTGCATGCAGTTTGTACCATGAGGAATTCACAATTCCTTGGCACCCTGCCTTAGCTGACCTCAAGAAAAAGTTCTGTCATTGCAATAGGAAAAAACCAAAAAACCAGAACTTCCCCCTAAAAAAAGAAGCCAGAACCATGGGGTCATGTGGCCATAAAGTCCCATTTGTAGAGAATCTGGGAAACCTGTGGAGCAGCAGAGGTAACCAGGGAGCCCAGGAGGCAATTTGGGGCACACCTGGCTGGGACTGAGAGCTTCTCTCATGGCCAGGAGAGCAGAGCTGTGCTGGAGCTGGCAGGGCTGGGCACAGCAGGGACCTGTGCCCTGTCCTGTGCCCTGTCTGTGCCCTGCCTGTGCCCCTGCAGGCATCAATCCCTGCTCAGCAGAGGGAAGAGCTCGTTCCATTCAGTCCCAGCAGTGACTTTGGGCAGTGCTGACAGAGCAAACCTGAGCCTCCCCCTCTGCAGGCAGTGTGGGGGCTGCTCCCCTGTGCCTCCCACCCTGTTCCCCCCCTCCCAGCCCCAAACCCTCCTCCCAAGCCCAGCTCTCCCGTTCAGACCAGTTTGCTGCAGCTGCAGAGCTCTGAGCTCTCGTGGCAGCGCACAAAAACGCTGACAGATGTTCACCTAAATATTTCATGTATTTTTCTTTTCCCCTCCCAAAGAACTTTTTCCTGAAGACAAAGCACAGAGAGTGCAGAAGGGAAGGACACAGCAGGCTGGTGTCCAGCAGGATGTCACCCTGTCAGCCAGAGCTGTGGGCTCTGCTGGCTCAGTGCCATGCCAGACCAGGACTAATGCCCAAAGAGCTGCAGATTTAAGCCAGGCCTAAAGAAGGGAGGGGATGGGCTGCAGGGCAGCTCTCCCCAGGGCAGATGAGCTCAAAGCAGACCCAGCCCCCTCACACAGCCCCCATTTCTGTGCTCCCTGTGCCAGGCTGGCAGAGCTGAGTGTGCCCAGGCATTCATCACAGCAAATGCAGCAGGAGGCAGAGCCAGCTCAGAACAGCCCCAACCTGAGTGCTCATTAGCAAGGACCTGCTCGTGTTCTGAGCAGCAGAGCAGCTACAAGGCTGCAGGGACGTGAGCATGGTGTTCATTAAGCACCACAGGACCCACCCAGGGTCTGGAGCTGCCTCAGCTGTCAGGGCACAGCCTTGGCCAGAGCTGCTCCCCTGGACAGACATTGCCTCTCCAGGCCCTTTTGGGGGTGTCTGCTCTGGAGAGCCCAGGAATCCCCTGAGCTCTGAGCACTCCCCCCCACCTCTCCAGGTGGGTTCACAGCCCCGAGGCAAAGCTGAGGGGTTCATGGTGGGCAAGGTGGGAGCAGGGATGAGGCAGCACCTCGCCAACCCTTCAGGATGAGCAGGGTGATGCTCCTCCAAATGGGCTTCTGTGGCCAGGCAGCCCAGAGCCAGCCCCAGGTACATCCCTTCCAGGCACTGACAGGATCTGGAGCCTCAAGAAACAGCAACTAAAAGATGTTGCTGGGTGAGCTCACTTCCACAGGAGCACCCAACCTTCCCTGGCAGCGGTGCAGGCTGCCAGTGCCCAAGCTGTGCTTTGCAGGAGCCCAGCAGTGACTGCACCAAGGGCCAGTCTGGCTGCAGACAGCAGCAAATCCCAACTTAGGAGCTGTTCATCCCCAAAGGTGGGGAGGGGAAAGGGTAGGTGCCCCCACAGGGGGTATGGGTGGTTTGGGTTGGGAGGAACCTGAAAGATCATCCTGTTCTACCCTCTTCCACTGTTCCAGAGGGTTCCCAGCCCTGTCCAGCCTGGCTTGGATCCAGGGGCAGCCCCAGCTGCTCTGGGCACCCTGTGCCAGGGGCTCACCTCCCTCACACCCAGGAATTCCATCCTAATATCCCAGCCAAAGCCACTCCAGTTTAATGCCACCCACCTTGTCCTGTCCCTCCTTCCCCTGTCCAAAGTCTCTCTCCAGCTCTCCCAGAGCTCCTTCAGGTCCTGCAAGGTCACAATTCAGTCACCCCAAAGCTTCTCCTCTCCAGGTGAGCATTCCCAGCTGTCCCAGCCTTTCCTTCCAGCAGAGCTGCTCCATCCCTCTGCTCATCCTGGAGCCTCCTCTGGGCTCCTGCAGCAGCTCCAGCTCCTGCCTGTGCTGGCCCAGGGCTGCAGGTGGGCTCTCAGGGACCACCAGGACCTTGCCAACTGCTCTCCCCCAGACTTCCAAACCCGTGCTCTGATGAAGGGAGGTGGCTGTGGCTGGCTGGGCTTGCCAGGCTCTGCTCATACCCTGGGCACACACTCCAGCAGCACCAGGAGAGCATCCCAAGGTGGAACCTCAGCAGGATTTAGCTCAGACTCTCCTGGAGAAAGCAGCAGGTCTGGGCTCAGGGCAGGGAGGGAGTGGGAGTTTATAAAATCTGCTGTGATCCAAGGCAGAGCCAGCTGAGGATGAGAGCAGGGATCCATTTTTCCTTTAATTCAGTCTAGGCCCATTTATGCAGCACTGCCTGCAAAGGACAGTGACTGAAAGCTCACATGAAAGGAAATCATCGCCCTCAGCTCTGGCTCTCAAACACTCTTTAAAGCCTCTCTGATGAAGGGCTGCTCTGCTGTGTCACCCAGCTCCATTATCACTCCTTTGTTTTCAGTCCCCACCCCCAAAGTCATTAAATACTTGCTTTCTAATGAAAATTGATTGGTTTTGGCCAATAAATCACTTAAAAGCCATCTGCCAATGAAAAAAAAAAAATCAAAGAGCCAAATTCCCCCAACTCCTCCTCGAGTATTTTTCCCCTCTGCTTTGGATTTAGAGGGAAAATATATTTGGATAATCCATCAACAGCAGCTCTCTCCTGGGAAGTGTGAACAGACCACAGAAAAGGCTCAGCTTGGCTTTGACTTCCAAAATCACTTCATGGACCACTCGGAAACAATTCAGCAGCAGGGTATGAGCTCTGAATATTGGTGCTGCCCCAGATTGTTTTGTTTTCATTAATAAGATTATTGCAGTGAAAACAGGCTCTCTGAAGCTTAATTTTCCAAGCAATTGTTAAATAATTCAATACCCATCTTTTCTGTCTCTTTAAAGCCTCTGAAAAATCAAAACCCTTCACAAATTAAAGGCCAAATCCTGTTTACTCTTTCCATTTCTAAAGCGTCTCTGACATCAATAAAGGCTGTTTTTGTGACTTGGGCTCAGATTAAAGTTCTGTCAGTGTGAATATTTTTTATTTTTTCAACCAGGAGCATAATTTTTTTTTCTCTTTTAATCAAAATTATTCTCTTATGCAAAGCTCTAAAAATACAAAAGCAAACCCTTCCTGTGTGGCCAGCGTGGTTTTCTTCATAAAAATGGATTACATGAACATTTTCTACCAATAAATTACAGCTCCTTTCAGGAAGGAGAATCTGCTCCCTTGCCTGTAACTCTGTTCTCCTGAAGGGACAAGCCAGAGGCTCAGTGTCCTTGCCCAGTTTTCAAGGCCCTTCAGGGAGAAACTGAGCTGGACCAGTGCTTGAAGGAGGCCTTTAAGGTTTAATTTTAAGCAGTAACAGTTGATTTGGCCAAGAATAATGGTTTTGTAGGATCATAGGATATGCTGGGCTGGAAGGGACTCACCTAAATATATAAATAAATATATAAAAATATATACATAAATCAATATACATAGAAATAAAAATATAAATAAATATATAAATAAAATCAAGGATCCAACTCCTGGCCCTGCACAGACCCCCCAGCAACCCCACCCCTCCAGGCCCTTCTCCATCTCCCTGTCCCTCCTTTGGATGGTCTCCAGTGTCTCTGGATCTGTCTTATACTGCCCCAAACTGCCCCCAGAGCAGAGCAGAGTAGAGCAGGACAATCACACCCATAAAACCTTTAAAAAGTGCCCCCTGGTTCCCAGGACAAGATGGCATTTGCACCATCAGCAAAGAGCAAAGGAAGACTGCCTGCATTCATTTTCATCCAGGAATCACTGGAACAGCCAAGGAACAGCCAAGGAACCCCCAAATCACTTCCCTGACTCCAGACAGCCCCTTCTACAGCCCCTTCTCAGGCAAAGCAGGAAATGTTTTGGTGACAAGAAGTCCCAGCCAAGGCTGGGCAGGGCTCCAGGGGTTCCATCTGCACCAAGCTGGCCTGAAGGCTCAGCACCCAAGGGTGGATCTCCCCTGTCCTAGGAAAGGCACAGCCTTCCCTGGGGCAGGTAGTAATCCTGAACACAAATCCCACTCCATGCCCCAAATGTCCCACCCAAAGAGGCTCCAACTCTGCTTTTTCCAGGTCCCTTGGCCAAAGCAGCCAGGCACGAGCCCATCCAGGCCCCTCTGCTGTCGCTGTGACAGCTCTGGGGTGGCTCTGATGACAGCTCTGCCCATGGCCCTGGGAAGCTGCACACACACAGACCCTCCACTCCAAAAGCTTTTCCCTAATTCAGAGAGAATCACACAGCTTTGGGCCCTCTCCCAAACCCTGGGGCTGGGTGGGGACCTTGCCAGGTTTCAGCGAGGTTTGGATCTCCTGCTCTGGATGCAGCCAATCCTGAGGGGAATCCTCCAAGAATAGAGACCTGAAACCAGATCCAGCACTGACATCCATGGGGACCTTCCTCATCCCTGGGCTGCTCCAGGGACACCAGCCTCAGGTGCACCCTCAGCACTGGCTCCCCAGGCAGTGACATCAATCTGCCCATCCTGTAAAACCTGACACCATCACAAAGTGTTACAGAGCCTTCTTTTACACTTGGCACTAAATTAGGTGACATTAAAAACCAGCAGATGAAGAATTCCTCATAAAGACGCCCAACAGCAGCAATCCGAGCTCCAACATGTCCATGGCAGCTTTCTCACACCACAGGGAATCTCTGGGAAGTTTAAGAGCTTCAAATTAGCACACCAGGGAGTGAAAGTCACTTTGTGCAGCCAGTTGAGGATCACTCCTCCCAGTACCGTTAACATAAAAATCGAGAAAGTCAATTAAAATTTTTATTATGCGGCCTCAAATCATCCCCAAAAAACCCTCAGCACTAAAAGGAAAACCCAGACTGAGAACACTGAAGAGGTTCTTGCTGGAGCACTTTAGAAGCTGATAAAGCACTTGATGGTTTTAATTTAATCTGGAGCTGGATGACAAAGTTATTGAGGTCATGATTCTGACCTAAATCTTCCCTCTCCTACATTCTGAGCCCAAACAAGACTGACACTAATTAAACAACAACACCAAAAAAAAAAAATCCAAAAATCCCTCTATTTCTTCTCTACAAGGCCAGGTTGAACAGGGCTTGGAGAAGCCTGGCATAGTGGAGGGTGTCCTTGCCCATGGCAGGGCTGGAATGAGATGAGCTGTAAGGTCCCTTCCAATCCCAATTATTCTGTGATTCTGTCATTCTTCTGTCACTTGTTTTCAGGTTTCCAGAAACCTTCGTTATCCATGCCAGCCAGGAGTGACCAAATCTTTGGTTTCAGCTTCACATCCCTGGAAGCACAGGTCTCCAGGAGCTAGGGAGGGATGGGTCTGACTTCTTGAGGTGTTTGCATAAGATCTTTGCAGCAGCTCTTTCCAGAAGCACCAACCAAACCTTGCCTGGGGAAGAGCCCCAGAATCCCAGGAGGGTTTGGGTTGGAAGGGATTTAAAATCCATCCAGTGCCACCCCTGCCTGGGACACCTCCCCCTGTCCCAGGCTGCTCCAGGCCCTGCCCAGCCTGGCCTTGGACAGATCCATGTTGTTCCCATGCTGGACCAAGGTCTGGCCCAAAGTCCTTTGGAGCTCCATGGATTTTGGTGGAAATGATGGTGAGCCCTGACATAGAACTGTAGGGATGGAGGAGAACCTGACTTCAAGGGAGATGAAGCATTTGGGTGGCCAACACAGAGCTTTGGTCTCCTTGACCTGCTCAAGGAAAGCGGCTTCAGAGCCTGATCACCACGGCCAAAATTCATCTTCCTGTTTGATTTAAATTTTATCTGTTTAAATTTTATATGTAGCCATTGAAGAGCTCCGTGAGCCTCCTGCAGCTATTCCTACCAATCCCATCCCATCCCATCCCATCCCACATCTGACACCAGCATCTTCTCACACATTCCAGGTGAGGTTTCCAAAAACAAATTCTCATTTCACCATCCCACATTTGGCTCCTATGGAAATCTTCCCCTCAACTTCCAAATGCCACAAGAGTGAGAACATTTTAAATCATCTTCACATAGAAACAGGAATCTTCCTGCAGTTTGGAGATGTTAAAGCAAGAAAGAACCAATTTTAAAAATATTCAGCATTTTGTACAAATGCCTCGAGACTTTTTTCAAAACAAACCCACAGAAACCCAGGAAATATCCTTAAAATTCTGCCTTTTCCTCACACCTGTGTCCAACAGTTTGCACCATCCCTGAGGTGCCTCCTGCCACCTTGAGCACTCCTGTGGTGGTGAAATTATTGATAAGAGTTTGAGCAAACCTGTGTAAATCTGAGGCTCTGCTGTGCACCTTGCTAACCCTGCCAGGGTGGGGATGTGCTATAGGAACGTCTTGTCCCAGCCATGGAGATCCTCTTCCATCCTTTTATGGCAGTAGAGGTTATTCCCAAGAGCCCTATTCCTCTGGCTATTCCAGAGTCTGTGCAAATCCTGTGTGCAAGAAGTTTCAGGCTGTTACAGCGGCCTGAAAGAAGTCTCAGAGGTTGGACTAAAAGAGGAAAGAAGCAGCATTTATTTAATTCAAATAAAGAAAGCTCTGAGTCTTTGGGCTTTTGAACACCATCATGGGATGAGGGCTGCAGGAAGCCCCATGGAAAAATCAACAGCTAGAGGTTCCTGGAATGAATAATAAATATAATAATGATCCCACCCCAACTGAAAGGCCAGCCCCAGAGAGGGACAGCTCAGCCCACCTGAGCTCTGGGACTGAGGAACACTTTAATTAAACACAAATGCCTTGTTAGCAGCAGAGCCTTCCCTCCTGGGCCACATTCCCACCTGAGCCCCTGTTTGTGCCAGCTCCACCCCGGCATCATTCCCACACCTGGGAGGAAGTTGGCTCTTTCCTAAGAACGCTGCAAATTCACATTTCTGAGGCTCACAAATTCACGTTTGTGAGGCTGAGGCAGCAGGTAATTGGGTGGGTTAATTAACATTATTTTCATCTTTATAAAAAACCCCCAAACCTATCAGCCTTTCTATTCTTTCACAAGCCATAACTCTCAAACCCCATTTCCTCCTCACAATGATCTTAATTCTAATTAAATGAGCTTTTGTCTTCCAGCAGCAGTAAAGATGAAGTGCCACATAAAACATCTGCAGCGTAGCCCTGTCCAAAATCCACTTCAACCTAAGAGCTGGCGTTGGTTTTTAAATTTTTGGTTTTGTTTTTATTAGGGTTGGGTGTTTGAGATGGTATTTTGTGTTTAGATTTAGATGTTTATTATTTTTTATTTATACTATCACTTTAGAAGTTGTGAGTTTTATAATATTTTATTAGTAAGTTATAAAAAAGTTTTGTATTTTGTATAAAACTATATTTAAAAGATTTTAAAACTTTTTTTTATAAGTTTTTAGGGAAAAAATTAATTAAGAATATTTAATTATATTTAATATTAATTATATTAAATATAATTAAATATTATTAATTAAATTTAATATTTAATTTAATAATATTTATTATATTACATATATATCATTAACTATAATCAATTAATTAAATATATAGTATTTAATTATATTTAAATTATTTTTCTTTTTAACTTAATAATTAATTATTGATGTTCTGTAATGTAGATTTTGTTTAATTATATAGTATTATTTATGAAGAAGGTGAAGAAGATGAAGAAGAAGGATTCAGTTTTGGTTTAAAATTTTCATTTTGTTTTACATATATGTTATATTTTAAAACTTTAAATTTTAAGGTTTTTATTAGGTGGTATTATATATTTTAAATTAAATTAGATACTCATAATTTTAGTTTTATTATTTAATTTTAGAAGTTTTTTTTAATGGTTTTAGGTTAAATGTAGTGGTTTTTTGGGGGTTAGAATTTGTTAGTAGAGAAAGTTTAAAATGTTTAGTATTTAGGGTTATAACAAGCTGTCTCCAAGCTGCATCCATGCCCGGCAGGCTTGGGAAGAGGCTTCCCATCACCTCTGGAGCCCCCTGAGGGCTCCTCCAGCCCCAGCACCTCCTGGGGCTGCTCACTGAGGGAGCCTTGCAGCCTCTGCACAGCCTCCCGTGGAAAACACAAAGAGGAAGTCAGGAAATTCCATGTATTGTAAATAATCCTGTCCATCCAGGGTGGTGGTGGAGGTGCTCAGGAGAGGAGTGGATGGGGCATGTCCCAGTGTGGGGCTCGGGGCTGGAGCTGAGGCTCTGGGAGAGCTTTTGCAGCCCCAGGGGCTCTGTGGCTGCAGGGACAGCAGGACCTGGCAGCAGAGCTCAGGTGTGACAATTCCTGCTCTCAGAACGTGTGTCCAGCCCCCTTCCCTGCTCAGCTGGGTGTCCCTCAGCCCAGGGCTGCTCAGGGGTCACTCCCTGGGTGTGTTTAACAAAGCCTGGATGTGGCACTGGCTGCCAGGGCTTAGATGAGATGTTGGGGCTGGGTTGGACTCAGTGATCTTGAAGGTCTCTTCCAACCCAGTGATTCTGGAATTCTGTGATTCTGTGGCTCCTGGGTGAGACCCAGGGCAGGAGAGCATTCCTTGTTTTCCTGGAGCCATCAATACCTCACAGCTGTAATTACAAATCCTGGGGCTGCCCTGAAGCCCCATCAGCACACGGAGCCATAAATCTCCAGATCTCAGCAGCTTTTTGACCAAAGCTGGTGTGACACAACCAAACCAGGTCAGGCAGGAGGAGCTGCTGGCTCTGGGGTTCACACCAGTGAAACAACAGGCTCCAGACCTCAAGGAACCTCAAAGGAGCTCATGTTCTGTCAGTGGGAAATAAATCATTGCTGAAGATGCTAAAAACCTGGATCCCACCATGGGATACCCCAGGACCAGGTCATCAATCTGCTGTTTCACAGCATCTCCAAAGATCTCTCTTGGATTTCCCACAGGACTCTGAAAGAATCAGCTTCCTTCCATTTTTTGTAGCCTCAAAGGTTTTCTGGAAGCAAACTCTGACCAATGCCTGTCATTAATACCTGGATAAATCCTGGCTGCATCTCCACAGCAAAGCCCATCCAGGCATGGAACACAGGCACAGATCCCCTCCTGACACAGCTCAGCACCAGGAGATCCCACCAGCTCTGCAGGAGCTCACTCTGCTGGACATCAGGATCTCTGTGATGACCATTTTAAATCTCATTTTCTGTCTGCTTCTTCTGGCAGAGCTAATTCAGACATGATCCATTACCCTGCAATCACAATTTTATCTCCTGCACAGAGGCAGGCAGAGCCTGGCAAGGAAAGCCTGGCTGTGAAACCAGGCCCAGCTAGTGCTGAGATTGGGGGGATCTTTGGTGTATCTGCATTTGAAATGTTAAGGTGACAAAAATACAACAGCTGATGTATTGCAGACCCCAGGTATTACAGCAGCATTTCTCCCAGGGATTAAGGGAGGCTATTTCTTGCAGGATATTACTGGATAAAGCAGGAGCCTGGAGCCAGTTTGAGACTGGGCCATATTTTAGACAAATTTCATTTCAGAGGCCATCAGCTCTCTGCCTAGATAATCATATCTGGGAATTAGCCAGGAGAGAAATCTGCCCCAAAACATTCCTATATTCTGTCTCCAGTCCCCACTGAATGTATTTAGTCACCTCTGGGCTCACAGGGCTGGAGCAGCTCTGGTGGGCAGGGAATTCCTCCTGGGGCTGCCACAGTCCCCATGCACCAAGAGTAAACCCCAAAAATAGGGAATAAACTGCTTTACTTCACTCCCACCCTTTTATCCTAAGTATCTCTTAAAAACTAATGTACCTCTGTATGCTATAATTTCCTAATTTCCTCTAATCCCATGCATAATTACATGGAGCACTGCACTGCATCCCTTCCATGCAAACATTGCTACCAAGTGCAGGATTTTCAGAGCCTGATGTGACAAAGAAATAACTGCAGTCATTATTTCTGCTCTGTGTGTGGGTACACAACAGGACAGCACGTGTCATTAGCTTCCTGTTGGGGACACTGCCCATTTATCTTCTTCCTGATCCTCCCCCAGTGCCTGCTGGCAATGTTATTTCACTGGTTTAACATGAAAATGTTATTTCAGTGGTTTTACATGTTTTTTATTTAACGTGGCTGGGAAGTTCCTGGGTGTCTCAGGGCTGTGTCCTTCCCCTGGTTCCTTTAAACCCCTGGGGCCTCAGCAGCAGAATCCACATTTCAGAAGCCTTTAACAAAGGTGTCTCCAGAACCCTGCTCTGATCTCTTTTTCCTGTTCCTTCCACTTAGCAGTGCTCAGAGCTGAGGGGCAGATCCCTGGCATTGCCTGGCTGGGGCTAATGGAGCATCCCCTGCTCCAGGGCTGTGTCCAAAAGGGATGTGGGAACCCCAGATAAACCTCTCCCAGCTCCTCCTGCCAGTGTTTGCCATCAGCTGAAATGCAGAGATGTGATGCTCAATGCCCTGCTCAGACTTTAGCACCATCCCTACATTACTTTAAGGTAAAACAAGCACCAGAACAACCTAACAGGACCTGCAGGAGCCAACTCCCAGAGCAAACCCTTCCCCCCTGCAGCTGCACATCAGCTGCAGATCCACCCCCAGCAGCACCTCTGGCTCTCAGCACCAAAGCAAGGAAAACTGTGGAGCTGTGAGAAGTGACCAACATCCCTGTGACCCCTTTCACTCCTGGCTCATTGTAACCCCTAAACTGGTTCATACTGGGGAGCCTGAGGAAACACATCCAAAGAACCAAAATCCTCCTGGTGTAGGTTTTGACCTCCCCACTCCATCTTTCCATGAGCACCCAACCCTCCAGCTCCTCACAGGGATTTCCTCAGCTCAGAAACTCCTCAGCTCACCACCCTCTGCCTTCTGACCTCCCCTGCCACCAAACACCTTCCAAAAACCAACCAAACCTCACCTCCCCTGCCACCAAACACCTTCCAAAAACCAACCAAACCTCACCTCCCCTGCCATCACACACCTTCCAAAAACCAACCAAACCTCACCTCCCCTGCCATCACACACCTTCCAAAAACCAACCAAACCTCACCTCCCCTGCCAGCAAACACCTTCCCCAAACCAAGGCTGTCCCTCCCCACGTGGCTCTGCCTCACTTGTCCTTCACCCCCCCCCCCAAGTGCATGACACAGGGTAAGACCCCATTCTGTGAACACAACAGAGCAGAAGGTGTTACCAGACCTTTAAATGTCATATTTGGGGGTCCAGTTTCCTCAGTCACCTCCAGTGAGAGGTGTTGATACCCAGCCAGCTCCCAGGGTGGTGTCACAATCACAGGGGACCCTCCCTGTGCCAAAGCTTTTCCTGTATCTCCCAACTGCACCACTTTAGTTTAATAAAAGAGTTTGTTCTTTCTTCCTTTTTATATTTACTGGCTGAGAAAGGTTTATCCCAGCAGTGTTGATCCACTTTTATCACCCTCCAGAGGCTCCAGCAGGAGCTGCCAGCAGCACTCTGCTCACACCTCACCTGCAAAGGCTCTTCGGTTCCTCAGCTTTGCCTTCTGCATGGCCCAGCCCTCCTTTAACAAGTCCAGCAGCCTGAATTTGGTTAAAATAACTGTTTATTTGTCAAAGCCCTGACTCCTGTCCAGAATAGGCTGACTCCAAACTAAACTAATTCCTCCATTGAGGGCTGAATGTGCTGCCTGGGACAAGGGAGCCAAAGGAGTAACAAGAAGTCTCTGTGTGAATGGGAACAGACCTAATTTCAGCTTCCAGGGATTATGTCAGTGACCAAAACAGAGTTGTTTTGGTTCAGGATTCCCATCAGGCAGGGATCTGCACTCATGCATCTGCTCTGTGCCTGAGGACAAGGCTTCTCCAGACAAACCATGTCAGGGTCCAGGTGGATCCCACCCACCTGGCCAGACACCACTCCTGATCAGAGCATCACTGTGATATTTGGGGGCTCTGAAGGGAAAACCTCTGAGCTGTGTACACAGAGCAGCCCCAGCTCCCACCCACAGCCTCCCCTCCTGCTCTTGCCTTGGGATCATCCCACCCATGAAGCCTGGCAGGGCTGGAGCACATTTCAGAGCTGCCAGCCCTTCAGCTGGAGTGTTACAACAGCCTGAGACACATTGTTCCAAAGCTTGCCCTGGGAGGAGAGGACTCTGCATTGAGGGAAACACAGCGCTGTGCTCCATGGACCCACCCTCAGTCCATCACATGGAACCATCTCCTCCTTCCTCCTGGTTTGCACACCAAAATGAGGCAAAGCCACTTTGTCACCTGCACTTCCACACCAGATCTGCACAGCTCCTGCACCTCCCTGGTGGGTTTGTTACCAACACCCTTTTCCAAATCCCTGCATCCTTCCAAATCCTCCCTGGCCCATGTCACAGAGCTGGTGGGGGTTATGACATTGTCCCTACCTCTCCAAGGGACCTTCTCACTTCATCTTCCTGCATTTTCATAGAACCATGCCATGGTTTGGGTGGGAAGGGACCTCAAAGCCCACCCAGTGCCACTCCTGCCCTGGGCAGGGACACCTCCCACTGTCCCAGGGTGCTCCAATCTCCATCCAGCCTGGCCTTGGGCACTGCCAGGGATCCAGGGGCAGCCACAGCTGCTCTGGCCACCCTGTGCCAGGGTCTGCCCACTCTCACAGTGGGCCCTTCCAGTATCCCACCTAGCCCTGCTCTGTCTGCAGCCATTCCCCTTTCCTCTGCCACTCCAGGGCACTGTGTGTCCCTGCCCAGCTCTCCCACAGGCTCCCTCAGCAGCTGGATGCCTCCCTGCCCTCCCTGGTGCTGCTCATGAGTTCCCCAGCCCTGAGCAGTGACTACCCCAGCTCTGGACCCCCATGTCCCCTGGTCCTGCTCAGTGAATGTCCCAGCCCTGAGCAGTGAATGTCCCAGCCCTGAGCAGTGAGTGCCCCAGCCCTCTCAGTGAATGTCCCCAGCCCCTCTCAGTGAATGTCCCAGCCCTGGGCAGTGAGTGCCCCAGCCCTGGGCAGTGAATGTCCCCAGCCCTCTCAGTGAATGTCCCCAGCCCTCTCAGTGAATGTCCCCAGCCCCACTCAGTGAATGTCCCAGCCCCACTCAGTGAATGTCCCCAGCCCTGGGCAGTGAGTGCCCCAGCCCTGGGCAGTGAATGTCCCCAGCCCTCTCAGTGAATGTCCCAGCCCTCTCAGTGAATGTCCCCAGCCCCGCTCAGTGAATGTCCCAGCCCTGGGCAGTGAGTGCCCCCAGCCCTGAGCAGTGAATGTCCCCAGCCCTCTCAGTGAATGTCCCCAGCCCCACTCAGTGAATGTCCCCAGCCCTGGGCAGTGAGTGCCCCAGCCCCACTCAGTGAGTGCCCCAGCCCTGGGCAGTGAATGTCCCCAGCCCCACTCAGTGAATGTCCCCAGCCCCACTCAATGAATGTCCCCAGCCCCACTCAGTGAACGCCCCCAGCCCTGGGCAGTGAGTGCCCCAGCCCAGCTGTACCTGATGGGCAGGGAGGGGTCCCCGGCGTCCCACCAGTCCTTGGGGGGGCTGATGTACATGCACCACAGCTCCCAGCTGTAGCCGTGGGCAGAGTTCTCGTAGCGCTGCACCTCGAAGTTGTCCTGCTTGATGTTGTCAATGGAGGGCAGGATCACCCTCTTCCTGTTCTCCTGGATCCGGGACAGCACCGGCTCCGCCCTGGGGAAGGGACAAAGCACAGAGAGAGCCTCAGTTCACTGCAGCTCCACTCAATTCCCTCCCAGCATCCCATCCAGCCCTGCCCTCTGGCAGTGCGAGGCATTCCCTTCGTCCTGTCCTTCCATCCCTTGTCCCCAGTCCCTCTCCAGCTCTCCTGAGAGCTTCCTTTGGTTCTGGGATCCACTCAGAGCCTTCTCCTCTCCAGCTGAACAACTCCAACTCTCTCAGCTTGTCCTCAAAGCACAAGTGCTCCAGCCCTTCATGTTCCTCCTCTGGACCCACTCCAGATCCATGTCCTCCTTGGATACAAACCTGGTCCACAGGCTGGAAACCTTCCCTTCTGTACAGCAAGGCAGGAAGGGTGTGCTTGGTTCTAACCATGCCTGAACTACTCCAGACTTCCCCCAGATCCCAAAACCCTGGGCAGAACAGGTACATTCTGGAAAGCAAGACTGTTTTACAGGTATTTTTTCCCTTGGGATGCAGTTTGATGACTCTGTAGCTAAAAAAATTCATCTCTGGTACGTGTTCAGAGCAGGGGGTGTGCTCAGCCTCACCTCTGCAGCCCCAGAGCCAGTGAGTGCCCCGGGGTCAGTGCCCACACCAGGGGGAACTTGGGGGAACTGGCACTGCCAGTGCCCCCAGTAACAGCAGCAGGGCTGTGGGAAACTCAGGGAGAGCCAAGCCCACACTGCAGAAATGCCTCCTCTCTACCCCTAGGAAAGAGCTTCAAGAGCTCAGTCAATGGGAGCTCCTCAGTGAATCAGGTGTGACAATTTAGTGACCAGAAAGAGAAATGTTCAACTGGGAATAAAGATCCCAACATCACAGACAGCTCTTAAAATGCCCCCTTCAGCTGCACTGTCATTAAAAAGGATTCAATAGCTGTGCACATCTCTGCCTTTAACAGCTGCAAATAGGGGCTTTTTGGCTGTTACTGTGTTCAAATTCAACACAAGTTTAGCTTCTTCCACCTCCACTTTTCTAAACATGGACCATTTACTTTTTACACTTGGTTAAAGGAAAAAAAATCCCTTTCAGGCTCCTGTCATGACAAAGATTCCAACTTAAGCCACTTGAGCTCAAATGTTCTAAACCTCTCTGAAAAAAATCCTTTTGAAACACCTTTTGCTGCTTCTGCACCTCTGCTCTTATTCCCAGCAGCAGAGGAAACAAATCAATCCATAGCCTCTGAGCCTCCCCCTCTGGGATCCAGCAAAGGCCACAGAAGTGGGAAACACTTTCTCCTTCATTCCCTTGCTGCCTGGGCTTTTTTCAACTTGCAGGAATTACTTAGGGCTAAGGGAATGGGAAATCATCCTGAAAAACATAAACAGGGAGCAGGGAAATTGCACACACAAAGGGAAGGAATAGAGAAGGATTACAACAAACAAGGGCAAGGAAAAGTTTTCCTCATACATTTCTCCCATGCCATTCAATGCAGAAGGAACCCAGAAGGAATTCTGGAGAAGGATTAACAAGCCAGAGGGTCTGAGTGCCATTCTGTAGGAACACATGAGCACTTAACAAGCCAGAGGACCTGTGTGTCATTCTGTAGCGACATTGCTGTATTGCACTAAATAGTTATTTAGTTGTTTGCACTGGGTGTTTGGTAATTCGCACTGTTCATATGATTTGTATCCTATGGCCACATGGTTTCCCTCTTTTTACTCCCAAGTGTTGGCCCTGGTGGTCTCTCCCCTGGTTTACCTCTCCCCTTGCCCCTCCCCACTGGTATCCCACTGGTTGTGGTCCTCCTCTGCCCCCCATTTCCCCGGGGTATAAAGGTGTCCCACCACAGGCAATGCCCTCTTTTCCCACCTGGGGAGTTCCAGAGTGTGAGGTGTCTCCTCACAAGTCAATAAACAGAGGACACCCATCCCCACGTGGAGAAGAGCGCGTCCAGTCTTTTGCTTTGGTCCATGTAAGATGGTGTGGGCTGAGCTCCACGGCCAGCTGGGCTGGACCCAGACACGGCTCTCCCAGGACACAAAGGGAGCGGTGTTCCCCTGGGTAATGCCCCCTCTGAGCAAGCCCCTGAGCACCTACCAGCCAGCAGTGAACTCCACGTGGGCGTCAAAGAAGCCGGTGACCTGGCCCGTGGCAGCCTTCCAGCCCTCGATGCGGGCGCGGATCAGCCCTTCCCTCTTCTGGTTCCTCACCACCTTGACCAGCCCCGGGTAGCGTTTGTTGACGTACTCCTCCAGCGGCGCCTTCAGCTCCTCTGGGGACAAGGACACACAGCCCGTGGGGTTGTGGTGTTACACTTCAGGTGGATGGTTTGCTCTGTCCCCTCCTCGGAAATGCAGGGTTTATTGCAGGCCTGTGACCCTCCCCTGCAGGATCAGGGCTCTGTAATGCCATTGGCCCAAGTCTGATTCTGGGACCACTTTGAATCTCCCTGTTAAACTGTGGGGGGACACCAGAAGCTCTCTTGACCCTTTGCTCTCTTGGCCCTTTGCTCCTTAGGCTCTCCCTCCATTCCCTCCTCCTCCCTCCCTTGTTGTGTTGTGATTTCAGGGTTTACCCCAGAATCTCGGGTCCCTACCCTGATAATTCCCCCCCAGGTGTGTCACTCACCTCTCCTTTCCCCTCCCAGCACTGTCTGTCAACTCTGGAATTCCAGGAGGGCATTGAGTGATTGGCAGGTTCAAAGGATGCCCTCTACCCCCGAGGGGCATTGGGCCATCCAGGTGTCCTTTGTCCCTTAGGACCTCCTTCTGTGTCCCTGGCTGGTGGGGTTCCTGCCCCTTCCCTGCCCTCTCCCCGGGGTTAAAGGAGCAGCGCCCATGGGGTCAGGAGTTCTGCTGGAGCTGCTGTGGGTTCAGAGGCTGTGGGCCAGAATAAAGCTCTGGATCCAAACCCTCCATCAGAACCCACTCCTTTCCTTCCCCATCACCTTAAAGCTTCTCCCCCAGAGGTAACCCCGAGGAGCAGACCCTGTTATGGGGGGAGGCTCCATCCCACCACCACCAGAGCTCCTGCACACCTGGACTTGTCCCCACGTGCCCAGGGCAGCACCCAGCCAGCCCAAAGTGTCCCTGGGGTGAAACACCACCCAGCCATGGCCAAAAGAGTCTGTGGGGTGAAACACCACCCAGCCATGGCCAAAAGTGTCCCTGGGGTGAAACACCACCCAGCCATGGCCAAAAGTGTCTGTGGGGTGAAACACCACACAGCCATGGCCAAAAGTGTCTGTGGGGTGAAACACCACCCAGCCATGGCCAAAAGTGTCCCTGGGGTGAAACACCACCCAGCCATGGCCAAAAGTGTCTGTGGGGTGAAACACCACCCAGCCATGGCCAAAAGTGTCCCTGGGGTGAAACACCACACAGCCATGGCCAAAAGTGTCCCTGGGGTGAAACACCACCCAGCCATGGCCAAAGGTGTCCCTGGGGTGAAACACCACACACCCATGGCCAAAAGTGTCCCTGGGGTGAAACACCACACAGCCATGGCCAAAAGTGTCTGTGGGGTGAAACACCCCAGTGCTGCTGTTTGGTTCAGCCACAGGACCAGACCAGCTCAGGCACGTCCCGTCCGGCTGTACTGGTAAATATTCCAATTCCCCTTCTCCCTCACAAACCATGCTGCTCCTGGGGGTGGGATCCCCAATAAACCCTCCTCTAATTAACACCCTCAGAAGCTGTTTGGAGTCTCCTTGCCTGCCTGCTGGCTGTTACCAGGGTACACACAGCTTAGGGGGACCCCGGGGACTCCCAGGGACCCCCCCAAATGAACTGCATCACCATGGGACAAGGACAGAGCTCCCAGCTGGAACAAACCCACCCTGGGCAGGGACTGGAGCAGGTCACTGGGGAGCACCCTGCAGCCACGGAGGGACACAATCCCCTGGGCTCCAGCCATGCTGGGCTGCACAAGAGGGACCGAGCTCAGCCCACACAGGAGAGGCTCAAGGTGGCCCAGAACGCTGCTGTTGGGGCACTGAGGAGCCCACGGGCACCCTCAGACACTTACAGCCCTCTGCACTGAAAGAAATGGAACTGAAACACTAAGATAGAAAGATGTCACCCATGGCCAGCAAATGGCAGCACTCTGGACTCCTGATGGAGGTTTGAGCTGAAAGCGCTGCTAGAAATGCTGCAAAACCCACCCAAAGTGACCCAAACTACATCAAAACCACATCTGAGCTTCACTGCCCTCTTCACTCAGCCTCACCACTACAGCCTTGGCACTTGCTGTTTGTTTTGCCACCAGAAAAGTAGAAATTCCCCTTGCTTTTGTGAGGAGATGAACGGGATTCTGGCTTTGCTCAGAAGATCCCCCCACCACACATCTCGTGTTCCCTGCAGCTCATTTCCCTCTGCTGCTTTCCCAGGCCTGTGAGAGCAGCTCCTGAGACCCTCAGGGACCTGCAGCCCTCAGCCACCCCCAGCACAGAAATCCTCCAGAGTACAGGACCTGAGCATGAAAAACCCAGAGGGCTTGGAAGGTGGAGGCAGAGGGAAGGTTGCAATAAAGGATAAACACCAGTGTGTTTTCCCATCCCTTTGGAAAAGTGCCTCAGTCCTTTCAGTGCCTGTTGCACCAGCCCAGTGCACAAAGGTCTGCTGGAGAGAGGAGCTCTGAAAGCTCAGCAGAGCCACTGGGCACCAACACAAACTCTCAACACCATGAAAGCAGCTCCTGAGAGTATCTTTCATCCCTATGAGGCTTCAGGACCTTGCAGAAAACGAAGATATGATCTGTGACCTCAAATTACAGTCTACTACCCTTCACTGCACTCTCTTTCTCTCCTGGAATAAAAATAAAGAGGGGAAAAAAAAGTCATCCACATGGTAAAATCCTCGAGACACACGAGCACACGTGGGGTCCCACATGAAGGAAACACACAATGGAGAGCAAAGGAGTAAACAGCAGTCTCATCTGCTTTGAAATCTTCAAAGGAAAAGGATTATCTGTTCCCTCCCTGCCACGCCTCCACCCAGGCACAGCAAATGTGCTTTCTCCACGCTGCCTTTCTGGGATGCTTCTCCTCACATCTCCTTTTCCCCAAAGTCTCCTTTCTCTTTTATGCTGAAATGGGAATAAAAAGAATAAAGCAAATGAGCCCCTTCCTCAATTCAAAGCATCTGCATCACACACATCCAGAACTCAGCAACTTCCATTTCATGCTGAGCCACTCAGAGCAAAACCAGCATTTTATGGAGACAACAACTCTCCCCAATGGTTTTAGGGAGATGAAGACACCGATTTTTTGGACAGATGAAGCCCCACAAGCCCAGCACTCGGCATCTCACGTGGCTTTGGCAGCAGGTAAGTCAGTAATGCAGCAGACCACTGCACCACAGAGGGATTAAAACAACTTTCACATTGGAAGTGGAGTCTCAGTGGAAGGAAAACGTGAGAACTGCCCTGGGGAATTGTCAGAGCAGCTCAAAGCAGAGCAAAGCTCCGGTGAACAGAGGAGCTGTAATGTCACAGCCCACAGGCAGCACAGGGTCAGCCCTGCGAGCCCCCTGTGCCCAGCCCAGTGTGGGACAGCGGCTCCTGGGAATGTCCCCAGCAGCCACAGCCCCTCCCCTGTGTGTCCTGGTGCCAGCAGGGGCACAGTGACCCGGGGGGAGCAGGGGCCAGGGCAGCACTGCGCCATGGCACCGGGATGGGAGGGGTGCCCGGGGCTGGCAGCACCCTGACCCTGCTCACGGCACAGGGCACGGCCTGTGCTGCCACACTGTGGGACACAGGGCCCTGTCCTGTCACCCTGTGGGACACAGGGCCCTGTCCTGTCACCCTGTGGGACACAGGGCCCTGTGCTGCCATACTGTAGGACACAGGGCCCTGTGCTGTCACCCTGTGGGACACAGGGCCCTGTGCTGCCATACTGTAGGACACAGGGCCCTGTGCTGTCACCCTGTGGGACACAGGGCCCTGTGCTGCCATACTGTGGGACACAGGTGTGCCCAGGGCCCTGTCCTGTCACCCTGTGGGACACAGGGCCCTGTCCTGTCATACTGTGGGACACAGGGCCCTGTCCTGTCACCCTGTGGGACACAGGGCCCTGTCCTGTCATACTGTGGGACACAGGGCCCTGTGCTGCCACACTGTGGGACACAGGGCCCTGTCCTGTCACCCTGTGGGACACAGGGCCCTGTCCTGTCACCCTGTGGGACACAGGGCCCTGTGCTGTCACACTGTGGGACACAGGTGTGCCCAGGGCCCCGTCCTGTCACCCTGTGGGACACAGGTGTGCCCAGGGCCCTGTCCTGTCACCCTGTGGGACACAGGTGTGCCCAGGGCCCCGTCCTGCCCACAGCAGGGACACAGGTGTGCCCAGGGCCCTGTCCTGCCCACAGCAGGGACACAGGTGTGCCCAGGGCCCTGTCCTGCCCACAGCAGGGACACAGGTGTGCCCAGGTGGCTGCTGCCCTCCCAGAGCAGCTCTCAGAGACACGAGCAGTGCCCACAGTGGGACATGCAGTTCCCGGCCCTCTCTGCAAGGCTTTCCTGCACAGTCTCACAGGGATTTATTTCCAGGTTGTCTCCCCGTCTCTGCTCCGTTCAGGCTCAGCCCACAGAGCACAGATCTGGGGAGAGCTGACATGTCCTCCCTGCCTGAGCAGCCCTAATGGAGGGGATGGCTGCACCCCAGCACTGAGCTGGGCCAGCCTCACCCTCTGAGCTGTCTGCAGCTCTGGGAGCAGAGGGCACAGGGCACAGCACCGTACTGGTGGGATCAGACACATCCCTGGCACTCACAGGGGTGCACTCTGTGTTTCATTTCCCAGAGCACCCAGAAGTGCAGGAGTGGAAAATCCAGTGTTGGGTAACAAAAGTGAAATGCCAGTCTGCAGGAATCCCGGAATGATTTGGGATAAAGTTCATCTTATTCCACCTCTGCCTGAGCAAGGACACCCTCCACAGCCCAGGGTGCTCCAAGCCCTGTCCAACCTGGCCTTGGACAATTAAATTCTCTGAGAAACTCCTGTTCAAGCATGCCTTGAGCCCTGGCCTGGGTGAAGCAGCAGGGCTGATGTGGCTCTGTGGAGAAGCACCAGTGGGAACCCCAGTGTCTGCACAGCTCCTCTGCTCCTGGCATGCTGATCCTGTGGGACCAGACATGCTCAAACCTCTGGAAACCTCACTGACTCACAAATCCCAATCTGAGTCAGGTGAAGTTATCCCTGATTTTACCCCAGGTTTCCCTCAGCAGTCCCTGAGTGCCCTGCACTGTCAGAACACCCAACTCCAGCCTCAGGACCTGCAGAGCTGCTGCTCACCTTGGAGCTGTTCACCTGCCCTGTCAGCCCAGGAAGTGTTTCCTGCCCAGCTGATGCACCTTCACAGCAGGTCCCAGCTGCACCAGGAAGGGTGGGAGGTCTGGAACAGAACTCCAGGGCTTTGTGACTTGCACCAAGGGACAGCAGCAGAGAGCAGCTGTCACACAGAGGGGCAGCCTGGCCCTTGGGTCTGCTCCTGCCAGGACTCCACACAAACTGCAGCAGGGACAAAGCCCCTCCAGCTCAGGGACTCGCTGCCATTGCCAGCCCTGCCTGGCACAGGGCTGACAGTGACAACATCCACGAGAGCCTGAGCCAGGACAGCCAGCCTGGTGCTCAGAAACTGGGGCTCTGGATGAAAAGGGGTCAGGAGCCAGGATGGGAACAGAGCAGTGGCCCCCAGCCCTCTCATGCTCCCTGACTAGAGGAGCACTCCTGAGGATTCCACTGGTGCTTCCAAGGGGCTGCACAACCAGGAATTCACTCCAGTCCAACACTGCCCTGGAGCCTGGAGGCTCCCTTCTCTCCTGCACCCCATGGCTCTCCTCCCTCACACACTCAGGCATCCTCTGAGGAACTGGAGCCTCCCTCAGAGCACAGCACCCCTGTTTATTCAGGATGCAGTCTGGAAGGTTTGATCTCTGCCATTGCTTCCCAGAAAGATTTGCAGAGAGAAATGCTACTGAAAATGCCAAAAGGTTCAATTTCAATCCTGCCTTTTGTTCTCCATCTGTCCTTATTGATCTTCCCCGAAGGGCAAGTGCAAGGAACTCGAATCCAGTGGACCTGTTGCTCCATTAAAAAGCCCAACTGCCAGCTGCAATGACTTATGTTATCTGTTACAAACTGTTTTGTCACCTACACGAGCTGGGAAATGGGGCTGCAGGGAAATGGAGCCACCTGGTGCCAAGGAAAGTAACCCCACCATGGACATCAGCCCACCTGCAAGCACAGAAACATCCACTGCTCCATCCTGTCTGAGGCTGAAAGATACAGCTGGGGGAGTGAATTCCATCTCCATCTGTCAGAGCTGGGCAGCTCTCTGCTGTCCATGGGCAGTTTCTTTATCTCTCCCACAGCCCATCCTCCCTCCAGCAGATCTCTGCTGTCCATGGCCACTGAGTGTCCCTGCAGGGCTGATCCAATTCCATCATCCCATGGGGAGATGCTGTGCCCAGGGCAGGAGCCAAGCATTCCTACCTGGATACAATCTGCCCTGGAACAGCACAGCAGCCTTTGCCCCCTGCATTCCCAGAGGAGCAGCTTTCTCCTGCCCTGCATTCCCAGAGGGAGAGCAGGCCCATCTCCAGCAGCCCTGCAGCTGCAGAGGAAAACTCCCCCCTTGTGCAGGATCCTGCTGCAGCAGAGCCACAGCTGGCACTGCAGGAGGGCTGAGCCCCCCTGGGATGGGGCTGTGCCCCCACCCTGACACACAGGGGACAGGGCAGGTCTGACTCTGGCAGTGGGGTGTTTTGGTTTGTTTGTTGGTGGTTTTTTTGTTTGTACTGTTGCCTTTGTATTTTTAGTGTTCCTAATAAAGAACTGTTATTCCTACTCCCATTTCTTTGCCTGAGAGCCCCTTAATTTCAAAATTATAATAATTCAGAGGGAGGGGAGTTACGTTTTCCATTTCAGCAGAGGCTCCTACCTTCCTTAGCACACACCTGGCTTTTCAACTGAAGACACATCCCCACCCCAAATCCTGCCCAAACATCTCCACATGCTGTGGTAACCCCCAGAACTAAAGGTGGGAATTGCCTGTAGCCACAGAGAAAGGAGCAAAGACCAGCAGCACCAGAGAAGCTCAAGGAATTACCAACAGCAGGGAATTCCTTGTGCAGCACTGGCCAGGTGTCCCTGGGAGAAGACCACACCTCCACACCCCTAAGGAAAACATCCTTGTGTTTGCCAGGCTCAGCTGGGTGGGAAAAGCCTGCAGAGGCCAAGGTGTTATCAGAAACACTGGAGGGGTCAGGGCTGGGAGTGCTCCAGGGCCATGAGAGACCCCAGGCACCCCTGTCCCACATTGTCACCTGCCTGAAACTCCAAAGCCATCAGGGCTGGGATTTCTGCAGGAAATCATTAAAGCAGCTCCTTCAACAGGCAATAAATAAATGTGAACAATTTTCAGGCAGACTCAGAGCCAGGGGAGTCTCTGAAGGTTTTCACCTGCAGCTGGACAAGAGGAAACTCTGACAGGGGAGCAGGGGGATGAGTCAGTTCTCCCAGGGAAAGCTGGTCCCAGTCAGGGCATGCAGCTCCAGCCTCTGCTCACTTGGTTCAGCAAAATCCAAAGAGAATCACAGAATACCCTGAGCTGGAGGAGACCCACAAGGACCATGGATCCTGCACAGACACCCCAACTGTTATAGATGGATAATGAGATTATTTGCTCTCCCAATTAAAAGATGACTATTGTGTGACTATTCAGAAAAGCTTTAGTGATGTACAGTTCTATTATTGTAGTTTAGATGCCCTCTGCTCTCCCCACAGTTCCCTTTCCCCCTGTATTGCTGCCATCAGACAGCCTGGGCTGTCCAGGACAGGTACAAAGGAGCTGCACAGGTGTCCCTTGCATGGGGCAGGTGGGAATGGCAAAGCTTGGGGGTGCTTGGGGGTGAGCATGGCAACAGCTGACCTCCAGTGCAGTGACAAGAAAGCAGTCTGCACTGATAAATGGCACAGCAGAGCTGCCTGACAGACTTTGGGAGGGGCCAGGGCTGGGTTATGCAGCCCCCAGGGGTATAAAAGACTGAGCATCCATCCTGAAGATGAACTGGCCATGTGGTATCCATGAGGGGCAGTTCCCAGCATTGCAACTTTTTCCTTATGTAGTCCTTTGTTGTATTTTTGTCAAGGTTAAATAAACCCTTTTACATTTTCAAAATGAGCAGTTGTCTCTCACCCCAACAAACCCACCCTGTGCTGCTCTGCTGCTCTGCTCACAGAGCCTCGGAGCTGAGCACCACTGGGACAGCCCGGGTCAGCTCCAGGTAAACAACACCCCATGCTCAGGCTGCACCAGCTCCTTCTCTCAGCTCCAGTTAAACTCCCTGGGAAAGGCTGGGATGTGCCTCAGCTCCTGCAGGTCCCCTCTGAGCACAAACACCCAGGCAGCTCCCAGGAGATCGAGGCACGGGCGCTGTCGCTGCTGCTGGAATGAGCACAACAAGGAGGGGATCCCTCGAGTCCCAGACCCAGGGAAATTACAACCCTGAGCATGTCTCCCCTGGTGGAGCCAGCTCCTTTAAACAGCCTTTTATCCAGAGGGTTTCCTGTATTCCGAGAGGTTTGCTTTTCAAAGAGATGTTATCCCAGATTAAAAACGCTAAAAGACACAACAACAACTAAAAAAAAAAGCAGGTGATGATTAAGCAACAGAGTCAGACAAAGTGTGCAGCTGTGAGATAACACAGCATCTCAGGGGCACGTGGCTGCATCCTCCCCCAGCCAGGGAACCTTGTTATCACTCCCAAACACAACCTGCACACTGCCTTTGGAATTACAGCCCTGCAACAAGCACAAACAAAAGCAGCCTCCAAAAGAGTCTTTATGAAGTGTAATGTGCAGCTCAAGGGAGAAGGGGGTTCAAACTACAACTCCCCAAGCTTGCTCCGTCAAGGAGGGATTTTTTTTCCCTGTTACATTACATTGGCATCTTTTATCTATTTACAGCTCAGACATAAAGCATCAGAATGCTGGTGTTCATTAACTTTAATCTCTCACTGCACACTTTTGTGTTGTGCTGTGCTGTTGTACAACAAAGCTGAGAGCAGGGAGTGTCTAATGAGGCTTCAGAAGCCCTTTGTTCCAGCCTGAAAACCTCACACCAGCACCAGGCGTTGCTCCTGGCTGTCACAGCTCTACCTGGCAGACACAGAGCCAGGTGGGCAGGGCAGGTAGCTCTTGCCTCCACCTGTGGGGCTAATCTTAAAACTTGACTTGGAAATCTCTGTTAATATTTGGTGCTTTGTTCTTCAGTTACCCAGATTTGCTGGGGTTCCTCTTCCCCCCTGACAAACCCACACAAACCCCAGTCAGGGACTGTCCAGAGCCTTCAGCAACTTCCCCAAAGCTGCTTCTGGTGACCCAGGTGACAGCACAGCTCCGGGCTTGGGCACTGCTTCCTATGGTCAGCCTTCTCTTTTCTCCTGGGCTACAGCCACAGAAATTGTCCCTCACTCCCACACAGCTGCTCCCACAGAGCTGAAGAAATTCCTTCTTGTTCAACCACAGCCTCCAAAGTCACACCCACACAGCCCCATCCTCTGCCTGATCCTCCAGGATTCATCTCTAAATCTGAGAGCTCATGAGGAACTATTTTCCTGTAATTATTTTCCTGTAGAAGCCAAATCTATTTATTATGATGACTTTGTTTGTAATATCCAAAGCATCAACTCCGTGATGCTGCTGTTGCTGCTCAGAATGATTGCCCACCATTAGTGGGAACTCTGTGACAATGTTCTTGCCATTAATAATTCCTGGCTGTCACTGCAGCTCCTCCAGGATGCTGAGAGGGAGCACATGGTCCCAGAGATACGTTCTGGTTTGTATCATTTCTTTTACATGAGAAAAGTAGATTATTACACGCTTGGGAGGAGCTCTTCATAAACATCTGCCAAGTTACCTCATTATCTTCCTTCAAATCCCTCCTTAAAAATCTCATTTGTTGTGAGGCCTGCAAACCCTCAGCAGCAGAACACTGGCATTATTAACCCACCCTGCCAGCTGATGGCACCACCTCAGTCCCCACCCCACTCTCCTGGTGCACCCAGTGTTTCTGAGGACAGAACTCCTCAGGGATGTCCAACCCTCAGCACAGCCCTGGGCCACCATGAGGGACCCTGGACACTCCTGATTCCAACCAAAGCACCCTCAGGATGGGATGCAGTCTAGCTGTGCCAGGACACCAGGATTTTCCCACCTTGTGCCCAGGATGTTTGAACTTGTCCATCAGTTGGGGTCATCTCCCTGCCTCTCCCTCCCTGGTGCTGTACAACACTCCAACACAGCCCAACACTCCAACACAGCCCAACACTCCAACACAGCCCTGGCAGTGCCCAAGGCCAGGCTGGACAGGGCTGGGAGCAGCCTGGGACAGTGGGAGGTGTCCCTGCCATGGCAGGAGTGGCACTGGATGGGCTTTGAGGTCCCTTCCAACACAAAGCCCTGCCATACCCCAGTGGTGCCCTGCCATCCCACAGTGGGTACAGGGATTCCACCCTGATCCTCACTGCCAGCTGCAGCCCAGGTCTTGCAGACACTTTAGGAAGGATTTGTTTTTTGTTTTGCTGTCCTGTGCCTTTCCAGTGTCTCCAGAGCACCTGGCTCACCACCAGCCTCGCACTGGATGAGGAAGAGGCTGTTCAGAAGCACATCCTTTGTGCACAGACACGAGGGGAGAAGCTCAGTGATTGTCACCAATGGCTTCTCTTTAAAAGAGTTCTTCTCTTTGCCCCGTTAATAGGATAAAATTTGGAGAAGGAGCCTCTCATTCTGGTGTTTCAAGTGCTGGGCACTGTGGGATAGCCCAGCAGCACCTCACCTGCACTTCCCCTTCACAGCTCTGAAATCCCACAGCTTCACCCTGGCACCATCCAAGCTCCTGCCCTGGGGCTGCTGTGGTTCCACTGGCTGAGGAGCTGCCCTCCTGATTCCTTTACTGGTAATTAGAACTCATCAGCTTTCTGTGGTCCTCATTACTGTGGTGTTTGAGTGCCTATGATAACAGCCTGAACAGCTCCCTGTGCACCAGCTCCTCTCCTCACAGGCAGAGACAGCCCCTCAGCTCCCCCTGGAAATGAGCTCTCCACACCCTGCACTCTGCCCTGCTCTTCTCTCCAATCACAGCATCCATGGCACTCCTGGATTATTTTTTTTCAAATAACATTAAAAGGATGAAAACACAGCACAAATGAAGAAGGCAGTAAACAAAGTCACTTAACTATTTGCTGTCCTTCACAAGGATTTAAACTGCCCTGGTTACGTTGTCCGAGTGGAAATTGGAAGAAAAAGAAAGAAGATTCTTGGAAGAATTTGAATCTGAAAATGCTTCCTGCAGTTCTGTGTTATCAAAAGCCAGAAGGAAGGGAATGACAACAGTGACTGAGAGCAGGTTGAACCAAAGGGCACTCATGTGTAATGTGGGAAACCAAACACCCCCTCCAGGCTGTGACAGGGCCTGAGCTGGACAGGTGAGCTGGGATTATTTCCTCCTCTTCCTCTTTCCTGTTCCAGAACTCAGGGAACAAGGGGTCCCTGCAGAGCTCTAGCCATCTATAAAGCCTGGGATGGTATTTTACAGCAGGGAAACCGAGGCACACACAGCAGAAACATCTCAGTTAAGAGCCCTGGGAGGTGCCAGAGCAGAAATCCCTCTGGGCTCCAGACTCTTGTCCTGGCAAATATTTAGAGGTGCATATCTGCAACAACCAAAGTTACTATGAGAAACAAGGATACCCTGAAACCAGAGCTCCTGGATGGTACTGAAGGGAAAGGTCAGATGGCTCTCTGGTTTCCTTCACCCTCCTGCTCTCAGCTACATTTTCAAACAACAACTCTCAGATTTAACTGTGCTTTGATCCTGTTCCCCACCAGAGAAGCTGCAGAGAACTGTGCGCCAGCAACACACCCACCCCCTCACCCCACGTTCCCTTCCCCAGGAACCTTCCAGGAGATTCCAGAGCAAAGCCAGCCCCTGCTGGTGCAGCTGGAGCTGCCAGTGCTGCTCACCCTCGTCGCTGTTGTCGTCCACCAGGATGATCTCCTTGAGCAGGGGTGCGGGGGTGTGGTTGACGGCGCTGTGCACCGAGCGCAGGATCACCGACAGCGCCTCGTTCACAAAGATGAAGATGATGGAGATCTGGGGCAGGTCCTTCCCGTATTTCAGCTCTTTGCACCTGCAGTACAAAGGGTAGAGGGGTCAGCAGAGCTCACAGGGCAGTGCTTCCAGCCAGGCTCGTGGCAAATCCCAGGGTGCCCCCTCCCAGCTGTGCACAGCCAGGGATCCCCAGAGCCTGCAAATCCAGCCTCGAATCACTGCTGCTGGGGAGAGAACACAGCAAAGCAGAGCATCCCTGCGCTCAGAGAGCACATCCAGAGCCCACCCAAACTGTGTGTTGGGCAGATAGGCAAGAGTGGCCTCCAGAACACAGCAAATGTCTCCAGCAGTTCAAGGGAAACTCCCCAGTCCCACTCTGCCCCAAGATTTACAGGTGCTCAGAAATGAGCCTTGTTCTTCAACAGCACTTGGGAATTTTCCTCCCACTTGCTTTGGAAAGAAATGAACATAAAATGAGCCTTGGTTAAATAGTCTCAATAAACGATTTGCTCTCTCAGCAGATACTCCTGAGCACACTCCTCTCTCTGAAGCAGTACTGTGACCTGGTGTCTTTTGCACAAACCCAAACCCTTGTGATCACCTCCCCGGTTTCAGAAATCATTCCTTAACTTGGGCAGGGTTTGGGGCTGGGTCTCTGCTCACCCAGACTTCAGAGCAGGACAAAAGCAGGAGCTCCCAGGCTTCCACCAGCACCACCCCTGGCAAGCAGCAGGTCCATGTTCCATGGACACACCAGAGCTGGAGAGAGGGCCATCCATGGAGCAGGGCTGGGGCAGCTCTGAGGGAAGGGGTGCTCCAGGTGACCCCCAGCTCTCCAGGGAGCACAGGGACACAGATGTTGTTTCCCTGCCCCGTTCCATCTCAACTAGACACCTCCTCTTAACAGAGCAACTGTGGAAAGCAAACAGATCTTAAACCACTTCCAACAATTTAATTCAACTCTCCAGCTGCCCCTACAATAAATCCAGGTGGGGCAAGGACAGAAGGAGCCTCCTCACCCCCTCCCCACATCCCTCACAGATTAGACACAGAACAGGAGCAGAGTTCCCAGAATGACAATGAGTGTGCATGGAGCAACCCTGCCCAGATAAGCAGAGAAAGACCAAAGGCAGAGTGACATCCCAGCAGCTCCTCAACTCCCCAGCAATGCCTCTGCATTTAATTGTCCTGGGTGTTTCTTAGGCAACAGCAGGCGTTCTTCAGACTCCAGAATGAGACTTGGGAGACAAAGATTTCCACAGAAACAGAGTTTTCTTTATATATCTTCTTTAGTTAAACAAGTATGCTGGGTGACAACACGGTTGTGTTTCTTGATTTAATTATTGCCTACCCTACAGCAAGCCAAGAGCTCAACAGAAGGGAACCAAACACCAAAAAGGATACTCCAAAGGGAAGATCTTTCTTTAAAATGAATGAAAGAATGGTCATGATGGGGCAAAGTGACAAGTGACCCTGAAATCCTGCCAAGAAAGTCAAACTAAACCGACTCAGACATTAAAAACAGCTTTTGGTTGATGTTGATACCTGCTCTGGTGAAGTCAAGGCTGTCACAGGAGCAGGAGTGTTTCCTTTTAATCATTGCTCACCTCTGGGCAGCCTTCCCCCAAGGAATGCTGCGGGGGATAAAGAGCTCAGCCTGTGATCAAAGAGCTCTGGAGGCAAATCCAAACCCAGCTCTTTGAGGCTCATCTCCTGCTCATTGGCATTCTCCCTGCACCACTCTTAGCAGGGTTCTCCCTCCCCAATGCCAGGACAGGCGGACAAGGATCCAGGGAGAGGAGATGAGCCCGGGAGGGAGGATTGGGAAAGGCCAGCCCACATTGCTGGGGCACTCCAGTCCTCCAGAGGCAGGAGAGGCCCTGCACCAACACCCTGCTCTGGTGCCTTTGGCTCCCACCCCAAAGCTGGGAAGGCAGCAATTTTAAACCAAATTAACATCAAGGTTGCTGTGTTCCTCCCATGGGGTCCCTTCAGTGCTGGTGCCAAAAGCTGTGGGGTGAGGGATGCTCTGCCACAGTCTGCAGCTCCACGAGGTTTCCTCCAGTGCACAGACCAGCAAATATGCCTGCAAGTGTGCAGGAAAACACTGGAGCTGTCCTGGGAAGGGAGGGCAAAAGGGCAGAGCAACACTTGAGCTCAAACATCACTGGGAAGGCCAGGGAGAAGCTGCAGGAAACTGTGAATGGTGAGGACACGGGTGGGAAGTGCTGGGTTTGGATTGTTGGGTGGTTTTGGCTTTTCCTTTTAAACATTTTTCATAGAAAAAGGGCTGATCTGGATGCTTTATCCTTCAGCCCATGTGCAGGCAGAGGCACAGGTGTGACTGCTTCACTGGGGAACACTCAGACCCTGCAGGGAGGACTCACTGTGGCTCAGCAGTGCTGGGACAGCTGAGGCTGCCCATGGCTGCAGCCCCCACCTGTCCCTGGATCCCCTCACCTCCCTCCTCACCTGCACCCCCAGGAACAGCCCCCTGCCCCCCTGAGAGGCTGCCTTTTCTGCAGGGGTGGGTGGGCACAGGGTGGGAAATCCCTGCTGCCTTCAGAACTTCAATGACAACCCTGAGGAAGAGTGCAGAGAATCCAGCACCAACCCCAGGTCCTAGCAGGAGCTCCAGGGGCTCAGGGAGAGTCCCAGGCAATGCACCAAACCTCAGCTGAGACCCCTGACACCCTCTGCCCACAGTTATCCCCCTGAGCCCTTGGTTGAGTGCCAGCCAAGGCCCTTGGAATTCAGATCCCAGGCCTAAATACTTCAAAATTCAGTGAGACCTTAGAGCCCCTTCCAGTGCCTCAAGGGGGCCTACAGGAAGGCTGGAGAGGGAATTTTTGCAAGGAAAAGCAGTGACAGGATAAAGGGGAATGGCTTTAAACTCAAAGAGACTCAGAAGGAATTGTTCCTGGCAGGGTGGGCAGGCCCTGGCACAGGGTGCCCAGAGCAGCTGGGGCTGCCCCTGGATCCCTGGCAGTGCCCAAGGCCAGGCTGGACAGGGCTGGGAGCACTTGGGACAGTGGGAGGTGTCCCTCCCTGGGACAAGATGGGCTTTAAGATCCCTACAACCCAAAGCACTTGGGATTCTGTGAATCTCAGGTTTTATTTCTAACACCCAGCTCGTGCTGTAACTGGCCAGCCCAAAGCACGTCTTGTTCCAGGAAGTTGAATGTTCAGGGGAATGCTCCCTACACTTGAAAACTTCAACATTTAAATTAAATACAAGGGTCAGACCACCACAACACATTCCAGGGTCAGTGATTAGCTACCCAGCTGAAGCCCAGCCCATCATTAGGGGTTGAATTTAGCCCACATTCCTCATTCCATCAGTCCCAAAGGCTGCCTCAGAAAGTTCTCCCTGCCCAAGGAGCAGCTGCTCTCCAGCCATGTGCACATCTGCAGGTGGCCCCAGGGCAGAGGTCCTGCCACACCTGCAGGACACAGGTGGGGAGGCCAAAAAGAGTCCACAACACTCCCCAGGAGGGGAAACCCCTCAAGGGCTGACCACCCTTGTAAGGGTGAGGAAAAAGGCTTCTCTGTGATATTCACATGCTTTCTGAACAGAGAGAAGCTGTGAGACAAGCAGAGAAGAGAGAAAATGCAATTCTTATCACTTGCTGTGCCTGTATTGTGCCAAATAGAATGCAATATGGAGATTGTTTGCCCACAGTGAGGACGTTTTGCTGTTCCCTTGGCCTGTCAGGGCCAGGTGTGTGTGAGACTGTCAGGGGACAGTCACAAGAGAATCAGAGCTGAGTGCAGTTCTGTGCAGCTGTGAGCAAGAGTGAGTGCATGGCAGATTCAGTTCAGATGAAAGGTACCTAGTACAGTATAACAAAGTCACTCATTAGCCTTCTGATACCCATGGAGTCAAATGTATTATTCTCTCTCCCCTTTGTTAAAGTCAGCTTTGATTTACAATTCTCCCAGCATGCCTTGCTGTGACATGCAGATTTCCATTGGTCCTTCCCCCTGGCTCCACCCCTGTGCCCCCATCCCATTGGCCCTGATGTTCTGTCCCTCCCCCTGGGATCCCCATATAAACCCTGCTTCCCCTGCTGAGGGACTCTTTGTCCCTGGACCCTTTAGGGAAAGCTGCTCCATGAAGGCTCTCCCTGGAACCCCACATGCAGCCCCCTTGTTCTGCATCTCCTGGGTCCCAGAAGAGCTGAAATCACCCACGGTGAGCACAGACCTGCCTGTGCCCCTGAGGTGCTTTTTTCATGGTGCTTCTTCATGAAGGTCACAGCACTCTGAACAACACCCACCATGACACAGAGGCACTGGGCCCACTTGCAACAAGTCCTGACAGGAGAAAACTGAGGGAGGCTGCAGGGGATCCCTCCCCATCCCTGCTTTGTAGGTGGGAAACACCCCCCTGCAGCACAGAGCACCTGCCAACATCTGGAAATGAATCAGTGCAGGTCACACAATTCCATTTTGCCCCACTAAATCCTGCTCTCTCCAATTAAACCTGGGCTGGCACCTGCTTGGAGGATTTATATTGAAATATCGTGGATCAGTAGTGGAAAGAAAGAGCCACCTCACAGTTTTGTCTCTCCTTTAGATCAATGAGGTATCAAAGAGGCATTTTATGTCCCATTAAATCATGCTTGAATATGTTTCATTAAATCATGCTCACAAAACTCCAAGCCTGAGGAGGCTGGAGAAAAACTCCCCATGTTCAGCACTGGGTTTAATTTAAGGACCTTGCTGAGGTCTCATTGAGAAATGTTCTTGGCCTCCAACAGGGGGGAAAAAGGGGTTTGCTCTGTGTTGGTCCAAGGCTCAGGCATGAAGGGAGAGGTGTAGGTGGAGGTCAGGGAAAGGTTCTTCCCCCAGAGGGTGCTGGGCGCTGCCCAGGGAATGGGCACAGCCCCGAGGCTGCCAGAGCTCCAGGAGCTCCAGGGATGCCCAGGCTGGGATTGTTGGGGTGTCTGTGCAGGGCCAGGAGTGGGACTGGGTGATCCCTGGGGGTCCCTTCCAGCTCAGGACATTCCAGGACATCTTTTCTCACTTCAGGACAGACTGAGGAGCTGAGGACTGACACCAGCCCCACATAAAACACCTCCCAACATCCTCCCCAGCCCCTCCTGCAGGGACACAGGATCTGGATGGGTGCAGAGGTGACACAACTCCTGCACTGTGACCACCACCACCCTTATTGGGTCCCAGATCTTTATTCTACATAAAGCCCAAGTCTGCAAACATGAGAACCTGCAAGCAAATCCACAAAACAAATCTATTTACAGAGAACATATTTTCACCTGGTTTATGTAAAAAACCATCCCAAAACAAAGGAAGGCTGACAGGGGGAGCTGGGGAAAGAGGAAGCAGGGCTGAGTTTCTGCTGAACAGCTTGGCACACATCAGGCTGGATTAATCAAGTCAGCCAAATTCAAAAGACAAAAAGCATAAACCCCAGCTCTACTCCAACTCGTGTTTGCCTGCTGCAGAGCCTGCTTTGAATCCTCTGATCGTTTGTTTTCTGCTCAGCACACAGCTGTAAATCCACTCTTCAGAGCAGCCAGTGAGATTAGGATGTTTATTGTCTGTCTCAGTAACAGAAAAGGGATATCCCAGCATTTACTGCCTCATGATCCCTCAGCAGAAAAATCACCTGGAATCACAACAAACACTCCTGGAGCACAGAGAGGCCACAAAGTGGCAGCTAACATTTACAAACCACCTCTTGCTGCCCAGTGATTTAACAAGATCCACTCTATCACTCAATTAACACCCCTCACCTGGGGCACAAAGCCATTTCCATCAACCACCTGGAACTGCTCTGTCTGGCATCAGCCAAACCCCAATGGTTTCTACGCCTTCCCTTCCCAATATAACCCATTGATCAACACCAATAAATGCAGCTTATGGGCAGCCTGGAGTGTGGACTGTTCCTAGACAACAGAGGCACTGCTTGGCTTCAAGGACTCTTCACTCCTTGGCTTTTGGATCAGGGATGGGGACTCCCCCACCGCCCTGGGCAGCCCCTTCCAATGCCTGACCCCCTTTTCAGTGAGAAATTTCCTCCATATCCAATGTAAACCTCCCCTGGCCCAGCCTGAGGCCGTTCCCTCTCCTCCTGGCACTGTTCCCTGGGAGCAGAGCCACAGCAGTTGTCCATCCCTCGAAGCCAGGACACAAAGGACGTCCTGTGCAGTGCCCACAGGCTGGAACAGGAGCCACACAGGGTGGGCAGGCCCTGCTCTGCTTTGGAAAATACACCCAGGAGAAAAGGTCAATAAAATAACAGCAGGAAAAGAGCAGCCTGCTCTGTGCAGCCCCTGGAACACACAATCCCTTGGCCTGCCTGGTGCCTGGCACAGGGAGGGATGGCAGCACGCTGGGAGATCACTCTGGAGCACACAGGACTGTGCTGTGCTCTTGGGAGCACACTCATGGCTGGGCCAGCAGTGGGACCTGCCCTGTGCTGCTCAGGGAGGGTCTGAGGAGCAGAGTCTGCTCAGACTCACTGATGACCTGAGCTCTGTTTCATAACTACAGCACCAGCAGCTCTGATGCTGCCCCATCCCTCATCTTCCCAGGCATGCCCCCAGGGCTGTTCAGGACACAAATGTCCCCCAGAGCATGAAGGGGACATCTCTACCTGTCCTGAAATGCCACCAGCAGCAACCACCATGGAGAGGGCTGATCCCCCTGGGTCTGCAGAACACCCATGTTAGGGCTCTGTGCCCCACATAACACCCATGTTAGGGTTCTGTGCCCCCCAGATCTGCAGAACACCCATGTTAGGGCTCTGTGCCCCCCAGAACAGCCATGTTGGGGCTCTGTGCCCCCCAGAACACCCATGTTAGGGTTCTGTGCTGCTCCCTCAGCCTCTGGAGTTATTCCTACAGCTCCTAATGGGGTCCTGCTGCACTCCTCTCCAGCTCTGTGGGATCAATAATCACAGTAGCACACAGGGAGAGTCAGACACAGCAATCTGTGCCAGCTGGACCCAAATCACAGGATCACTGAGTGGGGTTTGGTTGGAAAGGACCTTAAAGATCATCTCAGCCCATGCAGATCCTGGGTGCCTGTGGGAGAATAGAGGGCAGACAAAGAATGTGGTGGTTCTGATTATAAACATCACACCTCTTTATAAAGTAGATCCTGATGATGGGTTCTCCAAGATTTCCTCTTCTCCTCCATATCAGAGTGCCAGATCTCCCTCCCTCCTGGCCCCTCCCCCCTTTATTTCTAATTCTGAGCACCCAGGAGCTCCCCAGTCTGAGTCCTGACTTATTAATGATTTCTCTTTTGGCCATCACACTGAATAAATCCAGCTAACGTGCTTATCAGGAGCTTATCCCCTCCTGACATTTCAGTCTTGTAGAAGCTCAAGGGTGTGAATATTTAAACAGGCAAATATTCTTTTGATCAGCAGAATAAATGAATTGTTACTTCCTGTCCTGAAAAGCACTGTGGACATTATAGAAGTGCTCAGCTATGCTGGCACATCTTCCACAGGGCTGTGGAGCTGCTCCTATAAAACATGGCTCAGGAGCAGAGAGACAGTTCCACTCACACATATTTAAATCCCTTTTTTACAATGAGCTATGGAACTGCCACGTTAGAGCCAAGGGTGTGTGAGACACAGCTTGGTCAGAATTAGTGCACAGGAAGTGAAATCCTCCCCCAGATTCCAGAGATTGCTATTCCAGAACAGCAATTCCAGAGATTGCTGCTTCAGGAAAACATCAGCTTGCAACTGAAAGACTCACCAGTGCATCTCTCAGGGCTGGTTCCCAAAGCTGAGAGCGCTCCTCAGATGGGAAGTAGCAGCAATCTTACCCATTACAGAGACAGAGGTCAGGACTCCTCCCATGTGTGGTGCAGGAGCCCACAGTGTGTCCCTGGCACCTGGCATTTTCAGGACAGCACAAGGAATGACATCCACTGTGCCCAGTTCTTGCACAGAGCCCCTGGCTCCTCATCAGCCCCAGCAGGACAAGGCAGGGCTGGCCACAGCCTCTGCCCTGCATGACCAAGCTCCAGGGTCTCCTCATGGCCACATCTGGCCACATCTGGCCATCCACAGCACAGCTGGGGGCTCCCAGTTTGACAGATCCTCAGGAGAAGGAGGCTGCTGTCCCCTTAACCAAGGCAGGAGGGATTTAAACACAAGATGTTGAGGTTATGATGCTCAGGGATGAAGGGGTCAGCCCAAGGGCTCAGGAGTGAAGCCTGCAGGTCCTGCTGCCTGCCTGGTGGCCTTTCTCTCCTCCCAGACAAGGTAGGCTGGGCAGGGAGGAAATTCAGGAGCATTTTTTTCTCTGTTTGTTTAAAAACAATGCCCTGCAAACAGAGCTGAACTCTGAATGGTGTCCAAACAGGCCTGGAGTGAAGGAGCAGGCTTTGCAAGGCTCCCTGCAGCATCTGACAGGATCACAGCAGAGGCAGCAGCACCCTGAGCTCCCCTGCCAGGAGGAGCCCAGGCTGTGAGACAAGGTCAGCTCAGAGTCCATCACCTCGTGCTGAGCATCTCCAGTGCTCCAGCAGGGCAGGGACAGACAGACAGACAGGAGCCCTGACTGCTCCACAGGGACAGACAGGAGCCCTGGCAGGGACAGACAGACAGGAGCCCTGACTGCTCCACAGGGACAGACAGACAGGAGCCCTGACTGCTCCACAGGGACAGACAGGAGCCCTGACAGAGACAGACAGACAGGAGCCCTGGCAGGGACAGACAGACAGGAGCCCAGGCAGGGACAGACAGACAGGAGCCCTGACTGCTCCACAGGGACAGACAGGAGCCCTGACAGAGACAGACAGACAGGAGCCCTGGCAGGGACAGACAGACAGGAGCCCTAACTGCTCCACAGGGACAGACAGGAGCCCTGACAGGGACAGACAGACAGACAGGAGCCCTGACAGGGACAGACAGACAGGAGCCCTGACTGCTCCACAGGGACAGACAGACAGGAGCCCTGACTGCTCCACAGGGACAGACAGACAGGAGCCCTGACTGCTCCACAGGGACAGACAGGAGCCCTGGAAGGGACAGACAGACAGGAGCCCTGACTGTGCCCCACAGGGACAGACAGGAGCCCTGGCAGGGACAGACAGACAGGAGCCCTGACTGCTCCACAGGGACAGACAGGAGCCCTGGCAGGGACAGACAGACAGGAGCCCTGACTGCTCCACAGGGACAGACAGGAGCCCTGGCAGGGACAGACAGACAGGAGCCCTGACAGGGACAGACAGACAGGAGCCCTGACTGCTCCACAGGGACAGACAGGAGCCCTGGCAGGGACAGACAGACAGGAGCCCTGACAGGGACAGACAGACAGGAGCCCTGACTGCTCCACAGGGACAGACAGGAGCCCTGACAGGGAAAGACAGACAGGAGCCCTGACAGGGACAGACAGACAGGAGCCCTGACTGCTCCACAGGGACAGACAGGAGCCCTGACAGGGACAGACAGACAGGAGCCCTGACTGCTCCACAGGGACACCAGGTCCTGGCCAGGGATGCCAAGGGCTGGCTGCTGCCATTTGAAGGGCACTAATGTCACCCTGCACGTTGACAGTGAAGTGTAAATTACAATAAGTTGTAAATGAACAGTGCATGTTCTGAGAGCCTCTGCTGGAGGCAGCTGCTGCTCTGTAGCTGCTCATGTGGCACAGTCCTGCACAAGGTAACTCACAGACATCTCCTCTAAGGCAGAAGCCTGAGCTCCCTTCAAGGTCAGTGAAGTGACACTGCCACTGCCAAAGGACAGTTTATTCCAGCCCTCCATCCCTGGAATATTTCTGTCAGGTAGAACACACTGAAGCTGTCCTTTGGGAAGGTGAAACAACCTTCTTCCTCCCCTGATCAGGGCAGTCCCAGGCTGAAGGTTCAGACAAACATCAGTGAGGGAAGGGAGCCCTTCGTGTCCCAGCCAGGAACTCCAGGGTGACAGTGCCACCAGCAAACGTCCCAGCTGTGCTCAGGCAGGTACTGGCACTGCTGCAAACCTTCCCTCTCAAATTGAAAATGAAATCCTTGGTGCAGAGCCTAGGGTAGGAGGGTTTTACTTGAATAGATCTCACGGGAACCCAGGAGTTTGACATCCCCAGGACAGACTCGGGGCAATGAAGAAGAAAAGTGGCACAACTTGTGCTGCCTGGAACAAGGTGGAATGATGGCACTGCTGGAAGAGCTGGCATAAAAATGATGAACTTAAAAGGCACAATGGACTTTTAGAGACAGCTCTTCTTCTTTGTGATCACAGAGCCATGCTGCTGACGGCTTTATGGACTGCAAGATGGAGAGGTTTTTAAACCTTTCCCATTACGTACAGACATCACTGGATAAGTTTGTTTAACCTCTGCCAGAGTTGGATCAGACTCAGCAGAGGGGTGTCACTGAGCCCTGTCTGCCAAATTCCTGCATGGGGAATGTCACACAGGGAGGGCTCTGCCATCCCAGCAAATGTCACACAGGGAGGGCTCTGCCATCCCAGCATCCCAGGGCTGACACCAGACAGAGCTCTGCCATCCCCAAATCCCAGAGCTGGCACCAGAGAGAGCTCTGCCACCCCAAAATCCTTGAGCTGTCTTCAGAGAGAGCTCTGCCATCCCCAAATCCCAGAGCTGGCACCAGACAGAGCTCTGCCATCCCCAAATCCCAGAGCTGGCACCAGAGAGAGCTCTGCCACCCCAAAATCCTTGAGCTGTCTTCAGAGAGAGCTCTTCCATCCCCAAATCCCAGAGCTGGCACAAGGGAGAGCTCTGCCATCCCAAAATCCTGGAGCTGTCTCCAGGGAGAGCTCTTCCATCCCCAAATCCCAGAGCTGGCACCAGGAAAAGCTCTGCCATTCCAAAATCCTGGAGCTGGCACCAGACAGAGCTCTGCCATCCCCAAATCCTGGAGCTGTCTCCAGGGAGAGCTCTTCCATCCCCAAATCCCAGAGCTGGCACCAGGAAAAGCTCTGCCATTCCAAAATCCTGGAGCTGGCACCAGACAGAGCTCTGCCATCCCCAAATCCTGGAGCTGACACCAGACAGAGCTCTGCCATCCCCAAATCCCAGGGCTGGCACCACCAGAGCCCAGCCCAGCCCAGCTGCTCACCAGGACACACTGACACACTGGTGAGACACTTGTACTGCTGTGGATGGAAAAGAATAAAAATGAGTCCCAAGCACCATCAGAAGGGTGAAAAGCAGCAGATGGGGCTGATTTAGATCTGCTTTTCCCCTCAGATGCAGTGTCAGGTACCAGTTAACTGAATGCAATGAACTGCCCATAAATACTGGGGCCCCTTCATGCAGGGGACATTGAGGATGGAGAATTAACAAACCAAAGACCACACACAAGCCTTCATTGCAAAGTGCCACAAGTTTCCCTTTATTCCAGAGGAAGCTCCACACCAGCCCTGCTATTCTGTGGAGAGATTTGCTCCTGTGTGGCTTTTCTGCTGTCACAGGTGACATCATCCACCTCTGCCAAACAAAAAACACAACAGACAGAACTGAGGGACAAAGGTGACCAGCTCAGAGCCCCAGCACACAAAGGCACCCAGTTTAACCCAGTGCAGAACTGCAACACCATGAAACACCTCACAGCAGGTAGGGAGGCATCCAACCCACACAGCCAGTCAAACAAAAGCTGAATATCACAAGGTTAAGGAAAAAACACCCCAAAACCAAAAATACTCCAACTTCTCCCTGTCCCCTGATAAAACCCCAAACCAAAACACAATCAGTTTTTAGGGACAGGCTGGAGATGCCCCACAAATGGGGTTTCATATCCTTCTTGTTGTGCCTGCCTTCTCCTGCAGATATCCAAAGGACAGCAGCCACAGCTCCCTGCCACAGACACTTCAGGAACCTTCCAGTGCCACTCCAGCCCAGAGACCAGGATTTGGGGCTGGAGATTTGTTTGCTGCCACACCAGAGATGCTGACAGGAGCATCTAAAGCCTGACACAGTGACAGAGCTCCTGTGTCACCCTGCCAGCAGCCCAGCCCTCAGAGGAGCCAGGCGTGGCAGGGAGTGTACCCTGTGTCTGGGGGAGCACTGGCCATGGATGTGGCACTTGGGGACATGGTGGTGGCCTTGGCCATGCTGGGCTCGATGGTCCTGGACAGCTTCTCCAACCTAAATAATTTCATACCACACTTGACAAAACACAGCAAACTCACATCAAAATATGTGCAGAGATACACAATGAACTTGAAAGGCTTAAATGGAATTTCTGATGAGATTAAGTCCGCACCTTCCCAAGACACCCTCATCACCTACACACCCCAGAGGTTTGTATGCACACCTGAAAAGGGGGAATTCTGGACTCTTCTCTCTCATCCTCACCTTACCAAGGCCATTGGACTCTCACCTGCTTTTCACCAGCCCTAACACCAAAGCTCCCCCCACCTGCACAGCCAGACACATCCAGACACACCAGGCTTGGTTTTGCTGCCTGCAGCTTCTCAGGTTCCCTCTGGCCCACAGAAAACCCCCAGAACTTAGCAGCTGAAGGCCTGGGGTAAATCCTGGTGCATCCATGGGGCCCTGAAGGGATTGAATGATTTCCCCATGGCTGGGCTGCAAAGCTCCATGGCTGAAGGACAAAATGTTGTAAATCCCACTGCAAGTTCTGCTGGGCCAGCACAGGCAGGTTCAAGCTCCCTGCATGCCTTAATCCACAGGCACTGCTGCCCAGCTCTTCCCTAACATCTGTGCTGCTTCCTGCCCAAAAACCTCCATGGCAGAGGAAAAACCTGCTGGCTTTGTCCTTCTGGTGACAAGCAGCTCCACAAATGAAACCACTGGTACCAAACAAGCTGCATTTGTGCTGTCCTCTGAAATAAAGCTTCACCAGGAAATGAATTGATCTCCATTTGGCCTTTGTAAAGATTATGAGCAGGCTTTAAAGAAAGCAAATGCTCAGCCTGCTATTCATCCTGCCACTTCCTCATCATGCTCCATTCATTAATTGCTTATTCTACTTTGGATTTTGCTGATCCAGTGCACATGTCTGCCTGCAAAAGGGACTGCCAACATTAAATCTATTGTGTCTATCCTGTGATGTACATTTTTTGTGACCCAAGCATCTTAATACACCTAATGCTGTCTGGTACAGTTCACTGTTTACAGATCCAGGTTCTCAGACTATTTCTGACCACAAAGCCCTGAAACTTCCTCACATTTCCCCAGGAAACTCAATTTTAAAGCATCTACTTTATTCCCAGTAATTCTTCTTCAGAAATGTTCAGCTCTATTTTAGGATTAGGGTCTCAAAAATAGTCATTACAATTTAGGGACATACAGACATTTCTAAAGGCACATTACTTGGCAAGTCCTAAAAAGAAATCATCTGCAAAGTTGTAAAAACAGAATGTAGAGAATGGGATTTACTCTGGTGAGAGGCTCTTGGAATAAGGTTATTAGGCTCAGACAGATCTAAGGGAGATAAAAGCCAGAGCAATTCCGAGTGTCACATCCACTTACCCAGCTCTGCCCATGCCCAGCTCTTTCACACACACAATAAGTCATTGAGACCTCCTTGCTCTTGGATTTTCCTGCTGGAAAACTGCACAAATGGCTGCAAGACCAAGGCTGTCAAAGCAGCAGAGCTTGACTCCCCCTCTGCCTGATCTGGCTGAGCATGTGCTGCTTTGGAACAGAAAAGCTCTGGGTAGTCCAGGGGAGCAGGCTGGTGGCACAAACAAACACACAAGCCCTGATTTCCTTGGAAGCCAACTGGAGAGAAGTGTATCCAAAGCTTAAATTGCTTCATTTATTCTCATAAGCACAGTTTAGGCAGAAGTATTTATGATAACACAGGTATTTTTCAGCAGAGGAGTTCAGAGGAGCACAAAAGCAAGTTGTTAAATTACACTAATCCCATCCTCTGCCAAAGTGATATTTAATACTTCTGTTTACATTAGGAACTGTTTTATAGCACACTCCTGCCACAGAAGTCTTCCCTGAAGCACCATGTTCCCAGCTTACAAGAACAGGTAATAACTTTGCAGTCAGGAAGGGGAAATTGACAATTAGTGGAACGCATGGCATTAGGAACCCCGAGGTGCAGTGCTATAAATCCATGGTCACAGTGTTTGCAGGTGACACTGAGCAGCACAGTGGAAATAAGAGACTCTCTGACAGACACTAAACAACTCCAGCTGCTTTCCCCAAAGCACTTTCTTCCCAACTGGGTTTAAAGAAGATATTGGGACTTCAAGCACCAATGGCTTCTGTCACAGTCCTGACCCACACAAGCTGCCCAAGTGTGCTCCAGTGACCTCTGCTTCAAAAAAAAAGGGAAAGAAAAAGTTGTCCTGTGTCCCCATTTAAATCCACACAGCACAAATCCCTAAACTTTTCCACAGGGAGTCTGACAGCTCCAGGTCTGGGGGGAGCCAGCCCCAGCTGCCTGTGTGTCCAAGGAACCAGGCTGCTCCTGCAGGTCCCAGGAATGGGCTGGAATAATACCCAACAAATGTAAAGCACAGCTGGAAAAGTGTGCTTTTAGAGCCTTTACTTGCCCAGTTTTCAAGAAAAAGCATGGCTGGGAGTCAGGAGGAGCATGTCCAAACACACTGAGGAATAAAGATCAATGCTGATATTTATTCCACAGCCTGCTGGCTTGTGTTAGTGCTGGGGAAGCAATGGAGCAGCAAAGAGGCTTTTTCCTCTCTGCAAATCATCCCGAAGGCAGCAGAAGCTGCAGCCCCATCCCTGGAGGGAAGGAGGGGCACAGGGCACCAGCAGCCCCTGCACACACAGAGCTCAGGGCCCTGAGGATGCAGGAGAAATAAAAACCTGACTTTGTATGGAGCTGGGTTTGGAATGACCTTCTACCCCCATGATCTTCAGAGCAGGGAGGGGACAGCCTGGGACAGCCTCGAGGGACACCAGCAGGACCTCGCTGGGCTGCAGCTCCTCCTGAGGGGCAGCTCTGGTCACTGCTCTGGGGGACAGGGACAGCTGGGGCTGGGCCAGGGACAGGGACAGGGTGGCTCTCAGGAAAGGTTCTTCCCCCAGAGGGTGCTGGGCACTTCCCAGGGAATGGCACAGCCCCGAGGCTGCCAGAGCTCCAGGAGCTCCAGGGATGCCCAGGCTGGGATTGTTGGGGTGTCTGTGCAGGGCCAGGAGTGGGACTGGGTGATCCCTGGGGTCCCTTCCAGCTCAGGACATTCCAGGACATCTTTTCTCACTTCAGGACAGACTGAGGAGCTGAGGACTGACAGCAGCCCCGCATAAAACACCTCCCAACATCCTCCCCAGCCCCTCCTGCAGGGACACAGGATCTGGATGGGTGCAGAGGTGACACAACTCCTGCCCAGGCTCCCCAGGGAATGGTCCCAGCCCTGAGGCTGCCAGAGCTCAGGGAGTGTTTGGACACTGCTCCCAGGGATGCCCAGGCTGGGATTGCTGGGGTGTCTGTGCAGGGCTGGGGCTGCACTGGGTGATTTTACTCCTCACTTCGAGACCGACCCTGAGGGGCTGGAGTGTGTCCAGGGAAGGGAACAGAGCTGGGAAGGTTCTGGAGCCCCAGGAGGGGCTGAGGGAGCTGGGCAGGGGCTCAGCCTGGAGCAAAGGAGGCTCAGGGGGCCCTTGTGGCTCTGCACAGCTCCTGCCAGGAGGGGACAGCCGGGGGGGTCGGGCTGTGCTCCAGGGAACAGGGACAGGAGCAGAGGGAACGGCCCCAGGCTGGGCTCAGGTTGGACATCAGGAGGAATTTCCCCATGGAAAGGGGGCTCAGCACTGGCAGGGGCTGCCCAGGGAGGTTTGGGGTCCCCATCCCTGGAGGTGCCCAGGGAAGGGCTGGAGGTGGCACTCAGAGCTCTGGGCTGGGGACAAGGTGGGGATGGGGCACATGGTGGGACTGGATGGCCTTGGAGGGATTTTCCAGCCTCTGTGATTCTCATTCTCCTGAGCTGGGTCTCTTCCAGCTCAGGAGGTTTCCATGACTTTTTGCAGCCTGGCAGATTAAAACTGCCTGGAGCCACACAGAGATGGGACAGATTGGGCAGGACAGAACAACACATGGACAGAAAATATCCAACAGTCCATCCCTGAGCTGCAAATCTGCTCTGGCTTTGGTGAGCCCTATTTGAGGCACAGCTCCTGCATGCCAGGGCTGTGACACTGATACTCACTGCTTGATTTCTCTACTTGCTCTCCCAGAAAATTTTCAGGTGGCACCTTTCCAAGTACTGGAAAATATTACTTTTCCTTTTTTTATGGCTGCACCTATAAAAAGCCATGGGCAGGAGTGTTTTTCACACGATGCTGGGTCAAACCCACAACCATCTATTAGGAGAGAAGGTGCACAACCAGTCCTGGCTTTCTCCTACAGCTGTAAGGATATTTTAATACACTCCCACATGCAATTCAAAGGGAATTTCACACCTGAAATAGTAATTTTTTTTTGTTCTTCATTGTGTTGATTCCTCTCTAGTTTTCCCTTCAGTTATTTGATGAAGAAAAAGCCCCACATCCTGCCTCTTTTCCTGGCTGTTGCTTGGGTGTAGGACTGAAACCCATCAAAGCACTCTTTGCAGACTGTAGTAGCACATTGTGCATGCAAGGGAGAAGGAGCTCTTCTGACCTCCTTTGTTTGCAATAAGCAGCAATCACAACAAATAAACAGGCATGAAACTCTATTTCCCAGCAAATATCACTCTCATAATTCAAGTAGTTTGTTTTGTCTCCTTAAATGTTGTCCTTCTCTGCAGACTCACTTCATCAAGGCTGGCTGAGCAGCCCAGGGCAGGACAGGAGTGACTGGCACATCACCACAAATGTTTGCTCAGGAATGTCCCAGTGTCACCAACATGCTTTATGAAAAATTCCTTTCCTTAGGATTTTTCCTCCTGAGAAGCTGAGAGGCCTCAGGAACAAAATGCAAACAGTGATTGTCTGCTGCTGTGGGATGCAGCAGGTGGATCTGGGATTGGGCTCATGTGGTTGTTTCCAATTAATGGCCAATCCCAGTCCAGCTGTCCAGACTGTCTGGGTCAATCACAAACCTTTGTTATTGATTCCTTTTCTATTCTTAGCTAAGCTTTCTGATGAAATCCTTCCTTCTATTCTTTTAGTATATTTTAATATAATATATATCATAAAATAATAAATCAGCCTTCTGAACATGGAGTCAAGCTTCTCATCTCTTCCCTCATCCTGGGACCCCTGTGATCACTGTCACATCCCAGATGTGACAGATGTCACATCCCAGATGTGACATCTGGGTCAGATCCCAGATGTGAGAGCCATCCTGGAGCCCTCCCACTGGCTGCTGTAATATCTGCACATCTCAGACACTTCTCCCACAGCCAACACTGTCCTGTGGGCAGGGGAAAGGCAGGAAGCACTTGTTTTGTTAAAGGGGAGCAAATGAGATGAGATGTATGGAGTGACAGGGGCATCTCCTGCCCAAGCTGTGGCAGGTGTTGAGAAAATCCCTCATTTCTGTGCCTTGGTCCCAGAGAAATCTGAGACAAGGTCACCTGCAAAGCCAGGGGGTTCAGTCACTCCCAAAGTGGAAGAGATTTCTGTATTTTCACAGGAAAATAAGTGTGATGGCACATGGAACCTTCCCATCAGAGGCAAGCAGAGGGCACAGGCTGAGCCCCCTGGCACAAACCATGGCCAGTGTGGGCTCTGCAGGAGCATTTGGGATCCAGCACGAGATGGGAAGGCAGGAGGGGTCTCATGGGCAGGAGACTCAATTACAGCCTCCAGGTGCATCCTCCTGGGCAGTCCTGACGTGTCCCAGTCACATCCACATCCATCACTTCCCAAATATGCATTCTGTTGTGATTAAAAAGCCAAAATGGAATTCTTGGGCCCTGCAACATCCTCTCAGTCTGAGGGAGGCCCTCCAGGGATGGGGAGAGATCCCAAGGGGGACAGGGCCTCCCTCCACCCCACGATGTGCTCCAGCACCCAGCAGGTTCACACTGAGAGCCCACAGAGGCCACACACAAACCACTTGAAATAAAAATTGATCAGAAGCTGATTTAGTTTCTTTAAGTTGTCAAACAACAACCCAAAGTCTACCCAGAAGCCCAGACTCTCCATCTTCTGCACTGTATCCCAAAGAAAGGCTCTCAGCTTGCTGCTGCATGAGGTCCCTGGTAATAAAGCAGCCAGAGCCAGCTGGTGCTGAAATCCCACGGCAGCAGCTCCGGAAATAAACGAGTGATTCAGGCCCTGAGAGCTGCAGGGGATGGCTCTGACTCAGCCCAAACACCACAGGGACAGTTACACCAGGCAGGGACGTGGAACTGCTCCTCCTTCAGCAGCAGGTGATGGGGACACTGCCAGGGCACCTCTCCACAGGCTCCCAGGGCAAACACAGACCAGGTGCTGTGAGAGCATAGGGCTCCCAACACCTCCAAACCTTTTCCATCAGAGCATCCCAGAAGGGTTTGGGTTGGAAGGGACCTTAAAGCCCATCCAGTGCCACCCCTGCCATGGCAGGGACACCTCCCACTGTCCCAGGCTGCTCCCAGCCCTGTCCAGCCTGGCCTTGGGCACTGCCAGGGATCCAGGGGCAGCCACAGCCTCCCTGGGTACCCTGTTCCTGTACCTCCCCACCCTCACAGGCAGGAATTCCTTCCCAATATTCCATCTAACCCTGCCCTCTGGCATTTTTAAGCCATTCCACCTCATCCTATCACTACAACCCCTTGTCCAAAGTCCCTTTCCATGCACCCCCTGACCCATGTGCAGCACCCCAAGGCAGGCAGGAGAAGGGGTTGTGTCTCCAGGCTGGGAATCCCTCAAACCTGTGAAAAATCAAACTCTGGCAGTTGCTTATCTCTTACACCATCTTTGCTCTTCACTTTAATACCTCGAGGCTCCCCTCCCGAGAACAGCTGTCGAGAGATTTGCAGCAGCAGGAATGTGTCATCTGCACCCAATGATCCAATAGTCCTAACAATTGTGGGTATTATTTCTCTTAAATCTACCCCTTAATCCTATAATGCCATAAAATACCACTGAATCAGAGCTTAGCAGGATTCCAGAAAAGAACAGACTTTTAAAGAGATAATGAGAACTCCACATTTATGTTGGATAGGATTGAAAGGAGAGAATGGGGGAGGCAGAATGTACCAGATGGGCAGATTATTTCATAGTTTCCCTTAATATGATTTTTTCAACCTGAAGCATCTGGTAATTCCACTATCAGAGATTAGATACTGGATAAGATGGACAGGCAGGCTGATCTAACAAAGCAATTTTATTTTCTGGCTACACATAGGAGAGGTTCCCATTAAATCCTGTATCACAGGATAAAACAGAGGTGCATAAAATGTTGTATCCAAGCAGGGAATGTCTGCAGGCCCTGGCATCCCATGTAAATGTGCTTCACTTTCAATATAGAAAACAACACATCTCCCAAACCCCCATCCTCCCCAGGCAGGCAGCGAGTGCTGGGAATGGATAAACAATAAAACTCACACAGCAGCCTTGTCCTTCAGAGGCTTTTGCAGAAAATTGAGAAAACCTCTCCAGCTCAGTTTTGTGAAGATTTGTGTAGAAGTCCTGCGGGCTGCAGGCAGCACCTTGGGTACTTCCAATCTGGAAGCTGAGATTGTTTTCCAGAACATGCAGGAATCTCATCTTGAAGCCAAGAAACCCAATCAAGCGTGATAGGCATGTGTTCCCAGTGCCCTTCTCATTATGGCACTGCTTGGCAGCAAGGTCTGGAATAACTCACCCCAAAACACCAGCCCTGCCTGTTTTAGCCCCAGGAAGAGCTTTCCCAGCCATCCCAGCTGGAATCTGTGCCTTGGCTCACTGGGAAATCTCGTGCACAGCCAGCACAGCCTTTCCTGCTCAGCAGAGGGCTGGGATCAGGGTAGGTCCAGGAGTGGCAGGCACAGCTCCTGTTGGGAACCAGCTCCACACAGCTCATCCCAGACCTCTGGCACCACTGCTCTGGGAATCTCCCAGGGCAGCCCCAGCCCCTCAGTGGGGAACTGCAGGGAAGAGTTTCCACCTCCCAGCCCAGGGGAGCAGCCCCAGCAGGAATGGGGAAAGGGGAAAGCAGAAAAGGGGAATGGGGAAGAGAGGAGAGGGGAAAAGGGAACAGGGAAGGGGAAAGAGGAGAAGGGAAAAGGAACAGGGAAGGAGAAAGAGGAGAAGGGAAGGGGAAGTAAAAAAAGGAAAGGGGAAAGAAGGAAGAGGGGACGGGGAAGGGAAGGGAAGGGAAGGGAAGGGAAGGGAAGGGAAGGGAAGGGAAGGGAAGGGAAGGGAAGGGAAGGGAAGGGAAGGGAAGGGAAGGGAAGGGAAGGGAAGGGAAGGGAAGGGAAGGGAAGGGAAGGGAAGGGAAGGGAAGGGAAGGGAAGGGAAGGGAAGGGAAGGGAAGGGAAGGGAAGGGAAGGGAAGGGAAGGGAAGGGAAGGAGAAAAGGGAAGGGATAAGAGAAGTGGAATAGGAAAGGGGAGAGGGGACAAAGGAAAAGGGAAGGGGGAAAGTGGAGAGGAGAAAGAGGAAGGGGAAAAGGGAAGGGATAAAGAAACATGAAAGGGAAAGGAGAAAGGGAAAGAGGAAGGAAATAATTCAACTAAAGCAAAGATGATAAGCCAAACTACCAGGAAGTGACACCACAATTTCCCAAATCAGGGCAAACAAGGTATTCTGTCACAGCTCCTGGTGCTGGGGAAGACATCACCTTCTCCTGAACATCATCCTCACACCTCTGGGACAATTTTCCCTGGGAAATTCCCTCCTTTCTCTGCCTCTGGGCAGGACTGAGAGGCCCTGAGCTATGAGCAGGACTGGCTACTCCTCACCAACAGCTCCTGGAATCCCATGGAGCAGGGATATCTGAGTCCCTGAACCCTCAGTGGCACTGACCATGAGGTGCAGAGAGACTGGAGACACAAAAATATACACAAAATGTGCCAAACTTCCCCATAACTCTCCTTGCTCCACTTCCCTTTGGCCCCAGGCACAAGAAAGGAGCAGGAAAAGGCCTCAGAGCTCTGGTGCAGCTTTGCTCAGCACTCAGGGCAGTGACACTTGCCCACATGAATCCTGAAAAACAGGGAAAACTGAGAGGAAAAGCTGGGGAGTGCCAGCCTGTGCCAGCACCATTGGCATTCCAGACACTCTGCAGCCTTTAGCTGAACCACACAGCTTCACTATTATATTTAAAACTACTACATGCTTTGTAATGCTTATCAGCTGGAGGGTTTTCAACAGTTTTTCCCCACTAATGCTGCAATTTCAAAGCCATTTAGGCTAATTTCCCTTGACTTGAATCTATTTTAATCAGAGACCAGGATACTTGACTTAAATGGTTTGTGTTCAACCCTTCATAAAATCAGCCATAAAACTTTATGCACTAAATAGCAAGGGAACCTTGAAGCCAGAGGTAGGAAGAAGTGAAACTTTCCAAATTCTCCAGCAAACTCCAGCCTATTACACACAGACCAACTGTTCTCTTACAATATTAAGCCAATTGATCCCCAAAACAAAAAGAAAACCAATAAACAAAATGCACTCCTGAAGTTCTTACACAGATAAAGGTCACTAAGTTGTGCAGCTGCACTCAGTACCCACAAATTCCCTCCCAAGTCTCAGCCCAGCTCCAAACTGAAGCATTTTGAATGCTATGCCCCACTCTCCCATGGAATGATGGAACTGAGCAAAAATACAATGCAAGGCTGAAAATGTCAGAATGAATCCTTTTCTTCCCCCCAAATCTGAGGAGAAACATTACTTCTCAAATTAATTCTCGCCAAGTAACGCTGGCTCTGCTGGAAGTCAGAGCTGGGGATGAGAAATGGAAATCAGCAGCTCAGCCTCAGGTAAGTGCTGGGGAAGGTCTCGCTCCAAGGATCCAGCATTGTGCTGGGATTTGCATTTCACAGAGGCAAAGGTGCAATTTGTGCTGCAGTTCAGCCTGGCTGAGGAGCTGCAGCAGCACAATGCAGCCTGGGCTCCATTACTCTGGAAACCCATCCAGGGATTTCTGTTGTCAGGGGCTGACAGCCCTGGATGCTCCAAGGGGCTGCTCAGAATTCAGGCAGCACCCAGAGAGGTGGAGGAACAGGAGCTGTCCCTGCTGCCCCAGCCTGGACAATCTGGAGCTCTGGGGACAAAAGGAACAGGAGCTGTCTCTGCTCCTCCAGCCTGGACAATCTGGAGCTCAGGGACACAGGGAACAGGAGCTGTCCCTGCTGCCCCAGCCTGGACAATCTGGAGCTCAGGGACACAGGGAACAGGAGCTGTCCCTGCTGCCCCAGCCTGGACAATCTGGAGCTCTGGGGACAAAAGGAACAGGAGCTGTCCCTGCTGCCCCAGCCTGGACAATCTGGAGCTCTGGGACAGAGGGAACAGGAGCTGTCCCTGCTGCCCCAGCCTGGACAATCTGGAGCTCAGGGACAGAGGGAACAGGAGCTGTCCCTGCTGCCCCAGCCTGGACAATCTGGAGCTCTGGGACAGAGGGAACAGGAGCTGTCCCTGCTGCCCCAGCCTGGACAATCTGGAGCTCAGGGGACAGAGGGAACAGGAGCTGTCCCTGCTCCCCCAGCCAGGACAATCTGGAGCTCAGGGACAGAGGGAACAGGAGCTGTCCCTGCTCCCCCAGCCTGGACAATCTGCCCCCTCCTGACACACAGAGCTGCATCCCTGGCTGCACGGTTTTCAGTGCTCTCAAGGCAACACCTTTGTCACTGCCCCAGTGACACAGGCATTGGACATGGATCTTTCACAATCCAAACCTCTCCCAGCTCATTTTTTTATCAGGGATTTCACTCCAGGCCAGGACAAACTGACACTTTCCTATTCTGAGGAACACTCTGGCAGCCATATCTAAAATTAACCTTCACAAAGATAAACTTACAGCATGTCTTTCCTCATCCTCTTAACAAAATGATGTGTCATCTCTTCTAAAGCCTGTTCTCCTGTGCTGATTGGCAGGTAAACATCACCAGCACCTTAAGAGCTCAATCAAAAAAGGAGAGGAAAGATACTGCCACTGTAGAAGCTCCCTTTAAAGGCCCAGCTCTCCAGTGGGAGATCCCAGAGTGTCCCTGGAGGATTCCTGTACTGGGAGGAGCCTGAGGGCAGCCCAAGGGCCCTGGAGATCCTGCAGGGACATAAAGGAGCTGACAAGGAGGGAGGGAGGAAGAATTTCTGCACACTTTTACCAAAACCTCAGTGAAAGCAGAGCTGAGCTTCCAACGGCATCACTTCCACCCAAAATCATGGACTGCTTTAGGAAAACAGAGACAGACTGGGAAGAAATGCACTTTTTATCCCTGAGAAATCATCTTGGTGAACTCTCTCACTCTCTCCAACTACCTGGAACCAAGGTGGGGCCAGGTGGGGATCAGTTTCTTCTCCCAGGTACCAACTGACAGGACAAGCAGAAACAGCCTCAAGTTGTGCCAGGGGAGGTTTAGGTTGGATGTTAGGAATTATTTCCTGAGTAAAAGGTTGGTCAGGCCCTGGCACAGCTGCCCAGGGCAGTGCATCCCCATCCCTGTAACAGCTCTGTTGATGTGGCCTTGGCAGTGCTGGGGAATGGTTGGACTCAACAACCTTTGAGGGTTTTCCAGCATCAGTGGTTCTGTGACTCCATGAGCTCATTCCAGCCCAGCCACCCCCATTTCTCATCACTGGGCACCAAACCTGACTGGGGAAGCCCCAGCACTCCTGGCTCTGGGGTGGCACCTGAACACAAACATTCCCTGCTGGAGCCCCTGGCACTTACTTGGTGGGGCGATAATCCGGGATGGAACGGTCCAGGGAAATCTTCTCACTGAGGTAGGAGTTGTAGCCATACTTCTCGTGGGGTCCCTTGGCTTTCTCCTCCTCCTCAGGGGACAGGGTGGCTGGGAGGCCACCCTTGCCACGGCCACCATAGCCCTCAATGAGACCAAGGGACTTGGACAGACCTGGGAAAACAAAAACAACATCTCTGGTAAAACCCATCCCTGGTAAAGCAGCCCTGGTGAAACCCATCACTGGTGAAACCCACCACTGGTAAAACTCATCATTGGTAAAACTCATCTCTGGTGAAATCCATTATTGGTAAAACACATCTCTGGTAAAACCCATCCCTGGTGAAATCCATTATTGGTAAAACTCATCCCTGGTAAAAGCCATCCCTGGTAAAGCATCCCTGGTGAAACCCATCACTGGCAAATCCATCACTGATAAAGCATCCCTGGAAAACACATCCCTGGTGAAACCGATCCCTGATAAAACTCATCATTGGTAAAACTTATCCCTGGTGAAATCCATTGTTGCTAAAACCCACCCCTGCTGAAACCCATCCCTGGTAAAACCCAGCCCTGGTAAAACTCATCATTGGTAAAACTCATCATTGGTAAAACTCATCATTGGTAAAACTCATCCCTGGTGAAACCCAGCCCTGGTGAAACCCATTTTTGGTAAAACCCATCCCTGGTAAAACCCATCCCTGGTGAAACCCATCCCTGGTGAAACCCATTTTTGGTAAAACCCATTTTTGGTAAAACCCATCCCTGGTAAAACCCATCATTGGTAAAACCCATCATTGGTAAAACCCATCCCTGGTAAAACTCATTCTTGGTAAAACTCATCATTGGTAAAACCCATCCCTGGTGAAATCCATTATTGGTAAAACCCATCCCTGTTAAAAACCTGGTAAAACTCATCATTGGTAAAACCCATCCCTGGTGAAACTCATCTCTGGTAAAACCCATCCCTGGTAAAACCCATCACTGGTAAAACTCATCCCTGGTAAAAACCCATTTCTGGTAAGACCTATCCCTGGTAAAACTCATTATTGGTAAGCCCATCCCTGGTAAAACCCATCGCTGTTATTTTCAGCTCCCAAAGAAAAATAAAAAAACAAAACTCTAAAAATCCTGGCTGTTTTGGGTTCCTGGCTGTTTTGGGTTGGTTTTCTGCAGACATTCCATGTCCTCCTTCTTTGGCCCAATGCTGGAATAAAAATGGCTCAAGTGTTGCAGTTCCTCACAGCTCAGGCACGCTGCTCCTGCCAGCCCTGCCCCTGGCGTGCAGCTGATAACCTGTCCCAGGATCTGTGCATTTATTGAGTTGGTGGGGAGGTTATTCAGGCCTCCTTCCCACTCTCAGAGAGGTAATTACATGGAAGGTTAGATGTCCCCAGGAGAAGGATAGGTTGAACACAGAGCAGGAATAAAACAGGCTTGGTTAAGTGCCAGCTGAATGAATTTTTGCTCAGTGTGAACAGTGAACAGCATACAAATGGTAGGGATTTAAAAACAATTTCCCCTCAAACCTTTCTTATCTTTTAAAGTACAGTGTTCCCAGACCCTTATCAAGGGGAATTATTTATTTATATCTGCATAGCTGAAGGAAATAGGCAAAGTTCAAAATGAGCTGCACATAAAGAGCTCCATGGATGATTTGGTGGTGGCTGTGGGAAGCCAAGTCATATTATTATTTATTAGACAGAGCACCTGGAATTTTAATATTTTTCATTAGCAGAGATTCACTCTCTTTTTGTCAGAAACACAAAAATAATAATGATGGATTTTGGTTTGCTTTTGTGTCTGTTTGGTTTTTTATGCTGAAAAACACCAGGATATATTCCCATTGTTTCAATGGCAGAGCCCTGACTGAGAACAGGACAGATTTTGTCACCTCTGAAGCTTCTGAAGGGACGATAACCTTGAGGTTTGTCCAGCTCCCAAACCTACCACTGCCTTCCATTGTCCTGGACAAACATTCCTGCTTGCCCACAGATTTAAGTATTTTTTCTCTCAAAAAGTAGCATTGAGAGATGGGAAAAAATGAGCTGGGACTGTTAATCACAGTTGGAAGAACAGTTTGAAGAATTATTGTTATTACTACTATTATTATTATCATCATCATCATTGCTGTTGTAGTTATTATTATTAGTAGTATTCCTTCTGAGAAGGAAGCCTCTCAACATCCTTCCCTGCTGTGTCAGAGCCCCTCTGACCACACTGGGCTTGACTGGATTTTACCTGAGGACAATAACAACAAATCAGCTGCCAGGAGCCCCAGGCTGTGATCACACATCCAGGCTGCCCTCCCCAGCTCCAGGCTGAGCAGGAGCCAGGGGATCACCCAGCAAGGCTGGGATGGGAGGCACTTTGTGCTCAGCAGATCACTCCATGAATTTCCCAACCCCAAGTGGTTCCACTCCAGGAACCCTCAGCATCTCCGAGTTTGCTTTTAAAGCTAAGTTTTGCTTTTCTTGATTCATCTGAACACATTTCTCCCTGCCCTGGTGCTTTTGCTTTCTGTGCTTTGCAGCCACACACCTGTGAGGAGGGACATGGGGACTTTGTGAGGGGGGCAGAGGCTCCATGGATGGAGGACACTCAGTGGGATGTGGACACCACGGACATCCCAGCAGCTGGCTCTGTTAGAAGCAGGCTTTAAAATCACAATTTAGGGTTATTACCAACAGATCATAAACTCAGACACCAAGGCAGTGCTTGTCCCAGAGCCCCACACTGTAACCAGCAGGGAAGGATGATCCCTCCAAGGCCAATCCATCCCACAAGACCCCTGCCAGTCTGCAGAGGTTCTTACCTCTGGCTCAGCTAAGGGAATTGTGCTCCCAAGCACAGCACCTCCGTGAAGGAGCTGGAATTCGAGGTGAGGAACCTCCCACAGTGCTCAGACACCAACCACCAAGGCCATGCCAGCCTGGGGGACAGATCCAGCGCTCATTTCTCTCTGCTCACTCAGCTCATTTCTGCACATTCTGTCTTTCTACTGCTTTAAGGTGGTAAAAGCTGATAAACCAGCATCATGTACCCAAAGAAATCAATCCAAAGGATCCATTTGTGTTGGGCAGGGCACACCATGAGCAGGAGAGCCCCTGCAAGGAGAGTCATGGAGATGAACATTGCCAGGTGGGGGTGCCAGGCAGGATCCCCTGGGTGTCCCTGAGCTGGTTCAGCATTTCCTCTCCAGCCCAGGCTGCTGGGAGGCTTCAGGAATGTCACTCTGGTGTGTGGCACTCCGAGCAAGACTCAAGAACGTTTGTCAAGGAAGACAATTCATGTCCAAAGAGAAGAGGAAGGGATTTGTTTCCAGCTGGCTGAGAAGGTGCCTCAGGAGGGGCAGACCTGAACACAAATGGGGACAGCACATCCTCATCCAGTCAATCCATTCATTGGCTTTTATTCACCACATTTTTGGGCACCTTTCTGGGAACTTGGATTGCCTTTGCTGTGAATTCAGGAATTACCCTGAGCCCAACCCATGTGGCTGCTCAGGATATTCTGGGATTCCATGAAATTGGCCTGGAAGGGCCAGAAGTGACACACAGAGACAGCATGAGCAAAAAAGGGAAGGAGCATGGTGCCATCAGCTTGTTTCCCCAAAGACAAGGTTGAAAGCAAAGAGTCAGGACTGTTCCCAAGTCACAGAGCAAATCCTTTATCCTTCTGGGCAGGCACAAAGCAGAAGTGCTGAACCTCTGCCAGAAAGTCTCTCCTGATGCCTGCTCCAGCCTACCTGAGGTGATAAACAGCACTAATCCCCACAAAAATCTTCATCTTTGGTGCATTCAGCCCCTAGGGAATTCTGCAAGCTCAGGAGATGGGAATGGGCTGCATGGAGATGAGGTGTTGGTGCAGAGCAGAGCTCTGAGCAGCCACAAGCTCCACTCATCCCAAAGCCACACTCACCCAAAGCTAAAACAGGATTTTTTTTTTTTCAGAATCTCCTAAAAATTCTGAACTTTGGAACAAATGGAATATATTGCTATTGTACTGCAGGAAGAGAAGGGAAGGGAATAGAAAAAGCAAGACACCACGTGGAGCTGCCAGGATCTGAGCCCCTCCTGCTGGAACAGCCAGACAGGGAATCCCTGGGGACTGGCAGGAGTTGGTTTTCTTCAAGATGATATAAAAATTTAATCTCTACAGCAAAATTATTCCTAGACTGAGCACAGTTAGAGTAAATATATTAGTCTCTTCTTAAGCTGAGTGTATTTCAGGAGGAGGCAGGAGTTTTCTAGGACAGAGAAAACCTTTAGTGAAATTCAATCTAATGTGATTTGCTGCCTTCATTTCCAAAGGCTCCCCAGGAGCTGGAGGGGGGGAAAAGCTTTTTGCTCCATGTCAGCCTGGATGAAGGAAAACATTAACCCTCCCATACAACCCTCAGCTGAGGAAACTTGTGATGGGGGGCTGGGGAGGAAGGAAGAGCCCTGAAATGAAAAGACATTTGTGAGAAATGGGTGCTGAGGGAAAACAACATCAACCTTGCAGGACCTGAAGGGGTCCCAGAGGGATGGAGAGGGACTGGGGACAAGGGATGGAGGGACAGGACACAGGGAATGGCTCCCAGTGCCAGAGGGCAGGGCTGGATGGGATGTTGGGAATTAGGAATTGTTCCCTGGCAGGGTGGGCAGGCTCTGGCACAGGGTGCCCAGAGCAGCTGGGGCTGCCCCTGGATCCCTGGCAGTGCCCAAGGCCAGGCTGGACAGGGCTGGGAGCAGCCTGGGACAGTGGGAGGTGTCCCTGCCATGGCAGGGGTGGGATAAGGGTGGGATGAGTGAAGATGATGATGAGTGGGATGACATTCAAAGTCCCTTCCAACCCAAACCATTCTGGGATTCTAATACAGGAAAGATTTCTGGAAAAACAAATGTTTAGCTGCATCTTCCCATATCTGTATCTTGTGCAGCACGAGGTACAGAACACACACAGCTCAGGGTGGATGCCACATTCCAGCAGGGAAGAGGAAGGTAACACTGAAATGGTGCTGGAAAACACAGGAGCCATAAAGCAGAATTAAAGTAGATATCTCTGCAAAGCACAGCTGTCACTCAGTGAAGCACAGAGGATTTTTCAGCCCCAAGAGCTCTCACAGGGATGTTTTCTCCTGGCCTACAGCAGCCAGAGAGCTGAAGGCCCACAGGGAATCTCTGCCCTGGGGAAAAGCCAGACTGGGGAGGTAAATGGCCTCAAGGCTTTGGCCACGTGTGACCTCAGGGGACTCAGAGAGAGGAGACCCAGAGAGGCTCTGGGGGCTGTGTGTGAAACCAGAACTGCTGCAAGGGGTAGGGTGTCCCAGGGAATGTGGAAATTGGGGGAGTGCTGAAGCCTTTAGTGCTGTCCTGTGGTGGCTGCAGACACAGACTGTCAAAGGAAGGGCTCATTAACCATCAGGGGGAATGGCAGAGAACAGCACCAGTTTTACTTTGCAGCCCTGGTGGAGCCTGGGGCATGGGATTTGCTCTCCTTGCAGCAGTTTTTACACAATTTTAGCCAGATCTGCTCAGCCCCTGTTGTTGTTAGAGTAGATAAGTCCCATTCCTCCTGCTGTAGGTTACACCTGTGGATCCCTGTGCTGCCACAGGGCTGTGGGAGCTGTGCAGGGAATACAAACACAACTGTGCAGGGAATGCTAGTCAGCTTCCTCTGCTGCCACTGCCTCCCCAAAGCATCCTCTTACTCCTGCAGGGGAAACTAAAAGTAGCTGTAAAGGGATCAGAAAATGAGAGTTTGCTTTCTCCTGGGGAAAAAAATAGATATATAACCTCTAAAAATGAGCTTAAATACTAGAGCCCAGTGAAAAACCAGTATTCCCCTGAACCCTATACAATTCTATTCACTGTACATGCTACATTTCTTTTTCCTGGGGCTGACCACCTATCAAAAATTTATCCCCCAAATCAGATGCTGCAGCTAAAGGGTCAGTGCTTCCCCTTCCACTGGACAGTTCTTTTCCAGGAGCTGGATTTTAGCATATCAGGACATCTCCCCCAGTGCAGGAATGCACAGAGCTGCCTGGTGTCCTTCACCATGCAAATGAAGTTGGTTTACTGCAGAGATTACCATGAGCATGGTGACTTTCAGAAATGGGGGGTCACAAAAACTCCCACCCTCTGCCTTCACGCTGAATGACAAATGGGAACTCAGAAAAAGCAGCAGATGAATGGGCCCAGGCTTGGCAAGCAGGGATTTTAGCAGATACAAACTGAAAATAGAGCATATTTCACCTGTACTCCAACATATTGCATCTCTGAAAAAGCTCCTGCCTATGAAAAATTATGTGAATAATTCTGGCTGAAATGAATTTGTCCAACAGAGCATTAAGATTTCACTTAAACAATTGTGACAGGTAGGGGTAAGGGAATTGAACACATATTCTTGCAGCCCAGCCAGGCAAGGACCAAAACCAGGATGGGCACAGCTCATTTTAAAATATATTTAATAATAAAACCTTTTTAATGCCAGGCTGGATGGGGATTGGAGCACCCTGGTCTGGTGGAAGGTGTCCCTGGCCATGGCAGTGGGGGATGAGATGAGCTTTAAGGTCCCTTCTGGGATTCTCTGATTGGGCTTAGGTTAGATGATGACCTGTAGAAGAATGTTTCAAGCCCAGCTGTGCCTACATCACTATGGGAACAGCCCATGTCCAGGTTCCTGCCCAGCTGCACTCCTGGGAAAGGATGGAGAAGGGAGCACTCACTGCACAGGCCTGCAGGCTCGTTTGAAATGTTTAAACACAAATCTACATTTACAGGTACATACACACAGGGATTCAGAAATGAACTTTTCTTATCAATATAGGAATGGAAACAGAGGGAAATTACTTTCAGAGCCAGAGGGAGGATCAGCACCCAGAGCAAGGACAAGGCAGTCATCAGGACAATGTCAAAGCCTGTTTAGCCTATTACACTACCAGGTTCTGCTTCCAAATGATAATTCCCCAATCAAGATCTGCTCCTGGCACAAACCAACAGAAATCCTTCCCTAGGCCAAAGCTGTTTAGTTCTGAGGAAAGATTTATTTGGTTCCAACACCTGGGACTGGTGAAAGAGCTTGGACATTGCTCTGTCCTCCCTGAAAGTCCAAAAATAGCGGCATTTACCACTCTGGTCACATTGATAAAATAACCTGTTGAGAAAGGCAGAACTTGGCAGCAGAGCAGAAATCCATGGGCTAAAGAAAGCTCTGTGCAGCTCAGCAGGGAGAGCAGGCACTGCTGCCATGGGAGTCTCAGGCACAGAGACCTTGTGCAGACACAGAAGATGAGCCTGAAGGTGATTCCTATCCCAGGGAAAACCTGGACTCATGTGAAGCATTCCTGGATATTTAACAGTGGGAGGAATGCCCTTCATGTGGGTGCACCCCCCTTCCCCAGGAGCTGCTCTGCTGCTGCACTGCCCCTCTCAAAGGGGAAACTGCTCAAGGAGCCAGTCCCTGACAGCTGTCACAAGTTTGTCCCAAATGACCAGTCACACCCCACTGCCCATCCTGTTTGTTCACAGCCACAGCACAAGCAGCTGCCTGGGAATTCTGGATAACAGCCTGGGATCCAGGAGTAGGAAGGGAGGAAGGGGATTTTCAGAAAAGGTGAAGAGTTTGTTGCAACAACCTCACCTGCATGTTATGACACAAATCCAGATTTATACCTCTGACTAACATAGGGGACTGTCCCATTCTGGAAATATTGGAGAAAAGGGAGGAAAAAGAGGCAAAAATGAGTAGATCACAGTGTGTAACAAAAAGGAAAAAATCAGGATCAAAACCAACACTAAGGTCATTTAGTGAGAGAACTGCCCCAAGTTACATCACTTGAGATGTCAGAGAACTGGCTTTAGTAAGCCCTGCCTAGGGGCTGCTTTCAAGGATTCAGTATTCCTGGGATTCAGGCACAAGCATTTCCCCATCAACACACAGCAAGGCATTTGCATGAGCTGCTCAGAAGAGAGCAGAGCAGCCTTCCCAGCACAGATCTCCACAAAGCACCAGCATGCCCAGGCAGCAGTGAGAAAGCACAGGAGACCCTCAGAGAGGGGAGGGGACTCTGTGGAGAGCACCCAGCATACTGGTTAGGGTGGAAGGGACTTTAAAGTTCATCTCATCCCCATTCCTGGGGGATCCCATCCCCATGGCAGGGACACCTCCCACCGCCCCAGGCTGCTCCAAGCTCTGCCCAGCCTGGCCAGGGATCCAGGGCAGCCACAGCTGATCTGTGCCAGGGCCCCACCAGCACAGCCAGGTACCAGTGAGGAGACACAAGCAGGGAGAGGACAGATGCCCAGCAGAGCTCAGCAGGACAGCAGCTTCACCCAAGGCTCCACAAGCAGATCTGCATGGCTGAAACAGCCCTGGGTGAGGCACTGCCACCAGCAGCTGGGCTCGGGGTAATTCCAGGACCTTCATCCCCACCACCATCACTCTGCAGACAAAATGCTCACAAGTTCCCCCATCCAGGCCTGTTGGGCCATCTCCCTCTCCTGTCTTAGGCTGGGGTTGTGTTCTATCCCCATCTGTCAGAGCTGGGCAGTTCTCTGCTGTTCATGGGCAGTTTCTTTATCTCTCCCACAGCCCATCCTCCCTCCAGCAGATCTCTGCTGTCCATGGCCACTGAGTGTCCCTGCAGGGCTGATCCAATTCCACCATCCCATGGGGAGATGCTGTGCCCAGGGCAGGAGCCAAGCATTCCTACCTGGAAACAATCTGCCCTGGAACAGCACAGCAGCCTTTGCCCCCTGCATTCCCAGAGGAGCAGCTTTCTCCTGCCCTGCATTCCCAGAGGGAGAGCAGGCCCATCTCCAGCAGCCCTGCAGCTGCAGAGGAAAACTCCCCCCTTGTGCAGGATCCTGCTGCAGCAGAGCCACAGCTGGCACTGCAGGAGGGCTGAGCCCCCCTGGGATGGGGCTGTGCCCCCACCCTGACACACAGGGCACAGGGCAGGGTCTGGCTCTGGCTGTGGGTTTTTTTGTTGTTGTTTTTTTTCCTTAAATTTTATTTTGTTTGCACTATTACATTTGTATTTTTAATTTTCCTAGTAAAGCACTGTTATTCCTATTCCCATATCTTTGCCTGAGAGCCCCTTAATTTCAAAATTATAATAATTCAGAGGGAGGGGGGTTACATTTTCCATTTCAAGGGAGATTCCTGCCTTCCTTAGCAGACACCTGGCTGTTCAAACCCAGACAGCTCCTCAGACACCAGCCCCTGCCAGGGGAGCTGCTCCAGCCCAGCCACAAGCTGGAGTCCCCTGCTGGGGCTGCAGGACCAGAGGGGCTCTGGGCACGGGGCTGCTCTGCTCTGTGAGAGGAGGATGGACGAGCTCTCCTCACCCTGACAGCAGCCTGGAGACAGAACCACAGTGAGAGCCTTGCCCAGCCATCCATCTGCTGGGAGGGAGCACACAGTGAGCCAAAGCCTGATGGAGTGTCCTAGAGGAGTCTGTGCTAGCAGCCACCAAGGCCATACACATAACCCACGGCAGGACCTGACATTACAGGTCTGACACTGTTCCAGGAACTCAGAGATCAATGCAGGGCCTGTCACTGTTCCAAAGACAGACCAGTCCCTGCTCCATGCAGCTAATGGGGTATTGATTCTCCACACACCCAGCTGCAAGCTCTGCACTTGGGGGCTTTGCTGAAGCCCCCAAACTGCTCCCCAAGACGTGCCTGGCTCAGTGCCTGTGGGACAGTTTGGGACACAGGAGCTGCAGGGAGCAAGGCCAAGGGCAAAAGCAACCTTGCATATTTACACTGCTCAGCCAAGGGACCATTTGGGTGATGAATTAAGCAATTACCTGCAGCTTTATTTTTAGGAGGCAGGCTGCAATTCAAGCAAGAGAGAACTTATCTTGCTCTCCTCTCTGAGCTGCCAGGACATCACTCTGGCAGGACACCCTCCTTGTGCCAGGCTGCTCAGGGAGCGTGGCAGGACCAGCTCCTTGCCCAGGAAAATCACAGCTCTCCCATTACTGGGAGTCCTGAAGGGCAGGCAGGATGGGGCTTTGAGTGACCATTGGAACAAGAGGATCTTCTTGTGCTCTTTTCAACCCAAAGCATTTTGCTGCTGAGGATGGAAGAGTCTAGAAACATCTTCAGAAAGGCATTTTAAGGAATTCCCAAACTCTTCCATCCTCAGCAGCAAAACATCAGCCCTCCCGTTTGTGCTCAGGCAGTGATTTCTGAGGCCAAACTGCAAACTGCTCATCCCCAGGTAACCACACCCACCACCACTCCAAGCTCAGGCAAACCTCTTGTTGAGCTTTTATTGCTGGTTTTATCCTCCAATGCAAAATTTCAGTTCTTTGGGTAACACACTCCATTCCCACCTCCACCACAACCTGTTTGCTTCCAGGCAGAGCTGCTGCTTGGGCACAGGGAGGCCAAACTTCAGTGCCAGCCCAAAACCACACAGCCAAAGGTGGGAAAACAAGGATTTCCTAAATCCACCTTGTCCCAGAGAAGCTGTGCCTGGAGCAGCACCTGCAGTGTGATGGGACTACCCCAGGGAGAGGAGCAGAACCACAGGAACAACTATGGAAGCAGGAAAAGAACAGAACCCACAAAAACACAAGCAAACAGTTTTTGAACCCCATTCCAAGGTTATAAATAATATTTAGCATTTTTATTTTACAAGGAATCTGTTCTTTCCAGACCGTGTCTCTATAGCAAGCTGTTAGTGTTTGTGGTTTCCTCTGGTGCACGCTCCTGTTTTCCTTCTGAAAACATTTCCTCCCAAAAACATTTCCTCCCTGTATAGATTGGCCTGTTGGAAAGGGAAAAAATTGCTGCCATTTGGCAAGATAAGAAATGAAGAACTAGCACAGTGTAAGTGCAGATATCATCAATACCAAAGTGGCTGCTCAGGTTTTGGGCTGAGTTTTGTGGGTGTGTGGGAGGTGACACAATTGTGTGAGCCCCGTGCACAGGGCACCTCTCACAGAGCCCTGGGGGAGGCACAAACTGCAGAGGTGACCAGGACACCTCCCAGGCTGTAAAACCCTGCAGAGGCCTCCCTGTTTGCCCCTCCTGAAGTCTGGGGAAGGGAGGAACTCACGGGTGGCGTTTGTCACCCAAGTTTCAAGCAGAGGTCCGGGTCACAGGGACAGGCTGGGCACCTTTGGACAAAGGTGTCCGTGGGACTGTACCCTGAGCAGCACCACACTGCCCTCAGAACACTCCCAGGGTTCTCCAAAGGGGTCCTGTGAGCCAAGTAATCCCTCCCTGGGCTACCTCCAATAAAGACTAGCAGATTGGAGAAGGGATGATATTGCCCAAAATTGGCTTTCCCAAAAAATGGATGTCGTTATGATGTGAACATGGCTGCAGAGAGAGAAATTCTGAGTTTACAAGTGCATCTTTAGCAAGTATGTACTGGCCACATCCCAACTAACTGCATTTTACTGAGCTGTGAACTCACTAATTACTTTTGAAGGTGAAGAAAGTCCATCTGGCAGGGGTTTGCTCGGTGCATTTCGGTTCTGTGCTCAGACACTGTCCTCCCTCAGTGCCCAAGCCCATTTCCTGCAGGTTTTGGGGTGTGCTCTCAATGCTTTCAGCCACACAGGGCACCCCAGAGAGTGCTCCTGCTCTTCAAACTCCTTCCATCTGTTTGTGCTCTGCCAATGGGCCGTGGGGGTGACACAGCCAAAGCCAGAAATAAAGGAGCTAATTTGGTCATCAGAGAGGAATATTCTCCACTGCAGTGCCTTTATTCCTGCACACAGCTGCGTCCTCCTGACAAACACAAACCCAGCAGCCGTGGATCCAGGGTGCTTTATGTAATGGATGCATTGTTGGAATGAGCACAGTGGCACAACAGACACCCCCTGGACAAAAACCTGGGATTGTCCCAGCGTGACTCAGGGTCTGTGTGGGGGAGGAAGAGCTCTGTGTGCATCCAAGGACTCTGCTCCCAAGCCCAGCTCGCTGAAACCACTCAAGTGCTCAAGGAAAGCACGAGCTGAACTGCTTTGCCTCAAGGAGCGAGCCTGGAGCTCACTGTGCACCATCCATGCACATCTGTGACTGGTTACACTGCTCAGTGCTGGGAACAGTTCTGAAGAGGCCCCAGATCTGTGACTGTTTAACTCTGTGTTTCTATAGAGAGCTGCTGATGATAGGCACTAAGTGCTTTAAAAACATAATTAACGCTCAAAGCACTCCTGAGAGGCAGCTAAATATAGGACTGGGAGTTTCAGCTACCTGGAGTAGGACTGTCCTTGATCCTTTTGTAGAACACTTGGTACAACAGGGTACACAGTACAATAGGGTCTGGGTCCCATTGTGCTTGGGGCTCCCAGAGAACTCGGGAGAAAACACACCTCACTCCTTATCGAGATGTCAAACACAGAAATAACTTATCCAAGGTGACTTAGCTGGGGATTAGTGTTTGCAGACAGAACCTGATTTCTCAGAAAATTAGAGAAAGGAAATGAGAGAACCTGCCACGCCAGGGGGGTTTCCTCCAGAGGCCTGTCCCTCTGGAGTGGCCACACCAAGTGACAGGTGACACCTGAGCACTGACCACTGTGCTCTGACCACCTTGTTCTGAGAGCCAAGCCCTGGCTCCGTGGCTGATCTGGAAGGACCAGGTAAACCCAGAGAGCCTCAGCCCCTACAGCACCTCACAGGATCCCATTTTCAGCCCAAGACAAATGTCTGGAGCCAGTTTTTGAGAGCAAGGTGTTCAGAGAGAAGAGGCCCCAGAGGTGAACCACTCACACCCAGGTGTGGGGTGTCCCCACGGGCCTCCCTCAGCCTCCTGCCCTGTGGAAGAGATCCCCAGATGTCCTGGGGAGTGCCACCAGTGTTAGGACTGTCACACTTGCCACTGCATTTTTCCCTTGGGGACCAGAAAGCAAAGGGGACTCACAAAGTTTGCCTTTGACAAACTTCTGGTCTGGAGGAGTGCCCTGTGTTTGCCACCCAGCAAACACCCACAACTTCCCAGGCCAGCACAATCCTCATCTCCACTCTCCTTCCCACCCTCCAGCCCTCCAACGCTTCCTCCTTCTCTTCCATCCTGCCTCCATCTGACTTCCATCCCTCTGAGTTCCTCTTCCACACCACATCCCTTCAACACTTCAGTCCTTGCTGCCCTCAGTCCCCTCCTGTTCCCAGCACTGCCCATCCTCTGACCTGCCCTGGGGCAGCCAAGATCAGGCCCAAGACTCCCCCCAGATTCCCATGAATATTAATTAATTCCCCCCTAAAAACTGTGCTAATGAGTAACCCTGCAGCTCCCCAGCTCACAGGCAGTGACTGCTCTTTTTGTGTTGATACTTACAGTTAAAAATACCCTGAATGCCCTCCCATTGCTTGCCCTAGACAGCAAGGGAGAAACCCAAATTGTTAAGGCCATATTTTAATTAATTCCCAAACTGACAATCTTAAACAATTTGGGCAGTATCTTGCAACAGCTCGAAGTGAGTTACATCCTCCCCTCCCTCTTCCACCTCCCTGAGGAACACAACTAACACCCACCTGCCAAAGCTGGCCCTCCTCACCCTCCAGCAAACTGAAGGAGTTAAGAGGGGAACACAAAGTGTTGTTGTACAATACCCAGGGTCAGCAACCTCATTTAGCAGCTCCCAGCCTTTGCAGGTCAGGTTCAGCAGGAATCTGCTGCTCTCTGGAAAATGCAGCCTCGGTGGACATCGAGCTGCCAAACCTGAGCTCCATCCCCTCCCTGCTCACCAGCCCCTGGAGCTGCTGGGGAAAAGATGCCCTAAGAGGAGGAGGGTCATGCTTAAAATCCCCAGGATGAGAACAAATCCAAGCAGAGAATGAAATCTGACCTCACTGGGAGCTTGGGACCCACACCAGGAGCTGAGGACCCAAACTGGGGACACCTTCCTCTGTGGGGACAGGGTCACACTGTCCCCTGACTCACTCGAGGCCTGAAGGGATCATTTCTTTTCCCCCACTCTTTCCTAAGGACATCTTTCCAGGATCTGCCACTTTTTTATTCCCTCTTGCCATGGCCAAACCTTCCACACCCCCCAGACTGCAGAGACTGCGTTGTCCTTGGAGAAATTGTTCACTTCTGAGCAGAACAGCTCCTGCTTCAGATGGTGGTCAAGAGAGAAACCACAGGTGCTACACCCACTTCTCCATGTTTAGGGATAAAGTTATCCCTGAGATGTCTTTGGACAACACCTGAGAGGAACCTGGATCTGCAATTCAAAGAGAATTACAACTGCTGAGGAGTAAGTGAGGAAAGGCAATTTTTGTGCCTAAATCTTGAGTTTCCAATACACACTTTAACCATGGAATGTGACTGCAGGACTGCACTTGCACTTCAGGGCTGCTTTTCCAGTGTCAACCTCCCCATCACACCAGAAATTCACATCCTGCTTCCCCTTTCCCACACTCACTGCTATGACAACCCTGTGCTCACAGCCCTCCTGCATCTCCACAGGTTCCAGCCCATCCCCATCCCCAAATCCTGCCCTGTGCACCACCCAACCCTTCCTTCTCCTTCCCTCCCCTTCTCCTTCACTTTCTGTACCACTATTAGAGATGAGTAATGCCATGGTTGACTCTCACAATTAAGGGGTAAATATGATGTATATGTTAAGAGAAGTTTTGTAGATGTATAGTTATGTTTCTGCATCCTTGCATTGTTATCAGGGGGGTTTGGGACATTTGGGAGGGTCACTCGTTCCTGTGGCAGCCCCTGAGCTCCAATCAAGGTGTCAGGCAGTGATCTCCAGCACTGGGCAGGGAAGGAGGAGTCCAGGGACAGAACTTTGGGAGGGGCCAAAGGGTTAAAAGGGGAGACCTCCATGGGGTGGGGGAGCACATGGTGATAGCATCCTTTGCTCCCAGTGCTGTATTACTTTCTCTATTCAGTCTTCTGTTGTATTTTTGATAAGGTTTTAATAAACATTCTAATTTTTTTTGAAAGTGAGTAGCATTTCTCACAGCACAATCCACCCCTCCTGCCCCAGCCACCTCACCCCTACACATTCTCAAGGTCATCAGGAACATCCTCCAGTGTTCCCCCCCTGCTCGAGTGCCTTTTTCCTCTCAGAGAGGAATATTGGTGTTTCTGGCTATTACAGCATCTAATGGCAGCATTCATCCCCCTTCTCCTCAAAACTGACCCTTCTCACTTCAGCCTTCCTGGGTAACAAACCCCTTTAATTCTACATATCCATGGTTAAGTGGAATGCTCTGGATTTATTCATCTGCATACACTTGTCCTCAGTTTTCAAATGATTGATGGAAACATCACCATCAGACACCCAGAATCCAAACTACCAAGCTGAACATGCTCAGGGACTGATTTGGCATCAACCTCAATTCAGGCTTGAAACAAAAACTGCAGGACTTTGAAATCTGAAATTTGGAGTTTCTAAGTCTGTGAGAGGCTTCCCTAAGGAAAGGCAGGAAGAACCCTGACCCTGATGCACTGCTGTGCTCTGCAGGAACTTCAAAGTGAGCTGTTAGTTTAGTTCAATTTAGTTAATTTGCATGAGCAAAAAAGTGAGTTCTGAGCCTCAGAACCCACACTGGGGGCCCTGGGTGCACAGAGACAGCACCTGCAGGCACTGCAGCCTCGGCAATTCCTGTCCACACCTTCTTTAGGGATTAAAACAAGAACTGAACTCCTGAACCCGAGGTGCTAAGATGGCTTTGGAGCAGTCTGACCTCCTGGGATCCTTCCCCTCACTTCAGTGAGCCCTAAGAGAGATCCCTTTTATCTAAAACACACCAGTTTGCTGCAGGTCAGGGCTTTTGGAGGGGAGCATTTACTGAATCTCATTTCTGACCCAGAAAAAGTGTTCTCTGTGGTACATCACCCCCATTACCCACCTGTGTCCACCATCACTCCCCTAATTTTGGTACCAGGCAGATAAGGAGCAGTGGGATCTGGGTTTTTTCCTCTGCTTTGCAGGGGGAAGGACAGGGCAAATAGAACACACAAAAATACAGCACAAAAGTAATAAATGGATTTGTGCTGCTCAAGGTTTCAGCTCCAAACTGGGGCTGGCAGGAGTTTGTGGTACTAGAAATTATCTTGCTAAAATAACAACAACAAAACATCCTTTCTAAAGGTCAGGTTCTCAGGAGGATACATTTAGTAGGACAGTATCACATCCTCTAGGCCAAATAATTTGTCATATTTTCAATACATGCTTGGAAGGGATGTGCTGCTCATTTCAACTAGACCAGCCTCAAAGATCAATTGTTTTCAGACCAAGGCTTGTGAAATAGCCCATGTGCTACACCCCAAACGCCCAAAAAACCCCCCCAAACCCCCACTCCCTTTGCCAGAACAGGCAGAGATCCTGGAGAGCCCAAGGAGAGGCCTGGAGGGGAGTGGACACTGGAAAATACTCTGCATAAATTAAGGCTAAATGGACATTTTTGGCTGTGCTTTGATGTCCCAGCACGGCTCTTCTTCTGTAACCCAGAGCAGAGATAAAAACCTAAGGATGAGAATATCTGACAGAAAAAAAGAACAATATATGTTTACTAATTTTTCAAAAGGTCCCAGGGCAATTTCCCCAATTTTGCAGAGATTAATTAGAGCAATTAGTTCAGTCATTACCTGTAAGGTCTGTGAAGCACCGTGTTATTTTATTGTTCATTTGTACTCAATGAGATCTTGATACATGACTGAGTTTCCTAAACACCACCTAGGTACAAATAACTAATGACAACAGCAATAAATGAATATATTTAGGGTGACTGCAGGACTCTGGGACAAGACTCAGTTAATCAGCACAACTTTATCACCCTCAGGAGGGAGGTGAACCTGGCCTGAGGGCTCTGTGTGCTCGTGCCAAAGCAAAGGAGCCCCACAAACTCCCCTGTGTCTGAGACTGGGATTATTGCATGACTGAGACTGCAGGGACTGAACAGAATTTTTCCAAATCTGCTTTTATCTTTTGCAATGTCAAAACTCTGATCTGCAGCCAATGCTGGCTGCTGCTCCGCTGACTTATTTTTAAACACTTGCCAGCGTGTTATGAAATGAACATCCCTCCCTCCCCAGGCTGGGGAGAAGAGCTGCTGCTCCTCCTCCGGGAGCAAACCCCATCTGCTGCCTGCTCCTGGGACACAGCACGTGGGGGGAAGGCAGGAGCCTGGTGGATCCAACTGCACGAGGCACTCAGGGCTGCTGGGGATCGGCCAAAGGCTGGTCTTGATCCTGGAGCCTTTTCCAACCGGGATAATTCTGTGAATCACCAGCAGGACACTCAGGAGCACCTGAGGGGCACCATGTGCCCATTTTTTGGTGTTACTGTCTGAGAGGTCGTGGAACCTCCTCATGTGAGCTGACTGGACTTTGTGCTGAAATAAAACTTCTTATTCTCCACCTTACGTCCTGGGTTGTAAAATATGGTTTGGGGGTGTGAGTTCTATTTCCATCTATAAGTGGGGCAGTTCTCTGCTGTCCATGGGCAGTTTCTTTATCTCTCCCACAGCCCATCCTCCCTCCAGCAGATCTCTGCTGTCCATGGCCACTGAGTGTCCCTGCAGGGCTGATCCAATTCCATCATCCCATGGGGAGATGCTGTGCCCAGGGCAGGAGCCAAGCATTCCTACCTGGATACAATCTGCCCTGGAACAGCACAGCAGCCTTTGCCCCCTGCATTCCCAGAGGAGCAGCTTTCTCCTGCCCTGCATTCCCAGAGGGAGAGCAGGCCCATCTCCAGCAGCCCTGCAGCTGCAGAGGAAAACTCCCCCCTTGTGCAGGATCCTGCTGCAGCAGAGCCACAGCTGGCACTGCAGGAGGGCTGAGCCCCCCTGGGATGGGGCTGTGCCCCCACCCTGACACACAGGGGACAGGGCAGGGTCTGACTCTGGCAGGGGTGTGTTCTCTTTTTTTGTACTATTTCATTTGTATTTTTAATTTTCCTAATAAAGAATTGATATTCCTACTCCCATATCTTTGCCTGAGATCCCCTTAATATCAAAATTCTAATAATTCAGAGGGAGGGGGTTACATTTTCCATTTCAGGGGAGGCTCCTGCCTTCCTTAGCACACACCTGGCTTTTCCAACCAAGACACCTCAATAGCTACAGCCCCCAGCACTTCCATCAACCTCTTACCTTGAGAGGCAATGAAGCCCCAAGCACTGGGCTGTGTGTGGCTGTGCCAGCCCCTCACACCACCGTGTTCGTGCTGCACAGGAATGTCTGTCCACAGAGCAGCAGGAGAAATGCTTCCCATATGGACCCTGAAATAAATACAGGGCCATTGTGGCCCTCATCCCATAATTCCCCATATGTTACTTTCTGCAGACAATTACAGGCATGTAACTTGCTCTTTATGTTTAAAAAAAAAAAATCACCACCAAAACCCTGCTGTGCATATGTCTGGCATTTCTTCAGCTTGGCTTTGAATTCTGGGTTAGGCCATGCATTAGTCACATGAAATAATAAACAGCTGAAAATCATTACACAAGGCCTAATCCTATCCTAAGGATAAGTCTATATCCTAGATTTAGTCATCAGATACTAATCAGTCCTATTTCCTGCTATTAGTAACAGGAAAAAAATGTGATTCTGGAAAAAGTTTTCAGGGAATCGCAATTAAGGGCCAGGAAAAAGAAATCAGGAACTTTTCTTCTCAGGTTTGATCCCCTCCTCAGAGTAACATGGCCACTGCCGCCCTGCCTGAAATAAGCACATCGTGTTTTCATTCACATGAGTCTCTATTCTGTGAAATTTAAACAAAATCCATGTGTTGGCAGCAGCTACCAAATACCTCATGGCCCAGAGCAGCAGCAGCTCCATGAAGCCAGCTTTTCCCTCCTTCCAGCACACCTCTCTTCCAGGCCATCTGCTCTGGAGTGGCTGCAGTGTCCTGTCACCAGAGGAAGGAGGGAAATCAATCCCTAAGGAGGCTGTGCCCAGGGCTGGGTGCAAAAGCTGGCATTTGGGCACAGCCAGCTGAGCTGGAAGAGCCCAGAGCTCTTTGGGATGACATGGATTAAAATTCTCAAAGTTCTGAGCTCAGCATGACCCAGCACATGGGGCTGGCTGAGGAGGAGTCAGGTGGGCCCTTCCTTTCCATCAGAGCTGGATGATACCTCTGGATGGATAACTCTGAATCCCACCCTACAGCCTGGGGTCCTTCCTTTCCTCGGGCTGAGGTTATTTTTAACCCCCAAATGTTTAGGCTAAAGGTAGAGGAGGAATTCCCCCCCTGCACCACCACCAGAATTAGAGGTGAGTGATCCATGACCCTTTACGAGTCCTTTCTGAGCGTCACACGTGCTACAGAAATATGGAGAAATTCCCTAAATCACTTTTAGATTGGAGATTTGCTAAGAGTGCTGAGGCCTGAAAAACCAGGGAGAATTTCCCCCTCAGAAGCCACAGCTTTGGGAAGCTGTGCATGTGGGAGTGCAGCCCCTGATGGAAACACTGGGCACACAAGTGTCACTCCCCAGTGTCCCCAAGCAGAGCAGTAGAAGAGAAACCCAAACATGGCACCAGTCACACCCCAAAAGCCCCCCTAAGAACACATGTTCAGTCCTGTCAGTGTTGGGAAGGAGCCCTTCCAGGAGCCAGGAGCAGCCCAGGAGCAGGGCAGGCTCAGGGGAATGGTCAGGTTGGACTGGATGGTCCCTGTGGGTCCCTTCCAGCTCAGGATATTCCAGGATTCTGTCAGCACTGAAGGCAGCCAGGTGGAGCAGCAACAAAGACAAATGGAGGAACCATAAATTTCTGGCTTCTTTCTGAGCACTTGACCTGGGCTTGGGGATAAAACATTTACAGTGCACAGCCAAGGCAAGAGCAGTGCTGTTAATTCCTCTCTGTATTAAGTTTGGATTCTGCACCTTTGCTGGAAAAGCAGCAGGCAGGCACAGAGAGCAGCCAGGGTGGAGGCTGAGGGGACTCTCCAAGCAGAGGGAGAACATATGCTTTCCACAGCTCACTGGCAATTTTAAGGTTATCCAGCAATAAATTTGTGGCACATCTCTGGGTTTTGTCTTTTGAGGCACCAACACTTCAGGCCTTACAATGCAAGTATAAATAAAATGTAATAAAATGGCAAAGGAGGAACAGTCCTGCTATAAAACACACACAGCATGATACTCTGAGGGAATCTGAAGGGAAGTTAGTGATTTCATAGGATGAGTTTTTCCCTGGAAGTCCTGCTTGTTTTCTAACATCTCAATACATCTGTGCAACCCTTTTAAAAACCCAGCCCTCCAACAGATCCAGCCAGGGCAATGCTATCACAAGCACTAAATAAAAGCCCAATAACATTAGAGCAGAGCCTTTCACAGGCAGCAAGACATGATTAAGATAAGAAAGGTGAAGAATGCCCAGAGAGTGGGGGAAGGAGCAGCCAGAGGGATGCTTGCTGGAGGGCATCCAGCAGGATCACACAGCCCAGCTCTCTCCCATGTCATCACCCCATCAGATTGCTGGAGCACATCACAGGCTGTCACACACCCCCAGCACAGCCCCCACGTCTCTCCAGCAGCACTTTTGTCATCCTGGGAGCTCTTCACTCATCTCTGCTCCTTCTTGTGCCTGTGCATGATGCTCACACGTGCCACAGCAACCTGCAGACACTTAAGTCCTCCAAGCAACAAATTTTCCTTCCCACTGAGGCAGCACAAATGAGTCTGTTACATTGACTGGAGCTCAGGGCAAGCAGCAGAGCCTGGCTGCATGTAAAACACAGAGCCAGGGCCAGCTGGGGCTGAGGGGCTCTCTCCCTGACCATCTCTGCATGTTTCCAGCTCTGATAAAGACTTTAGAAGGGTTTTCCATCCTTGGGCCAAATGAGAGCTCTGGTTTAGGCATATCACACACTATTTACATATGGAGTGAGAATTTCCAGGCAAGCACCTGCAGCCAGGTGTTTAAGGGTGTTTAGACTCCAATTTCACTGTAAGTTCAATCATATTGAACTTAAATCACAATTACTCCAGAGTTCAGTCAGTGTCAGGACAACACTGTGAGGCACAGCCTGAGATTCTTGGGGTGCCTGTGCAGGGCCAGGAGTTGGACTTGGATGATTCTTGTGAGTCCCTTCCAACTCAGGAGATTCTCTGATTCTATAATTGAAAAGAGAAGTGATCTATGAGGATCTCTTGCCTGAGGTCACAGGAGACAAGTGGAAAGAGGCAGAACATCAATTTGTCCCATAGCAAATTTAACTGGTGACACTCTTTCCTCCTGGTACATCTGGGACCCTGGGGCCTGAAAGGAGATGTTCCAGACACATCTGTGTCCCATTGCCAGGGGATTCCAGCTGCACCTGGCCCCCAAAGCTTTGGATGCCTTTCCCATCCTGGTTTGGCTTGGGAGGGACTGCAGCAACCATCCCATTCTGGACACCTTCCACTATCCCAGGATGCTCCAAGCCTTGGCCAACCTGGCATTAAACACTAAAATATATTTAATATGAGCTGTGCCCATCCTGCCCAGCCTGTTTAGGTCCTTGCCTGGCTGGGCCATTTTCCTGTACCAAGTCACAGAACCCCAGGCTGGCTCAGGCTGGCAGGGGGCCCAGGGGTCCCTGTGGCACCTCCCTGCCCAGGCAGGGCCATCCCAGAGCACAGGGCACAGCATGGTGTGCAGAGGGCTCTGCAGGATCCCCGCTGAGGGAGACTCCAGCCCCTCCCTGGGCAGCCTGTTCAGGGCTGGGCACTGCCCAGGGCAGGAGCTGTGCCTGCTGGGCAGGGGCACTGCTGGGCTCAGTCCCTGCCCAGGGACAGAGCCTGGGCCCTGCTCTGCCCCTCCCTGCACACAGGGGCACCCAGGGACACACAGGGACACTCAGGGACACCCAGGGCTGAGGGCCCCTCTCAGCTGGGGCTCCTCTCCAGGCTGAGCAGCCCCAGCTCCCTCAGCCTTTCCTCATTAGAGAGATGCCCTAATTACTGAACTTAACACTGAAGATGTGTTTAAATGGGTCTGAGTTTTAAACCACTTGTATGGGCCAATGAAACAAGCACCTGTACAGGTAAGAAAGGAAACCAAATGCTAAAAGACAGACCTGTGGGTTGGTACCTGCTGCCAGCTGCACCTGGAAAGGACACCCCCTCCTTTCAGTAAGGGCTGACAGTTTTTCCATGGAGAACACGATCCATTCCAGCCCTGCTTCCTGCCCACACCAAATGTGCCTGCACACAGAACATTGCCTGGCACTGGGGGAAACTTCCTCTGCTCAGCATCCTCACAAATCAAGGCCAGGATCTGAGGGCTGGCAGGGAAATACCTGCAGCTCTGTGATCCACGGTGTCAGGCTGGAAATAGCTCATCCACTCCATTCATGTCCTGAAGAGATGGATGCTGGAGGGGTTTAACTGTGCCCTTGATATTCTAGCCTGTAATGGGTTTTTGAAGTGACTGTAAGTCTGAGGGAAGGCACAGCAATGACACTCTCAGAAAGCTGAATCCTGACAAGCACAGTCTCAGGAGCCCCTGCCAGGGCTGCAACCTGCACTCTGAAGAAGGGAGCTGGCTAATTCAGGAATGGGGGAGCAAAGCAAGGGAGAGGAGAGCTGGGATGTGCTTACCCCAAATGACAAAATGCTCTCCTGTGTGGAAGGGCTTCACTGCATCTGCACTTTGTCCTGCTCTGGTCAGAGGGTGGGAAAGGGAAAAGTGGGGGGAAATAGAAAACAAGAGGAAAAGGGAAAAGCAAGGGGGGAAGGGAGATGGTGGAAAAGGCAAAGGTCAGGATATAAAACCCAGGAGCAGTAGTAAGTTCTTTGAGGTTTGCAGTCTAAAAGGAGGCCAAGATTTCATGTGAGCTTCAGGGCCAAGGCCACACTGGGCTCCACCATGACCCAAGGGGTCACCACTGATTCTGTCTCCCTTCTTTTCCTTTCTAACTTAACTAAAACTCCCTTTGCCCACACCCTGGACTCCAGCCCTGCCAGTCATGGTGGATGGATCCCACAAGTCTCCCAGAATTTTGAGTTGACACCAAAGTCAGTGTCCAGAGATCCTCTGCAGGACCAGCACCAGAAGCACTGGTCCAGAAGCTGCTTGTGGCTACTTGTTGGAACGTTGGGGGACACAAGACAGATGATGGACCTGGTTAACATAAGAGATTTGATAACCCATGCCTTTGCAAACAGAACAGAACTTTGAAAATTAGACCTAGATTGGAAGAAGATGAAATCAAACGGGTTTACTGGAAAAAGAAAATCTCATTAAACTCTGCAAGCAAGAGGTGTTGTTATATGCATAAGTTTGTGTGTGATTTTAACCTAATCATTGCAGCACACATTACTAGTCTCCCTGAAATAGTATAAGTGTTTGTATCCCACAATAAAATGGGATTCTGATCCCTGAGTCAGTCTCCCCATCTCTCTCCATTGCCGACAGCTGCTTATTTTTGTTTCATTTCAAAAACATGAGTGTCCCCATGGCATTCACACAGCATCTGCCCCTGGACTTCAAGTGCAAACAAAGAATCAAAGCCCCTAAAAGGCCACCTGCCTGTTCAAGGGGACACAGATACCTTGTACAAAAGGCATAAGGCACTTGTTTAACCTCAAACCCATCCCTAGGAGCAGGATTAACACCAAACAAAGAAACAAGAAAAAAACCTCAAACTGTAACGGGGTCAAATGGAACAGCAAGTGCTGCTTTAACGGGGAAGGCAGCAAATGAAAAATGTGGCCTTTAACAAGATACCATGGGTAAGACAGAAGGACAAAATAAAGGCACCAGCATCACTGACTGCTGCTGGAAAATTGCCTTTTTGCTTCAGTGCTCTGTACAAACCACAGTATCTGTCCCAGGGCGGCAGATGTAATTTGGTACGAAAGCAGACATGAATATGCTTAAATAATTCAGGGCGAAAATCTAAAGAATATGGGCTGCCTTGGGTACTTCCTGACATTCATCTTCAAGACACGAAAGAGGCCAAACAACTCGTGCCTGGTGTAGTTGGCCTTATCAAATTTCTCTCTCCCCTCGTGCGGATGCAGCCCGCCGTGCGTTCTCCCGCTCCTGCCAGCCAGGGAAGGCTGTCACATCCCTGCTCAAACCCTGATCTGTCTGCTGAATGTATGAACCTGCTCTGGGGGAAGCCTGACACACCAGCTTCTGCCTTGGAGCAACTCTATTAAAGCTCCTTCTGAGGTAGGAGAGAGGAATAGGAAAGAAATCTCTGATACTATTTTTATTACTAATTGTAATTGCTATAACCTTTAGATGGGATGGAGAGAAGGGCAGGGAAGAACCGTCTGGAGTTCAGAAAAGGCAAAGGCAGGTTGTGCACCTGGGGAGGAACAACCACAGGCACAGGCAGAGAGGCTGGAGCAGCTCTGAGGAGGAGGAGCTGGAGTTCATGGTGGACTATGAGCTGTCCCTGAGGCAGCAGTGTCCTGGGGACAAGGGGCCAGTGGGATCCTGGGGTGCATCATGGACAGCATTCCCAGCCGGTCAGGGAGGGATCCCAGCCCTGGGGGCACCTCTGGGGTGCTGTGTGCAGCTCTGGATCCTCAGCACAGCAGGGACAGGAGCTCCTGGAGCGGGGCCAGCTCAGGCTGTGAGGATGAGGAGGGCCTGGAGCATCTCTGTGCCCAGGAAAGGCTGAGGGAGCTGGGGCTGCTCAGCCTGGAGAGGAGCCCCAGCTGAGAGGGGCCCTCAGCCCTGGGTGTCCCTGAGTGTCCCTGTGTGTCCCTGGGTGCCCCTGTGTGCAGGGAGGGGCAGAGCAGAGCCCAGGCTCTGTCCCTGGGCAGGGACTGAGCCCAGCAGTGCCCCTGCCCAGCAGGCACAGCTCCTGCCCTGGGCAGTGCCCAGCCCTGAACAGGCTGCCCAGGGAGGGGCTGGAGTCTCCCTCAGCGGGGATCCTGCAGAGCCCTCTGCACACCATGCTGTGCCCTGTGCTCTGGGATGGCCCTGCCTGGGCAGGGAGGTGCCACAGGGACCCCTGGGCCCCCTGACAGCCCGGCCCAGCCTGGGGTTCTGTGACTGGTACAGTGAAGCTGCCCTCCTTCCTGCAGGAAAAGGAAGCCTCAGGCACACAGGCCAGGAATTTTAGTACTGGGTCCCTAAAACTGGGCCCTTGAGCTATGGTGTGAGAGCAGAGATTTCCAAGGATACCTGGGAATGTTAAATGCTTTGATTTTTCCAAAGGTTGCTAGAATTGTAATCCTTCAGGAACTTGGAGATCTTTTTATCTCAGTACACTGCCAAGCAGCTCCACTGATGAACTTCGTTTAAGCAAATGCAACTGAGCCTAACTTCTGTAAAACAGTTAAGTCTCACTGATTTCTGATAAAACCTGGCTTTCAGTCCACACAGATTCTTTGGAAAACTTAACCTTTGATTCCTCTTGATGTCACCTAACATTCTGCCCTTGAAAATCTCTTCCTTACATTGTCCAAACCAAGCACTTCCAAATCCTGCTCTCTATGTGTCTGTAAGACTGACACTGTTCTTCCTCCAGCATGAGTTATGTTATTCCACATCAGCTGTACTTGCAAGATCTCTGTGTTTTTTTTAAACAGGAGTATTAGTGAAGATTAAAAGGTGTGTTATGAAAAAAACCAACGTGGAGATGCAAGACAGGATAAGGAAAGTGATTTTTCCCTTGCAGTGACTTTAATATAAATATTTTGTTTATGTTAATGTAATTACGTTAACGTAAACAGCAGAACATCAGCGTTTACAAGAGCACAACAAATCAGGAGGGGTGCCACATTCCCTGTGGGGCAGCAGGAGCTTTATGTGGCCCAAATTCCTGAGCACAAATCGCCTCCCCAGGCACAGGGGGTCCCAAACGACCCCTGGGTGTGCAGCACATTCCACGTGTGGCCATAAACAATCCCTTGTCCGGCATTCCTGAGCATCAGGCAGCCCAGGCAGAATTTAAACTATTTGTCCAAAAATTCAGTCAGCTCCAGCCCCATCTGGAAGAGCACAAGCCACACTCTGTGCACAAATTCTGCTCCCCAAGCTTTAGAAATTGTTACTGCAGTACCCTGGAAGTGTCCAAGGCCAGGCTGGACTGGGCTTGGAGCCACCTGGGAAAATGGAAGGTGTCCCTGCCCATGGCAGGAGCTGGAGCAAGCTGAGCTTTGAGGTCCCTTCTGACACCGAGCAGTCTGAGGTGGATAATTCTGTGAAATTCAGCTCAGAGAGGAGCTCACACCCCCACCATGGCACTGTCCTTACACAGGGTCACCTCCCCAGCACCTGGCTGCAGGCAGAGAGGGTCACCAGGGCAAAGCTGAGAGGGTTCACAGGCTCCTGAGGGGCCAGAGCAGAGGTGCCCATGGCTGCAGCACTGGTGTGGCCAGCTGGAACCAAAGTGTTGGATCTAACACAAAAATGATTGCTCCACTCACCCATCAGCTTCTGGGGTGGAACAGCCCTCCCCCCGTTGCTGGGATAAGGATGTGAGGCCATGGCTCAGGGGAGGACACGGGGAGGTGGCTGAGCTGGGGACAGGTCAGCAGGCAGGTGTCTGTGAGCAGGGGGAGCCTCTGGGCAGGCACCAGCCCTGCCTGCCCCCTCCTCTCCAGCCAGGGAGGAAGGCAGCTCCAATGCTGTGCTCCAGCAACAGGGGTGATCAGCACATTTCCCTCCTGGAAACACAGACAAAACCAATTCCTAACGAACCCAAATGCCCTGGGCACATAATACAGAGCCAGCCAAGGTTCAGTTAGTGTCAGAGAGTGATATAAATCAGGATTGAGCCTCTCCCATGGGACTGCTGGCTCATCTCCCCACCACACCAGCCTTGAACACCCTGCTGAACCACCCTCATTAACCATCCCCTTTGTGCAGCGCTGCTCCCATCCACGGGCTGTTAAATGGAAAGGAAATGCATTGATCTCCAGCATTTACAATTACAGCCCGACACACAGCTGGGCTGATTAGGTGAATCAAGCCTGCACACACAACAAAAACGACTCTCTGTGAGCTACACTTATGAAAGACATCCATTTCCTTGGGAGGCCTGGGCAGCTACAGACCACACAACCCTCCTGTGCATTGAGGAGCCTGCAAGCCTCCAGCACCATCAGTCTGCCCTGATGGAGATGTTCCTACCCAGTGCCACAGAATGAGCTTTACTGAATCATTCTGCAGAACTCAGCAGAGCCATGTCCCCTCCTTGGTTCAGACCCACACAGAGAGGCTCCCAGACATGGTGGTTTCAACCACAACATTATTGCTTTTCTCTGTGAACACTGCTGGATTACCACAGTTAAGTTCTGTGGTTGGATTTTAAAAGCAGATCATTAATTTTTCTATAAAACATGCATGTAAAACCTTTAGCCTGTGCTGAAAAGTCTCAACCAAAGGCCCAGCTTAACCATTTTCATAAACAAAAGAATGTAAGTGCTGGGCCCTGTGCTGGGGTCACAACAACCCCATGGACACGCCAGGCTGGGGCAGAGGGGCTGGAAAATGCCCAGTAGGAAAGGATCCAGGGGTGCTGGTGGCTGAGGCTGAGTATGAGCCCAGGTGTGCCCAGGTGGCCAAAAAGGCCAATGGCACCTGGGATCTGCCAGCCCAAGTGTGGCCACAGGAGCAGAGCACTGACCATGCCCCTGTGCTGGCACTGCTGAAGCACTTTGAGACAAAGAAACTCAAATTGAGGGGCTGGAGCGTGTCCAGGGAAGGGAAGGGAGCTGGGAAGGGTCTGGAGCCCCAGGAGGGGCTGAGGGAGCTGGGCAGGGGCTCAGCCTGGAGGGTCGGGCTGTGCTCCAGGGAACAGGGACAGGAGGAGAGGGAACGGCCCCAGGCTGGGCTCAGGTTGGATATCAGGAGGAATTTCCCCATGGAAAGGGGGCTCGGGCACTGGCAGGGGCTGCCCAGGGAGGTTTGGGGTCCCCATCCCTGGAGGTGCCCAGGGAAGGGCTGGAGGTGGCACTCAGAGCTCTGGGCTGGGGACAAGGTGGGGATGGGGCACAGCTGGGACTGGATGGCCTTGGAGGGATTTTCCAGCCTCTGTGATTCTCATTCTCCTGAGCTGGGTCTCTTCCAGCTCAGGAGGTTTCCATGACTTTTTGCAGCCTGGCAGATTAAAACTGCCTGGAGCCACACAGAGATGGGACAGATTGGGCAGGACAGAACAACACATGGACTGAAAATATCCAACAGTCCATCCCTGAGCTCCCAGGAGGAGAGGGAACAGCCTCAGGCTGGGCCAGGGGAGGGGCAGGGGGGATTTTGGGAAAATTTCCCCATGGAAAGGGTGGTCAGGCATTGGAATTAGAGTGCCCATCCCTGGAGGTGCCCAAGGAAGGGCTGGAGGTGGCACTCAGAGCTCTGGGCTGGGGACAAGGTGGGGATGGGACACAGGTTTGACTTGACCTTGGGCTTTTCCACCCTTAATGATTCCATGAAGAGCTCTGCTGCTGGGTGCCCTGGGGACAGCCACTGCACTCCTGAAGATGCACTTCCTAGAGGCAGCTGCTGCTGCCCTGGTGAAAGCTCTGCAGAGGCAGATGAAGAAGGTTTGAAGTGGGTTTCACTCAAGAGGAGCAAAACAGGCATTGAAGCACAGAAAAAGCAGCTGGAGGAGAAGCAAATTTCTCTGCAAAGGCAGAGAAATCATCCCAGAACCACAGAATGGATTAGAAAGGACCTTAAACACCATCTCCACACCCTGCCACAGGCAGGGACACCTTCCACTAAAATGTCAAGGCTGAAATGGCAACACAAAAATCTGAAGGGCAGCACTTGGCCCACAGAGAGCAAACCCCCTCCAGATGAACTTGCAGGGGCAGACACTCCCCACATTTTTAAGACAAAAGAGCCACTCTTGAAGCAGTCCCTGGTTCAAAGTCAGATGCCAGGAGGATCCAAGTGAAACAGTTCAGAGCCTTCATGAAGCCCCCAAAGGAATGCATGGAACAGCAATTTTCTCATCAGAAAGATCCCACAGAACTGTGATCCAAAATGTAGAAGAGCTCCCCACAAGGACTCCAGGTACCCCTGCTGCCCTTGTCTCACCTGACCAGCCACGTTCTGCCACCACTGACAGAGCTCTTCCACCTGAGCAAACGTGCTGAAATCACAGCAAAGCCAAAGGGCCACAGCAGTGCTGCAAAAAAAAAATCACCTTTTCTCCATCTGTCCCCACTCCCTACCTTAGATCTATTTGTCCCTGGCAGAGAGGTAGTGAGGGTGACACCTGAGGAGCTGATGGCACAAAATAACACCTGATGGCACAAAATAACACCTGATTTCCCCACACCTGACAAATGCACCGAGAAACCAGGGCCAAAAGCAGAGGTCAGGGTGTCTGCAGGACTGCAGGAAGTCAGCCATGCTCATCCATATTTAAGGTTGTGATACAGAAAAGTGATGTTCAGAGGGTTTCTGATACAGACTGAGGCACTCCAAGGGTTAATGCCACCGGTCTGTCACACAGGAAGCCTGAACAGGGGAAAGGGCTCATCTCAAATACCCTGGGTGCGAGAAGGGCGAGGCACAGTCAGGGCTGAGCTGATAACTCCCCCAGCCTGGACTAAGCAGATGATGTGTTCTGTGAGCTCCAGGCACTCTCCCAGGAACACTGAGCAGCTCCTGGGTATGAATCCAAGGGAGTTACTCTCAGTCATTCTGCCTCCTTGTTAAAGCTAGGAAGAAAAATGTCCTTTCTTATCAATTCCCAGTTGTTCTCCAACTGAATTACCTGCGAGGAGGTGAGGCTATTTTAGAAAATAAAAAGAGTGGAGTCCTCTATTTTTAGCTCCATGAACCTGCCTTGTAAGAATCTGGACTGCTGCTGATGCTTTCCAGGGTGAGGAGTTGGTGCCTTTTGACTGATGCATCCACCTGAAGCGTGGAAAAGACTCTCTAACTAATTAAAGTGACAAAGGGGGATGTTCATTGACAGCACCAGACACACAGGGAGTAGCCTCCCAAAGATGTGTGCAAAATTCACAGAGCTCCTGCTCTCTATCTATTCTTTAAAATCTTCCATATTCACAGAATTACCTAATACACCTATACATATGGATTACCTGACCCTGCCCACCCTGCTTTGTTTTAAAAGGAGTTTAAAGTCCTTTCACACCTGTGCAGTCCTTTGCTCAAAATGGGTTGATGGGTTTTGAAATGGGTCTGTTGTCTCCTCAGATGAAGTCAGGGATGTTTACCATGAGTCTTCCCTGTGGTAAACTTATTACTTTTGTCTTGTTGGCAGCCTCTCTGGTCCCTTGGCCATAGCCCAAGTTCCCCAGCCTGGTTCTGGCTGGGTTTGGGGCTCAGGTCCAGTTATGGTTTCATTTTTACAATGCCCTATCCTCCCATCCTGCTTCTACAAATAGAACAAAGTCAAGTAAATGATATATTGTCTTAGCTTTACCTAGCTCCACCTGCTAATAATTAGCCCTTTTACATTGCTTCTACTCTTCTTGCTAAACTCTTAATCATTATACATTGCTTCTATCCTTCTAGCTCAACTCATAACTCTTTTAATTCTTTTCCACCCTTGATTCACACCCAAAGATAAGGGAGGAGGGCAGGGGGCCCAAGGAAGGACAGAATGACAGTGAGCAGACTGAACCTCAGCCCTGGGCTTTATCCAGATGTGGCAATAAAGACCAGAAAGCAGCAGGACTTCCCCAGTCTCACCTGGCTGCAGGTAACACCTGCCAGCTTCAGCGTGCCCAGCTCAGCTGCCTGGGGAAAGAGCAAGGTGGGATGTCTACAGAAGGAAGTTTTATATAAGGGCTTTTATAAGGGACTCTGAAGGAACAAAAACTTCTTCCCAAGCTGAGGAGCATCCCTTCTTGGCTACAAACTTCCAGGGAAACAGCCTCTCCATGTGCACACACAGTGCCCTCCACACTGGGCAGGGACATGGATCCCTGACAATGATCACTCAAGACTTGTGAGTACACCAGGAAAAACATCAAACCAAACCTGCTGGAAGGTGTTTTTCCAGAAGAGTCATGTTGGACACTTCAGGGATTTTTTTGGCTGCCTCTGAACTGAAGGTTTGAGAGCCCCAGCTGTGCCTGCACACACGGAGCAGAGATTTCTCATTTCATACATCATTTACTCCTGCAGTGATTCCACAAAGTCACAACTCGTCCCTAATACACAGAAGGGGAGAAATCCATTCTTCTCATGATAATGGCTCAGGCTGGAGATCCTGAGCAGAGATTTCTCAGCACAGCAATGCCTCTCACTACAGGATAATCACATGTCCTTAATAGAGAAATACAGGGCAGACCCAGGAAAACACCAACTCCTCACAGTCAGAGGATCCTGGTTACAACAGGAGCTTTCCCTCAGCTCTGAACAAGTTATTCAGTGCACAGCTCCAGCCCTAAGTGGAGCCTAATTTTCACTGGAATCTACCAGTGTTTGCAGAGAAGGAAAGATGCCTGGGCAGGGTCATAGATGGTCACATGAAGCATCCAGAACCCTTTCCATAGCGTGGGGTACCAGCAGCAGTTAAACCAATCAAGAGTTATGACACATTTGCAAGCTCAGGTTTGTTTAAGTGCCCTCCAGTCAGCACTGAGCTGGTTTTGACTTGAGCTCTGCCATCCCATTGCTCCCCTCCCCGTCCTGCAGACAGAGTGAAGCTCTGTAGGGTGGGAACTCCTTTTGCTGAATTTCAGCCACACTGAGCTAAAGCACAACTCCAGCAGGCACTGTAATAATGGGGAGAAATATATATATATATATAAAAATAATAAGTGAGAGCAAGAGAACTAGGAAGGAAAAGGAGGGAGGAGGGTGATGTGCAGAGTGAAGATGCAAAGGGAGCGTGGCAGCTCAAGGCTGCAGGGTGTGACCAGGAGAGCTGCCAGGCTGGGTGAGAACCCACTGGAGCTGGAGCTCCTGGGGGACAGCAGAGACAAGGGGCAAGCTCAGCTCGGTGCCCCAGCCACCCCAACAACGACTGCAGTGAGCCCCAGGGCCTCAGCAAGATGTAAAAGCTCAGCAGCAGGTAAAGCCCCCAGGGGAAATTCAACACAAGAATGGGTCCAGGACAGCCAGCATGAATAAAAGCAGAGGTTACAGGGAATTTTACAGCCCAGAAGGCAGCACAGCCACAGGAATGAGCTGATTCCTCTGCTACAAGTCTCACTAGAGGTGCCCTAGTGAGAGTTGGCAGGAAGGTAGCAAAGTAAAATACTTCAATGCAGTGGTAAATGAAGTTCACTGATTTGTAATAGAAATTTGTGCCCATCTTCTGAAAAAAGACAGAATTTTCTTCGGAAGATGTGGGGGGAAAGAAAACAAACTCTAATCAGATGCCTAATGTTCCATCCCAAATCCATTTGGAAAAGTCTGGCAAAGGAAGTACACTTTAAAATGTTACCAAAGGAAAGGGACTGGCAGTAGGACAGAGCATGTTAAAGCGAAAAATTAAATTAAAGGCTCAAGGGAGAACTTATTAAAAACCTAGTACTGTGAGATTTTTCATGCCTCTGTTTGGTCTCCAAAACACTGATTTATTAGAGATCAGCAAATACAGGAGAGGACATATGAAAGAATACACTGACTAATACATGTATTTCCTATAATTCGTACAAAATCTCTCTGCCTGCTGTCCTGAGAGCCTGGGATCCTTCTGTGCTGCTTCAGCAAACAAACAAGACCCCAATTAACTCCAACAGACACAGAGCACAACACAACTCCTGCGCCTTGGCTCGCACTCACCCTGGATAAACACAGACATGGAGCAGCAATCTGCCTCTGCAGGCTTCTCTGACCCTCAAAAATGAGGAGAAAATGTTTGCAACAGGTGAACTATCCCAAGGCTATGAGGGACCCTTGGGGAATCTCTGACTTCCTGCCTTGAACCTTCTTCCATGAGCCAAGGAATTGGTCTGGAATCCTCCTGGTGGCTGTGGGACAGCAGCAGCCCTGCCTGCCCGTTCCATCTGTGTGACCTGAACATTCCCCACCCCACGCTCCAGGCTGGGGCAGAGTGGGGCTGGAAATGGACCTGGAGGGAGGTGCTGGTCAATACTGGCTGAACATCAGCCCAGATGTGCCCAGGTGGCCCCAGAAGGCCAGTAGCACCAGGGCTGGGCCAGGAACAGAGTGGCAGCAGGAGCAGGGCAGGGCTGGCCCCTGTGCTGGGCGCTGGTGGCTCACCCTGGATCCTGGGTCAGTCCTGGGGTCAGTCCTGGGTCAGTCCTGGGTCAGTCCTGGGGTCAGTCCTGGGTCAGTCCTGGGTCAGTCCCAGGCCCCCCAGGACAGTGCCAACCCCAAGGGGCTGGACAGTGTCCAGGGAAGGGTCTGGAGCCCCAGGAGGGGCTGAGGGAGCTGGGAAGGGGCTCAGCCTGGAGCAAAGGAGGCTCAGGGAGCCCTTGTGGCTCTGCACAGCTCCTGCCAGGAGGGGACAGCCGGGGGGGTCGGGCTGTGCTCCAGGGAACAGGGACAGGAGGAGAGGGAACGGCCTCAGGCTGGGCCAGGGGAGCTCAGGGGGGACACTGGAAAAAATCTCTTCACTGAAGGAGCTGTAAAGTATTGAAAGGGCTGCCCAAGGAAATGGCAGAGTCTCCTTCCCTGGCAGTGTTCAGAAAACCCCGTGGATGTGGCACCTGAGGACGCTGGGCTGGAGGCTGGACTTGACAATCTTCAGGCTTTTTTCTGTCCTGAACAATTCCATGGTTCCAAAGCATTTGAGGGCAAAATCTCCCATGTGTGCTACAAAAGAGCATCCCTTAGTTAAGCTCCTAGAAACAGCTCCCTGTACTTTCTGCCATGATACACAACACCTTTCCACACAGATTTGCTGCCTCCAGCTGAGTCTGTCTGCACCTGGGTCCAAACTGAGCCTCTGGTGCACCTTTATTTGGTCCTGGAGATTCCTGGGATCCCATGGAAGGGCAAACATGGGGGCTCAGGCAGCACCAACTGATCCAACACAAGGAGCTCACACTGTGTGAACCCCTCTGCCACATCACCCTCAGAACCAGCACCTCCAGGCTCTGCCCTTCCAAAAGGCTCCCAAGAAACTCATTACGAATTCACAGCTGCAGCTGACCCCCATTAGGAAGTGGTTTAATAAATTAAAACATCAATCCCAGAAAGAGATGTTTGCTTAACAGACGTAAACGATTTGGAGACCTCGTGCTGCAGGGCATGAAATAAAATCAAAGTGTGGCAAAGCCCAGGGAATTAAGCCATAAAGGGAAAGCAGTGGGAAGGAGGATGCAGGGACCTCTTGCCAAAGGCAAGCTGCTTATCACAGGCTTGGTACAGAAAGATCCCAAAAATGCCACATGTAGACAACAAAAACCTCAGCAATTACCAAGGCATTCTTGGACAACAGGTACTAATGACATTTGAAAAGCTAAAAAGCCTGATTTTACAGCCCCTAAGTGGAGATTTGCTGTCTGATAGCTTCCCCTGTGTGCTTCTGTACAGAACTGGGTACATTGTTTACCCTGATAAATTACTGGGTGATTTAAACAAGGAGATTGCATTTTTTTAAACAAGGAGGTCCCAAGATGTTCAAGTGGAAGTCAAATCCTACCCCTGCTGACCACCACTGCTGACATCTTTACCACTTCTGCACACCAGGTAGCATGGCAACAAAACCACCCAAAAACCAAAAAAATAACAAAAAAAAAAATCAAACTCTACCCTAAATAATCAACATGCTCCTTATCACCTCACTCCAAACCCAGAGGGGATTTTGGACACTGCTGCATCCCAGATCTTTCACTTCAGTTCCTCTTGGAGGTGTGCATGTTCCAGCTCTCAGTTTTTACCCTTCAGGAAGGCTCAGCTGCCTGTGCCCTGTTCCCTGCACGGAGGCACTGTGTGGTGTCAGTCCCCCCTGCTGGCTCTGGGATCTCTTGGGAACACCAGCCCCACTGTCTCTTTGGAAGGTCCCATCCAGCTGCACCAGGTGCACTTCAGACCATTTAAAAGGCAGAAACACCGCATAAAGATTTCTTCTCAAAATCCAGACCTGCTCCTCCCCTTGCCCATAAGAGAGATGCTCTCTCTGACTCCAGCTTTCTCCAGAGTGAAACCTTTAAAACTGCTCTCCCTTCTTCCAGAGGTCCAGGTGAAACTCCCTGCTCAGCAGCCCCGGCCTGCACTGCTCAGGGACATCCCAGTGGCTCTGAGCCTTTGCAAGTGGCTGCATCCAAACTTTCTCCTCACCAAGATGAGGTGTCTGAGTAATTTTGTGTCTCTTTATCCATCCCACAGCTTCAGAAGGTTGTGAAATCTCATTAACATGTACCCAAGGAGAGGCTGAGTGCTCTGGCAGGCAGCAGGGGCTGCAGGCAGCAGCGGACCCAGCCCAGGGGAGCTGCAGGAGCTTTACAGGAGCTTCACTGGAGCAAGAGGAAGGGAATCAAAAGGTTCAGTGATGCAGAAGCTCCATATGCAACAGCACAAATTGTCAGTCCACACATATTAGGAAAAACATCTAGTTAATTAATTTCCTGAAGAAAAGATGATTTCCAGGGCTTTTCAGGGCCTGGCACTCTCGGAGCTCCACTCCCACAACAGCCGGGCGCGGAACGCGCTGGGTTTGCACACAAGGGCCCATCTGTTCCTCTCCCACAGCTGCATCCAAGAGCTCCACTGGCTGGATTTGCACTGCCACCCCCACGGGAATGGCTTTATCCTACGGCTCAGACGAGCATGTCTCAGAAAGGACACTGTCATCATCCCTGCTCAGTGTTTGTGCGTTTTGCCTCCCTGGTGCTGAGCCCTGCCAGCTCCCCAGCCCTGAGCACAGAACTCTGGGCATTCAGCAGCAGCTTCATTTGTCCAGTGCCATCCACACGGAGCAGCTGATAACAGGAATGCTTTAGGTTTCAAAGCCCAGGCTTAATCCTTGTGTTTTATAATCTCACCACAGTGCAGAACAACTGAACTGAGTGATGGGGAGAGGCAAAGGACCTGCTGGCCCACAGTGAGGGGTCAGATGTGGGGGTCTGTCTTGGTTTGGAAAGACAGGCGCCTGCTAAAGGAGACAGGAGCCTCCCCTGAAATGGAGAATGCAAACCCTCCCCACCCCTCCAAATTGCTATGAATAAGGGGCTCTCAGGCAAAAATATGGGAGCAGGAAATAACAGCTCTTTAATAGGGAAGGGAAAAAATGTAAAATTATAAAATACAACAATGTAATACACTAGAACAACACTGACAGAGTCAGAACACAACCTGACACCCTGTGGGTCAGGGTGTTGGTAGCAGTCCAGTTGGAAAAGGGGCTGCAGTCCTCTTGGAGTGTCAGGCGTGGTTCTGTTGGAGCAGGGGGGTCCTGTAGGAAAGGGGTGAATTCTTCCTCCGCAGATCCGTGGAAGCAGAAGCAGCTGCTGTTCCTCTGGGGAGTCCAGTGGAGAAGAGCTGTGCTGGTGTGTCAGAATCTCCAGGTTATATCTAGGTAGGAATGCTTGGCTCCTCCCTCTGGGCGGAGCATCTCACAATGGGATGTTATAGTTCTTATCAGTCATGTGGTGACATTCAATGGCCTCTTATCAGCAGATGTTCCCTGCTCAGGGACCTTGATTATGATCACTCAGGGAGAGAGATAAGAATTGCCCACTTGACACCAGACAGCTGGCATACAGATGGCCATAGAATACATCCTGCCTTGCAATCTGGAACAGGGTCCTTCCTCTAGAAGTGTGTCACACCCTAGGACAAACCTCACCAGTGCCTCAGAGTGCAGCTGTGACATGGGAGCAGCTCCAGTGTCCCACAGTGCCCTGGGTGCCTTTGGTCCCAAATTGCTGTGCTGGCACTGCTGACTGAGGGCCACAAACACTTGTAAAAAGGGCTCCCACCCACCCAAAGCCACCATCCACAGCAAACTGCCTTCAGCTCCAGGCAAGAGGCTACAATCCAAAAATCTAAGCTCTCCTTCAGCACCTACTTGAAGACAGCTCTATAAAAACAAAGGATAAACCAGCCTTCAGCTCTGATTCTCCCTGTAGGTATTCCCCAGTCTGTACCAATCCCCAAGTCCTGTTTTCAGGACAGCCTTCCCCAGAGTTAATCCTGCCTTGGGCCGGAGTCACTTCTTCCCTCTCTCTTCTCAAGGGGTTTTCTGTTGAGTAGAAAACATCCTGTTTTGGGAACTGGCAAGCTTTGGATATTTGGGCAATATCCTGCCTTTCCCAGCCTCTCCTTGCCCTCACTGCAGTGAACCTGAGCAGTTCTTGGACCCTTCTCTGGGCGGGGTAACAATATTCTCTGCCAGTGTAACAATATTTTGCCTGCAGATGTTTTCACCCGGTACAAGCTCATTGCATCCCACCAGGACACTCCTGAATACACAGAGCTACAGAGCTTCCCTGCAGGAATTACTGCTTCCCACTCCATCTTCCTGCAGGCTCTGACAGCCCTGGCAGGTTAACACCAGACTGATGAGCAGACAGAAGCTCCACCCTGGGAGCAGCAGGAGATCTCTCTGCATCCTGGAGCATCAATCCTCTGCAGCCTAGGCTGGGGCTGGCTCGTGCAGAGGCTCTGCTGCCCTGAGAGGGGCTTGGGGTGACAATCTGGCCCTGACCATCACCTGACAGCACGGGGACTGGGGCCAGCACTGAGGGCAGAGAGTTCCCAGTGCTGAATCCCACCTGAAACTCCAGTCACGGACATCAAACACTCCCCTGCACTTTACACCCCTCTAACAGACCACACAGGGCTATGCCTGAACGACTTCATTGGTATTTCTTAATTATATAATTCTCTAAGTGCTCTGCAAAAATTAGATTTTTAATAGAACTTACTTGTTTTACTGTTCAATCAAATGACAAAACGTCTAGGGAAAGCATTGTCTTGTTTGCTCTCCAACAGTTGAGCAGATTAAAGTGAGCTTTTAAAAATATTATATCAAAATAAATCTTTCTGAAAGGAATCATTAAATTCCTCCCATAGACAGCACTTGTTTTAATGCTACAGAAGGAGGCTGTAAAGGTTTTCCATTTCTGTTTGGGTTGTTTACACTCTCCAGCATCAGGACACGCAGATCTGAAGTGCATCCTATTGACATACACATTAAATACAACTGCTCCCAAAAATAAATCACAGCTTTGCTGCTGTCTGGCATCAGCAGCAGAGTCCAGCACGTGGGACTGGAAGAGCTGCAAGGACCACAGAGGAAGAGGAAGAGCTGAGGATGGAGAGTGGCATCAGGGCAGACCTGCAGAGTTCTGCCCAGAGAGAGCTGCCAAACTTCCCCAAGGTGCACACTCTGAGAAAAGGGGGGAAATCCCTCTGCAACCCCACTGACCCCAGGTCAGACACATCCTTGGGGTGCAGGGTCACATCAGCTCCTCAGAACTCCAGAAATCCTGATGCTGAAAACACTAATGGCCACAAGTGGCTCAAGCCTGTGTCATTCTGGGCTCAGGTTTCAGAGTTTACTTTGATTTTCTGGCACACTGAGGCTCTACAGACCCTGTTAATTAGCAGAAGGACTTGGAACATCTTCCAGCTTTTCCTTCTGGACAGGAAAGATGGTGGGACAAGGAGGCACTGGGGCCATTCAGGTTCATTTCCACAAGACACTGTCCTGCCCATCTGAGCCCTGGACCACTCACAGAGCAGGAATTAACAGCAATTCCTGCATCACCACCAGGAGTTACAGATCCAGGAATGTCTTTGCATGTCCAGCAATTACTGGTGCCATTTTGCTGATGTCTGGCCCAAACATCTCACTTTTATTTCAGACACCTTTCTCACCAGACTGCTGGGTACAGCAGCTCCAGTTAAAACCAAACAGAGAGAAAGAAAGAATAATGTAGCAACACAAAGCAAGAGGACAGCAAAGATTTTAAAAGTGTGTTTTTATAGATGAGAAAATAAACTGGGACTCTCCACCCTGGGAAAAAGGCAGCTGAGCTCAAGGACAGGTGAACTCTGCAATGCTGAATAAGAAAAAAAAAACAACCCACCTAGAGAGAGTTCCCCACTGCACCTCCCCAGATGTTCACACATTTTATCAGAATCCCAGAATAGCTGGGGTTGGAAGGCACCTCTGAGGACCACCCAGAGCAGGTGGGTTTGGAAGGTCTGTAAAGACTCCACAACCTCCCTGGGCAGCTGTTCCAGGGTTCTGCCACCCTCTGTGGAAAGAAGTTCATCCTATTGAGGTTTCCTCCCTGCATTGAGTCAATAAACTTCTTTTTTACAAATGCTGCTTAAAGCAGGCCACAGATTTCCTCCAGACTTCACAGATTTGCTGTTCCTAGTGAAGGATGGAAGTTTAGAGGAGCTGAGTTTTGACTCAGAGAAACAGAAATGTTATTAAAAAGCAACAGGGGACGGTAATTGCACAGAACAAAGTTGTTACAGGAGCTCTAATGCCCCGAGGTGACTGTGAACAGGCTTTTTTCACCTACCCGTCAGTGCTTAATTTTTAACTTAGTTCCCAGATCCTGTGGAATTCCTGAGGGGCTTTGTTAACTCAGCATATGGCTCCAGTGAAACCCAGCTACCCACAGGGCAGGCATTTGCAGGCTAAGACAACCAGACACACGGTGTTCTTACTAAATATTTGTCCCTCTGCAGGGTAGGCAAGGAAAACTTTATTGTGCCTTCTCTGCCTAAATGAACAAATCTTCATCTCTACATAAACACCTTCAGCTCAGAGCAGAGTGTCCCAGCCAGCAGCTCCAAGCACTCAGGACATCCCCCTGGAAATGCAGGAGCGTCCATCAGTTCTGGGAAAGCTCAGATCATCACAGCTTCTTGTAATGCCTGAGCTGCACCAACTCTGGATTTAGAAATTATTTTTCAGGTGATGCAAGTGGAGCTGAGACACCAGCCCAGGGAGCAGCACTGGCAGCACAGCAGCCCTCAGCACCTGAGTGAGGGGTGCTCACAAACCCACAGCTGCAGGAGCATCAGCTCTTGGGGCACAAAGGATGCATTTCCCTGGCTGGTGGGACCATGGGCACTCTGATCTAGGTCCACATCAGCCAACCTGGCCCCGTGGAAGCTGTCCCTGCCCACAGCTGGGGGGACCCCAGGGCTGAGGGGCTTTAGGTCCCTTTGTCCCCAACCCCCCGTGATGATTCTGTGACACAATGACTTCACCCCAAGGGAATGGCCAGGGACTGCCCTGGCCTTGCAGACGCTGTTCTGCAGAGTTAGGTCCCTGCCCAGGGTGGCACCTGACCCCAGTCAGACACAGGTTATCTATCACTAAGAGAGCCAGCCCATCTTACAGAGAACAGGCCACAAAGCCCACACCCAGCCAGCCCTGTCCCTTGGATGGCACACATGGCTCCCTGTGTCACCTGGCTGCCAGAGCAGCAGTGTGCAAAACCAGGAGCAAATACACCTCACCACCCCCCTGCTGCTCCAGCCCATCCCCTGAGCATCCCCAGATCCCCCCAGGGATGTTCCTGTGCTCTGAACATGACCCCCCACACCCCAGAGCCTGTCCCCCCTTATTTAAGTGAGGCAACCTGGCAGGTTTCCCAGCAGGTGAAGCCAAGATGAGCATTCCCAAAAGTGCCAAAAGTGTGAATGGTGTCACCTCCCCAGAGCCTCCAGTGCCAGGCTGGTCAGACACAGGAAATCCTCGTGGGACAAACAGTGCTCGCTTGTCACTGACACATTCTATGAAAATCCTCTTGCTGGGATTTTTCTCCTGAGAAGCTGAGAAGCCTCGGAAAAGAAATGTAAACAATAACTGTCTGATGGCTGTGGGATGTGGTCTGGAGGTTGCTTACCAACAGGTGCATCTTTGGTTGGTTCCATGTGGATTGTTTTTACTTGATGACCAATCACAGCCAGCTGTGTCCAGGCTGTGAGCAGTCACAGGTTTTTATTAATCATTCCTTTCTAGCTTTCTGATGTCTCCTTTCTCTTTCTTTAGTGTAGTTTTAGTATATAATTTTCTTTTAATATCATATATATAATAAAAAAATAAATCAGCCTTCTGAAACACAGAGTCAAGATTCTCATCTCTTCCCTTGTCCTGGGGACCCTCAAACACCACCACACTTGCTCAGCTCCACGTTCTCATCTCTGCCAGGTGAGTGTCAGGAGAGGGCTCAGCCAGGGGAGCTGACACAGACACTTGGAGATGATATAAATAAATAAAGAGCCCACTTCCAGCCCCACTCGCTCCCCCTCTCCCTTTAAGTAGGTCACTCTGCCTGCTATGGAAATCAGCTCATCTTCAAAGCAGGTTTGTTCCTCTCCTTATCTCCTTAATGTAAGGAAAGAGCAGAGCATTGTCAGAGCAAAGGGTGATTTCAGACTAATTTAATTCACTTCTGTCACGGGTATAAATATGAAAGTGTCCATACTTGTGAGGGAAACCAACCTGAGGCACAGAAATGAAGGACAGCTGGAAGGTGCCTGCCCTCCAGGTGGTTCTGAACCTGGCCCACAGCTACAAGCCCTGACAGGTAACACAATGCAAATGGAATACAAAGGCTCTTCGTGACCTAGCAAGGGGAAGAAGGAAGAAAAAAAAATAAAAATCTCTTGAATTAGACTCAAAAAGCTCAAGGGACTCACATGAGAGGAGCCCAGCTTACATCAATTTCAGCCTGAAAATTAGGCCCTACCTTTTTATTAGGTTAGCCTAGCACAGAGCATTCCAATTGGTGCTGGCAATTAACAGAGCTCAGGAGCAAAGCCTGATCCTAACCCTGCTGGAATCCCTGCAAAGAGCAGAGTGTACTCCAGCAATGATGGAACCAGAGTTCCGTGGGTTTTCCCAGCCTCCCCACACAAAGGGATGCAGGCAGGGCCCTCTCCTCAGAAAAATGTACAGGTTGGGCTTTTAAACCTACCAGTGCTTTCACAGAATCCTGGAATGGTTTGGGCTGAGGAGTCCAAGCCCTCTGGAGGAAGGAGCAGGGGGGACAATGTGTGATGGACTGACCACAGCCCCATTCCATCCCCCTGAGCCTCTGGGGAGGAGGGAGAACAAATCAGGAGTGAAGATGAGCCTGGGAAGAAAGGAGGGGTTTGGAGAAGGTGTTTTGAGATTTGGGTTTATTTCTCAGTTTCCTCCTGGCATGTGATGGGTGATAAATGGAACTGAGTCTGTTTGCCCATGGCAGCAGCTGGTGAGGGATCCCTCCCTGCCCTTACCCCAGGCAGAGCCTTTCCCTGTGTCCTGTGTGCCCTGCCCAGCTGGGCAGTGACAGAGGGGCTTGGTGCACCCAGGGTGCCCAGCCAGAGTCACCCCACATCAGCCTTATTGTGTGAATGACCTCCCTGCACAGAGCTGAGAATGCCTGAGAAGTGGTTAAAAAAACCCCACTTGTAAAGCTCATCCAGTGCCACCCCTGCCATGGCAGGGACACCTCCCACTGTCCCAGGCTGCTCCCAGCCCTGTCCAGCCTGGCCTTGGGCACTGCCAGGGATCCAGGGGCAGCCCCAGCTGCTCTGGGCACCCTGTGCCAGGGCCTGCCCACCCTGCCAGGGAACAATTCCTCATTCCCAATATCCCATCCATCCCTCTGGCAGTGGGAGCCATTCCCTGTGTTCTGTCCCTCCATCCCTTGTCCCCAGCCCCTCTCCAGCTCTCCTGGAGCCCCTTCAGGCCCTGCCAGGGGCTCTGAGCTCATCCTGGAGCCTTCTCCTCTCCAGGTGAGCACCCCCAGCTCTCCAGCCTGGCTCCACAGAACAGGCAATATTCAAGGAACAAGGAAATTCCTGAGCTGTGCCCATGCAGTCACAGAACATGTTCCTGCTGCTCCCAGTTCCAGCCCTGGTCACTGAACAGGTGACAAAGGACACCTGGGGAGCCAAGCTCAGCTCCAAGGCTGGGCACCCCAGGCTGCTCCTGCCCAGCTCCTTTTGGGAAGCTCTGGGGGCCTGGCAGGACTGAGTGTGCAGAGTGCAGGAAATGCAACCAAAGGCAGGAAAAGGAATCCCAGTGCTCACAGGAGGTAAATACTGGAAAGGTTTTATGTAGTGACATCTAAAAAAGAAGTCAAAGAAAATGAACCACAAAAATTTCATTATTACTTGAATGCCCCATCAGCAATTTTGTTATAAAAAATAAACTAAAAATCAGCATTTTAAAACTCAAGTAAAAAGGAAGTTCCTTAGACTGGAAAAGCTTTTGCCTTATGCACCTCTGAAGATAATCGCCTGTACAAGCTCCTGACACAGCACATGAGCAAACTTCTTCTGACTCCAAATTGTGCAACTTCAGCCTGTTCTTTTGCTCCATTGATCCAGGCAGAAGATTCCTGGATCAGCTTTTTTCCCCCCTCCCCAACTTCTTGAGTTTCAACTCTTAAGGCTTTAAGCCAAGGCTCAGCTGGAGGTGTGAGAACTGCCAGGGAAGGAGCAGGCAAGAAGGGGAAAATCCCTTTTCCTGTTCTAATGCTTTTGGAAGAGGGAGGGTTGAGGGGGGCTGCAGGTCAGATTCTGCCTCCAAGAGCAGCAGCATTTTGCCCTCCAGACAGCAGGAAGGGAGCCTGGAGCTAAAAGCAGCAGGAAATGAGCCCAGTCCAAGGTTCCCACAGCAGGTGTGTGCAGGATCACACCCAAAGCTCAGCTCAAGGACAGGCAGCACATCCCACCCCTGGCACCACAGCCCCTTCTGCCAAGTCAAGGAATTATTTCACAGGATGTCAGGTGGGGAGAGAGTACTCCAAGTTTTCACTCACACTCCATCTTCCTTAAGAGTTTAAGGTTTTAGTTCAAGACTTGAGTCCACCCAACCCCAAATCTCTGCCCTGGGCCAAGGCTCATAAGCCCTGTTACTACCTGGGCACACCTGCCAAAAACTAATTAAAAAAAACCAAAACATAATTGCAACAGGCCTGGAGGCTTCTGAATTTGGAAAGAGCATGATTAATATTAATGTGTATGATTTCATAGTAGGCAGAAATACAGAAAATAGACAGCACTGTGCCTTAAGCCCCAGAATCAACTGGGATTTTGGCAGCACATGCTGGAGAAGACAGTAGCAGCTGTCAAGTCACAGCTGGAGTTGCCTCTAGTGAAGGTGATTGAGGAATGGGATTAAGAAAAAAACCAACACAGGTAAAATACAAGGTACAATAACACGTAAAGGGAGCAGGCAGCTGAGCTAGCAGGCTTGCCTTGCTTGCAGAGCATCCCAGTAATTCTGAGCTGCTCATTTCCTTCTTCCTTCAAGTACAGCCCCAGCCTAACTCACACTTTACAAGTGGGTTTTTTTTTAACCACTTCTCAGACATTCTCAGGGCAGGGCACACAGGACACAGGGAAAGGCTCTGCCTGGGGTAAGGGCAGGGAGGGATCCCTCACCAGCTGCTGCCATGGGCAAACAGACTCAGTTCCATTTATCACCCATCACATGCGAGGAGGAAACTGAGAAATAAACCCAAATCTCAAAACTCCTTCTCCAAACCCCTCCTTTCTTCCCAGGCTCATCTTCACTCCTGATTTGTTCTCCCTCCTCCCCAGAGGCTCAGGGGGATGGAATGGGGCTGTGGTCAGCCCATCACACATTGTCCCCCCTGCTCCTTCCTCCAGAGGGCTTGGGCTCCTCACCCTCTGCCCCTGCCCCAGCCTGGGGTCCCTCCCAGGGGGGAGTTCTCCAGGAACTGCCCCAGTGTGGATTCCTTCATCCATGGGCTCAGTCCCTCAGGAATTGCCCCAGTGTGGATCCCACTTCCCATGGGCTCAGTGCCTCAGGAACTGCCCCAGTGTGGATCCCATTTCCCATGGGCTCAGTCCCTCAGGAACTGCCCCAGGGATCCCATTTCCCATGGGCTCAGTGCCTCAGGAACTGCCCCAGTGTGGATCCCATTTCCCATGGGCTCAGTCCCTCAGGAACTGCCCCAGTGTGGATCCCATTTCCCATGGGCTCAGTCCCTCAGGAACTGCCCCAGTGTGGATCCCATTTCCCATGGGCTCAGTCCCTCAGGAGCTGCCCCACTGAGGTCCCTCCATGGGCTCACGGGTCCTTGCAGCAAACCTGTTCCAGGTGGGCTCCTCTCTCCATGGATCCCCAGGCCCTGCCAGGACCCTGCTCCAGCAGGGCTCCCAGGGGGTCAGAGCCTCTTCAGCCCCCCCTGCTCTGCCCTGGGCTCCTCCTGGGGCTGCAGGGGGATCTCTGCTCCCCCCTGGATCTCCCTGGGAGCCGCTGGCTGCTGTTGGTTCCCTTGGACATGGAGGAAGCTCCCAGCAGCTCCCCACAGAAGCCACCCCTGCAGCCCAAACCTTGCCCTGCCAACCAAAGGTCAGTTGTGATCCTCACAACATCTGTGGGGATCAAAATGAGGTCACCTGTCCCATGCCACTGCCAGCAAAATGGGCCATGAACAAACCACTCTGATCTTTTCATTCCCAGTTTCCTTGTGTAGCTGCTGCCCCGGCTGTGGCTTCTCAAACAGACACATTTCCCTGTAATAAATCTGCCAGTATTTAAATCCCAAGGATTTAAAAATACAAACAAACAGAGGAGTACATCCCAAATCACAAAGGGCCCCAAAGCAGCCACCCCTGGGCACACCCTCGCTGACTCACAGGAGTTTACACCACAAACTAATGCTCACAGAAAGCTTCTGTGTTCTCCAGCACTGCTCCTCTGCCTCTTCTCATTCTGCTTCCACTGGAGGCCTGGGCATCAAAAACCTCCTGACAAAGAACAGTCTGAGGTGAGCTCTTCCTGCCAGCCTCCAAAAATCACCAATAATACACAACACTTCTTTAAAAAAAAAAAAGTCACCAGCAGTTAGCTTGAAACTAAAACAGCTGCAGCATTTAAAACATCTACTGCAAATGCAAACTACTTCAGAACATCATAATTAGTAAATGGCAAATATTAGGAGTTATGGGAAAAGGGATCGTTAAACCAGACTTTAATAGCCCAGCATCTCCTCCATTCCACGTGAAACCCAGTCAGCACACACTTGCAGCATTAAACCCACATTAAGAAACAAACTGCTTCATTTCTGGAGTTGTAAAAACAAAGGTTAAATGTCTGCTTCAGCACAAACCCTGTAATTTTTCCACAGCAACTGTATTGTTTTGCTTTGCACAGCTAATAATACCTGCCCTGCTTTGCACCCACTCATCTCCTGAGCGAGGCTCACGCTGGAATCACCAAACCAGAACAAACTTCAGGGACTACATTTGCCACTAAGGCTTCTGCAAGTCCCTCTCCTTTTAGTTATACTCCATGTACATAAAGTAGTGAGTTGAAAAGACACTACTCTTGTGGCAAGGCCTTCTTCCACGATTTTTAACAAAATCAGCAGCTGCACAATATTCCTGAAGCAAGCCAGAGATGTCCCAGGACTGCTGCTCCTTGGACACCCTGTCCCATTCCATGGCCCATCCCTCAATTCCAAAGGTCCCCACCCATCTCAGCCTCCTCACCCCCCCCTTCTCTCCTCCCATGATTTCTCAGCCCCATTTTTTTTTTTGTTTTTGAGCTGCCAGTTCAACCCACCCACTCATTGTCCCTTTCCAGCCCCTTTTGTCCCTCCATGAGGAAATGGTGCTTGTTCTTGGTACATGAACAGGGAATGGTCCCAGCCCCGAGGCTGCCAGAGCTCCAGGAGCTGCCAGGGATGCCCAGGCTGGGATTGCTGGGGTGTCTGTGCAGGGCCAGGATGATCCTTGAGGATCCTTTCCAGCTAAGGACATCCTGATTCTTCTCACACATCTTTCCCAGAAACATGTGGGCCAGTTTGATGTCATTAAAGACAAACATGATCTTGACAATATCCAACCACCTCAGTCTAACTGGAAAAATGATAAACAAATTAAAGCAGTTTCTCATGCTGGAAAATCTGGGCAGCCTCAGAATAAAATGAAGCAGAGATGTCTCCACCCAGGTCTGTAGCTTCGGAGTAAATAGGGATATCCAAATCAAATTTCTTTGGAATTTCTGGAATTGGAGCTGGGTGTTTCTGGATATGCAGAGCTGGACATTCAAGGGAATTCCAGGATTTTTCAAACAGCTGCACAAAGGGCATAAATTATGCTGAAGGCCTCCAATGTGATGTCTAAATTTTATTCCTTCCTGTTCTCTGTCCCCACTGCAGCCTGGCTGGCAGCCCTAATTTGCAAGGTCTGGTGCTGCTCTCAGATCAAACAGACAGCATCAGTAGGAAGAAAAATTCATGGATGGGACACAGCATTAATTAGTACTTGGAAGTTGAGCAACTTACTAAGAAAAAACTGATAAAAGTGTAAAATCCCATTTTACTGCCTAGCCCCTTTCATGTCTGTCAGAACAGGGATTAAACTCCCCCAGAAAGTCAGTATTGATTCAGTGCTTGATCCAAAGGCAAATCAAGTCAATATGACCTGACCCCACAACTCCTCCCGTGTCAGACACTGCAAAAGGCAGGAACTCCCTCCAGACACTCCTGACAGGGGGTTTGAGGGGTGTCTGCCCCTCCATAAATCACCTGCATGATGCACCTCACCCACTGTCCCCTCCTAACAGCTCTGAGAGATCAGAGCTGTTTGCCACTCCCCTTCGTGCCAGAGAGAGCACCCCCTCATCCCACAGGGTAAATAAATCATTTATTACTCCTGAGACTGAAGGTTTCTTTCTGACTTCCACCTGAGGGGCCTGAGAACCACTCTGGCAGGGTCCACCCTGTCACTTCACCCAAAGAGCCCCTGTCTCACCAGCAGCACCTGCTCCTCCAAACTGAAATTCTGGCTCCCCCAGCCTCCCACAGCCAGGGTCCCTCTGTGTGTCCCTTTAATAATTGCTCCATTAATGGTGGGGGTGTCCTGTGCAGGGCCATGGGCTGGGCTGGATGATCCCTGTGGGCCTCCTCCAGCTCAGGATATTCTATGACTCTATTATTTCATTTTCTAACTTATCTTCCCTTCACCGTAATCATCATGCAGTTAATAAAGATTTAAACCAGGAGGAATTTGAAATCCAAAAGTGACAGGGAATGAACACAACTTTAGGTCTAATTCTACCTCCCCCCAATCATTCTGCATGATTTGCATTAGGTGGTTTGGGAGCAGCCTATTTCTCACTGGTTTATAGCACCAAATATCAGGGACAGGAGCCAGTCAGGGCCACGGGGCAAGGTCACAGCCCAAGGGAGGGGGAATCACTTCATCCAGGCTCAGCCCAGCCCTTGGAACAGATGCCCAGAGCTGCCCCTGCCCAGCAGGCAGAGCTCCTGCCCTGGGCAGTGCCCAGCCCTGAACAGGCTGCCCAGGGAGGGGCTGGAGTCTCCCTCAGCGGGGATCCTGCAGAGCCCTCTGCACACCATGCTGTGCCCTGTGCTCTGGGATGGCCCTGCCTGGGCAGGGAGGTGCCACAGGGACCCCTGGGCCCCCTGACAGCCTGAGCCAGCCTGTGGGATTCCCTGAGGAGGAAGAAGCACACCCAGAATCTCTCCTGCCTCACTTTCACCTCTTTGATGCCAGTTCCAAGCATCTTCAAATAGCAAAAACTCGTCTGCAAGGTTTTCTTTGTTCTCATATCATTCCCCACATAAAAACCTCATCTCTTCCTGTCCTTGAGACATCCCTTCAGGACTACATAAGGAAACACAAATCCATAACTTACATATTTTTTCTAATATTATTCTGTGTGACTGGTGGAGCATCACACAAAGCATCAAAGTTAAAACTGATGTTAAACCCAAGCCTTTCCTGCTGGATCCTGCTGCCCTCAGTGGTGACACCAGTCCCTCCTGATGACAAGAGCAACAACTTCCAGCAAACTGAAATCCCACATTATGGTGTTTGAGATACACTTAGGCACAATGTGGTTTACACCAGGATAATGGTTATTACTGTTATTGTCTTGTCAGTGCAAAGAGGAAATACTGCAATAAAATCCAGCAGAACAGGGGGTTTATGTTCCTGGCTATTTAAAGCATTCAGTGTTCCAGCCCACCTCTCTGAAGGCAGCAAATACTAAAAACACACAAAGGTCAACAAAAATTTAAAATCCAATAATGAAATATAAGCAAGCTTTAAAATTCACTAAATGGCTTTTCACTTTTTTATTCTCCTCCTCTGCTTTGTGTTTGTAAAGTGTGATCAAGCAACTGCTTTGGAATAATTAGCAGTAATTTGGTGAAAACGTGAGTGTCCTCATGATTCCATTTAAAGTGTAATATAGGCAAAGACCCAGAAAGAGATTCTAATTGTTATTTAAAAATTAACCTTCTCACTTCACCTTTATGCTCTGAGAACAGGCACAACCATGGCAGGCCATTACCCTGCCCAAAATACTGCATAAGCTAATGAAGATTAAAACTAAGGTTAAGTAAATTCTGACAACCAGCAGCTAAGAAACCTTGCGTGGCTCTCTGAGGCTCTGCAGCTCGAGGAAACACCCAGAATAACTCAGCTGGGGCTCTGCTGGTGTCTGTTAATCCACTGCTGATTTCTCTCTTGTAATGGCTTTCTGCTTTCTGTGTCAGCACTTAGACACAAAGGAACAGCAATCTGCATTTCCAGGGCCCACCAACACAGAAAGGCCCTGCTGTTCCACAGAGGAGACAGGAGCAAAGGAGCTCCTGAATCCCTTTGGGTGCTGGGGAATGCACTCAGAGGGACCAAGGATGCAGAGCCCAGATCCTGCCCTTCCAGAGCCACAGAGGTGCTGGGGACACTCACACCTCACACCACGGGAAGTGACACAAGACAAAGGGCTTTAAACTGACAAAGGCAGGGCTACATGGGATATTGGGAAGGAATTCTTCAGGTTACCCAGAGCAGCTGTGGCTGCCCCTGGATCCCTGGCAGTGCCCAAGGCCAGGCTGGACAGGGCTGGGAGCAGCCTGGGACAGTGGGAGGTGTCCCTGCCATGGCAGGGGTGGCACTGGATGGGCTTTGAGGTCCCTTCCAACCCAGCCCAGCCTGTGATTCTAAGTCATTTCCACTTGCACATAATAAGGGCACTAAAGGGGAGAGGGACCAAGGATTCCCCTTCCCTCCTTCCCTCCTGATCATCCCATGCTGACACATCACACCAGTGGTTTTACTGCTCTGGAATTAAATCCCCCTGTGCATCACGGCACTCCAGCTGTGAGGGAAGATGTGCTGACTGACTGTGTCTGACACAGCCCCAGAGCTCCAGAGATCTCTCATTTTCCCTGTCAGCAGGAAGAACGGTGCTCCTGCACAGCAGCCTGGGTCACAGAGCCCAGGGAGATCCCTTTTTTTAACAAATCCATTAAAGCAGAGTTCTCAGATTACTCCCACAGCAGAGAGCTGGTGATGCTGTCAGTGTTTCCTGTTCCAAGGCAGAACAAGTGCTGGGACATGGCAGACAGCCCTTGGCATGGCTCTCTGGGGTATCAGGGATCAGAGTGACTCCCAGGGAGGAATCCCTGGGAGGGCAGGATCACAGAACTGGGATTCATGACACAGCAAACGCCAAGTGTCAGATTTAAAAAGGGAAACGCAAACTGTGATTTTTATCCAACTCACCAGGAATTTTCTTCCTTTTTCAGGCAGCTGCATTCCCCCAAGGACCCGAGCAGCAGAGCCCTGAGCTGCACCCAGAGCAGGCTGTGATGGCTCAGCACAGCCCTCTCCTCACAGTTTTACGTCTCATTGCATCATTCCTGCATTATTTTTAGATAACCGTCAGGGGATGTCAGAATGTGGGTCGATAGCTATTAGATTTATAGGCAGAAATAGCAAGGCTTGTAGCTATAAGGTGTAAAGCATTCAACAATTTCTAGAACAAATCTGACCATGGGGACTGAGGGCTGGAAAATACAGTTGCTTGTACTCCCAGAACTGTTTAGGAAAAATAATCTCTGTGCTGCTCTGATACATTTCTGAGTTGAATCACTGCTGTTGACTCACAAGAGGGTCAATACTCTGAGTATTCAGCTTGAACAGCCCTTTGCAGACTTTGATAAGGACATCTTACCAAAAATAAGCCTCCCTTTTAAATGTAATCTATCAGCATGCAGAATGCCCTCAGCTACACCCCATAGCTCAGGCGTGTCTGAGGAGCTGGGAAGTGGCAGCCTGCCAGCAACATCTGGAGCAGATGTTCCATTTTAGGCAAAGATTAGTGGTGTGAATCACAAAATTAGTAAAACCTCCTTGGTTACCTGAGCAGGCTCATTTCCCTTTGCTGTTGTTAACAGGTGGGTTTCTCACAGGCTGCATTTTCTGATCAGCAACGCTCCTGCTGTCTGCCAGGAGAGGATAAGGAGGGAGGATGGCCTGAAATGGACCAGAAGATTCCCCAAAATCCAGGCACGTGGACAGCACATGCCTAAAGCCAACTTCATCCATCACTCCTGCCTGGTCAAGAGGGGGGATCTCCAGGACAGCAAGCACAGGACTGCTCCTCAGCAATTCCTGCTGCCATCCCAAAGGGCTTGGGGTATCCAGGATGCTTTGGGAGCCCAGCAGAGAGAACACCATGGGCAGAGTCCTGCCCTCTGCAGTGGCAGCTGGAAGCCTCCAGGCACTGAAACATCTCTGCATGCCCATGCTTCTCCAAATAAATCCAACTCCAAGTGTCTCTCCCTGGAGACACAATAGGACACTTCTGATCCAGACTGAGGCTCACAAGCAGGACTATTATTCACATAATTACAGCACCTTCCTGGGTGTTTTGTATCCCTGGTGAGACATTTCTCATAGCTGCACAACTAAATAGGCAGTGTAAATCTAACGTACCTTTGTGAATTCTACCAGCCAGGGAAGGTTTTTTCTCCATTCAAGGAGGTCTGAATTAATATGCAAAACTAAAACACCACTGCTGTCACTGTATTCTGGTCACTGCTGTTGCATCCCATGAATCCTGCGTTGTCTCTGCACGACAAATGTGTTACTGGCTTATTATTCATTCATTGTCAGTGTCAGGAAATATTTGGATCATGATGCCAAACAAACACCAAACCCCCAAATTATCTATCAGCTTCTTGTCAGATGGGTTGCAAACTAAATGTCACATTAACGTCTGAGCTTCCAGATGCTTCCAAATGTCTCTCTTAAGCTTCACCTTTTAACTCTATTATTTCTCTAAGAAGTACTTCCTTTATTCATTCCTTGATCAGTATCAAACCCAATTCTCAGGAACCTGCTAAGAATAATTTACAGGCAGCAGCTCTCGGGTGCCTTGAGCCTGTGCAGACCTCTCTCCTGCTGGGAGAAAGTTTAGGCTGAGAACTTCTAAAAGCAGGTACAGAATGCATCATTTTCATTATTCCTAATAAAGAATATGGAAACCAAATCTGTTTGGTGTTGCATTTTCTGGGACCCCCGTCGTTGGAAGGAAGGAATGATGTATCTAACTCCGTGTTCTGCCAAGGCTAATTTATTATTTTATGATCTATATTATATTAAAGAAAACTATACTAAACAATACTAAAGAATAGAGGAAGGATACAGACAGAAGGCTAAAAGATACTAATGAAAACTTGTGACTCTTTCTCCAGAGTCTGACACAGCCTGGCCCCTGATTGACCAATAAATCAAAACAATTCACATGAAAACAATGAAACAATCACCTGTTGGATAAACAATCTCCAACCACATTCCAAAGCAGCAAAACACAGGAGAAGCAAATGAGATAATTTTGTTTTCATTTTTCACTGAGGCTTCTCAGCTCCCCAGGAGAAAATTCTGGGCAAAGAGATTTTTCAGAAAATATGACAGTGACTGTTTGGTATATCCTAAATGTTAAAGTGGCAATTTTCATCAAGTTGCTATATAATATGTAAAGGCCACCCTACATAATACAGTTATTTTCTACTTCAGAAACATCCTGGCAGTGGGACAGACAGGGAAGCAGCATCCCAGCTGCTGTGTGACATCCATCAGTTAACACAGCAGCTCCATCCCCATCGTGTTATCCCTTATCTCCACATCATCATTTCTTATATCAAAGGATTTCACCCACCAAGGCTCTGCTCATATAAAGAACTATTTTAGCTCAACAACATCATTAAAGTCTGGGCCCTACTGCCTACAAACAGCTTCCTCCTCCTCTCAGTTATTTACACTTAGTTATTTGTCTTAATCAGGGAATTTCTTAGCATTTAAGTTAATATATTACCTACCTGTTAAAACCTTAATATTACCAGGCTGTGGGTGTAGTGCTATTACATTCGCCTAAATGCTGATAAAACCACTTTTAGTCTGCCTTATTTACATATATAATTTCTATACTCAGTGGTTAGCTAAGTTTGTAATGTGTTTGGAGGATGATAAGTGTTAGAGCAGATAAGCATTATCTTATCCTTATGGGAAGCAAATCCACCTATCTCCAAAGTGTTTTAAGTTAATTAAGTGCCACTTTACAAGGATAGCAACACCGTGCTGAGGGCTGTGGTTCAGTGTCGGCCTCCATGTCCATATGCAACACTCCCAAAGTTAATTTCCTAATTGGATAAGCAGATGAGAGCACAGCCAGAACACAGGAGGCTGCTGGCATGCACTTGGCCATACTTCAGCATGTTCACATTATTCCATGTGCAAAAGCACAGATGCAGGCTGCTTTAAAAAATTAACACAGGCTTATTTCACCCCCAAGGAATGTAAAGTTCCTTTTCAACATTAACATTTGGTAAATGCAGCAGTTTAATCTGTGCATTTCTTTAGCACAGGGGAAGAAGCCCTCTCTGTTCACCCCTTTTTTGGCCAGCTTCAGCACTCCTTCATCACTGCTCTCTCTTTTACAACAATTTGCAAATAGCTTTAAGCCTCCCTGATCGTATACATCAAGCTGGACAGGGCTTGGAGCACCCTGGAATAGAGGAAGGTGTCCCTGCCTGTGGCAGAGGGCTGGAACTGGATGGTCTTTAGGGTGCCTTCCAACCCAAACCATTCTGTGATTCTACGACCTGTTGAGAGACCACAAAATAAAATTTAACAGAAGAGCTCTGGATGAGTCAGCCATGCCCTTCTCTTCTCTGTCTTACCAGTATTTAGCTTGAAGTTCAGACTTTGGTACTATTTTTCCACACTGCCAGGTAGATGCCACATCATTCCTGTCACAGTGGCTTCCAGGCAGCCAAGCACTTACTGGAGTCAGCTGTGCTGTGAATCCACCCCTATCCACCAGTATCCAAAGCACCAGAGAGGGAGTTTCCAGCCTTCACACTGCTTGGAGGCTTTACTCCAAGAGCCAGAGCTCTGCTGGACACAGAGGCTGGAAGGTGGGTGCCTGGGAGGTTCCTCAGGTCCCCAGGGAGCAGCACAGGTGACCTTTTCCAGATGCTCAGACATGGCAGGTATAAGGGATGGCTGTACCCAGGGTTTATTGAGAGCTCTCTCAATAAACCTGCAATCTCAATCTCTCAATCTCCTGCAATCCCTATTTCCCAATGGCAGCACCATTTTCTGGCCCATCCCACTGAGAGGGTCTCAGAGTACCTTTGGACCCTGGACACAAACACCAGCTTTCCTCAAGCCATGTCACTCACCCTCCAGCCACTGGGATGTTCAAAGCTTGGACTACCTTTGCTGTCTCTGGGTCCCACAAATGCCCAATTTCTCAGATTCCTCACAGTCATCCCAGAGGAATGGGATGAGCTAATGGGATGACTTTGCCCAGTACTTCCCAGGAAGCAGCACATGGTTCCTGAAAATTCAGCATGGATCCATGCTGAACGCTCCCTTCTGAGTCTCTGCTCCCTTCACGTCCTCACCTGGTCACACAGCACTGAAACCCACTCTTTGTAAACACAAACTGAAAAGTTCATTTGTGCAAGTCCCCATAAAGGTGGACACAAGCTGGATCACAATTTGTACTCATGTAAATGTCAGCAAATAAAAAATCAGGCTTGGATCAAAAAGACAAGTTGTAGTTAACACCCAGAGTAAAATATACACATTCCTTTCTGACCTTCATTAGCTTTCTCTGGACATCTGCTGGACAAGAGAAATTACAAATCCTCTGAACTCTCAGAGCAGTGCTTACACATACAAAGCCCTCCATTCCAAAGGGCACCCCCAGACCTCTGTGTGTGGGAGCCATCAATTAGACAAGCAAAGAGCAAACCCCACACAACCTGTGCAACAAGTTCAAGAGCAATCAACTTTTAGAAAGGGCAAAGCGAATGTACAGATTGAGCCACCTTTGGGACAGCTCTTCTTGCCCAGAGAGGAGAAAGAGGGAGCCTGGTGTTACTTCCAGAACAGCAAAGAAGCACCATTCAGACAGAGGGATTGTGTCAAATCCCTCCTTTCCCAGAGCCAAAGCAGAGATGTTTACCTTGTTTTTATGGCCAACCTTTACAGAGATAAATAAATACACACACATAAAACATGAGGGCCGCTGTACCACCGAGAGCTGTTATTTCCAATATGCTTTACACTACATGACTCACAAACCAAACCCACAGCAATGCTGTGATCAGATTGGTGATTGCTCATTTTAGCTGTACAGAACGGAGCTTTTGAAGACATTCAGGTTTTTAAAGATGGCTTCAACTCCCACTGAAATCCAGCCAAGTCCTGTAACGCAGGAGAAATCCATAGCTGGCTACACACAGAGTGGGTTGTAGCTTCTCTCTTTGGCCAAACACTTCCCAATGCTCTGTGAGGTGTAGGCTCTAAACTTGCAGCCCTATGTATAATATTTTTGTCTTAGGTTGAAATATTTAGCTGGGGGTGTGTTCCATGTCCCCATCTGTCAGAGCTGGGGCAGGTCTCTGCTGTCCATGGGCAGTTTCTTTATCTCTCCCACAGCCCATCCTCCCTCCAGCAGATCTCTGCTGTCCATGGCCACTGAGTGTCCCTGCAGGGCTGATCCAATTCCATCATCCCATGGGGAGATGCTGTGCCCAGGGCAGGAGCCAAGCATTCCTACCTGGATACAATCTGCCCTGGAACAGCACAGCAGCCTTTGCCCCCTGCATTCCCAGAGGAGCAGCTTTCTCCTGCCCTGCATTCCCAGAGGGAGAGCAGGCCCATCTCCAGCAGCCCTGCAGCTGCAGAGGAAAACTCCCCCCTTGTGCAGGATCCTGCTGCAGCAGAGCCACAGCTGGCACTGCAGGAGGGCTGAGCCCCCATGGGATGGGGCTGTGCCCCCACCCTGACACACAGGGGACAGGGACTGCTCTGACTCTGGCAGTGGTGTGTTTTTGTTGTTTGTACTATTACATTTGTATTTTTACTTTTCTTAATAAAGAACTGTTATTCCTACTCCCACATGTTTGCCTGAGAGCCCCTTAATATCAAAATTATAATAATTCAGAGGGAGGGGGTTTACATTTTCCATTTCAAGGGAGGACCCTGCCTTCCTTAGCAGACACCTGGCTGTTCAAACCAAGACAACTTTATTCCATGATTTTGTAGCTGCTAAACCACAGGTCAGATTTCAAGTGAAACGCGACCTTTGAGAACCAAAAGAGAGTTCTCATCTCTCTGTGTGTCGCTGTGCAGGGAGCTTGGGCCAGAGCTGAAGTGGGGTTTGTGTGGCACCAGCGCAAAACTGCCCACACGAAAATCGAAGAGAAGTGGTGAGTTCCTATTTACACACTTCCAGAAGTCAGGAGATTTTAGGTGTTCCTCAAGTGCCCAGGATGAACACTTATCCAGGCACAGAAAATTCCTGGTGGGAAAGCCAATCCAGCTGCTCCTTATGCTCAGCCCCAGGGGCTGTCCCAGTGCCCCTGACTGTTTCCTTTCAGTGCTGCTGGGTGGGGATGCCCCCCCACATCTTGCTGTAAACCCCAGCCCTGCTGAAGCACAGCCCACAGCCACCCCTCAGAGCACTGAGCTTCTCTCAAAACCACATGTACCAAATATACACTTGACCCAAAGTTACATAAGCGCTGTGCCAGAGCTATTTTTTAGCCAGACTGATCAGCGCTGCAATAAATCACCCCAGGATGCAGAGGCCAGACAAGATGTCACATTTATGTGCTCAGCTTTCTGCCTGCCCTGAGAAAACGTTTGTGATATGCCAACATATCTATTCCCTCTCTGCCTCCCCTGGTGTGTAGGTGCATGACTGCTGCTCAGCACAGAGCAGGCTCCAGACAGCGCTGCCCGTGCCCACAGCAGCCTGGGGACAGCGCTGAGCCGTCCCTGCCCCTGCAGCTCCTCTCACCAGCCCAAGCCACCAGCGGGGCAGGGCAGAGTGGGGAGCCCCAGGTTAACCTCCACAGAAGGGCAGTGAGGGATCACCCCAGCTCACCCTGTGTCTGCAGGTAGGGCAGACTGCTGCATGATCACTTGTCCTATCCTAGGGTAATGTCCTGATGTCCTGGAATAAGGGCTCTTATCTTGAGCTACAATTATTGCCCAAAAACCTGCCTAAATCCTCCTGGAAACTTCTGCCCTAAGCAGGATCTAGGAGCAGGCAATTTCACAGTTTGATTGCAAATAACATTCAACTTCTTACCTTATTCCTCATTATTCTCACGCTTCTCCTTTGTTTATCACTCACCGTGAGATGCGGCTTCAGCATCTCACGGAGCCAGGCACAGGCAGGACATGTTTCCCATGCAAGTGTATACAGTAGCAATGTCAGTAACACTTTCCTCCTCAGCTGAGTGCTCCAGTGCTGTCCCCAAAGCCACTGCCCGAGCCAAGTGCTCCGGGAAAGCCACACTGCATCCCTGCACCTGCCTCTCCTCCTGGGTGCACGGTGACACCAGCTAGAGCTCAGGCTCAGCACAGCACACACCAGCTCGTGGTTCAGCACAGCACAGAATGGGGCGTGAGCTCCATATTCCAAACTCAGAGAGGGAATCACACCGACACTGCCAGAAACACCAACTCTGCTAATTCCAACACACAGAAACTTGCAGGGATTAAAGCTACGGAGATTGGAAGAAATAAGCAAGACCCTTGATTGAAATTACACCCCCAGTTGTGAATCTGTGGGGAACAACTTTAAAAAAATCAGCTTCCACAGTGAGTGTTTTAATTAGATACCTCACCTAGATTTCTTACATCTTTACAATGTGTTTCTCTATCCTGCACAGCATCTTTAAAACTCCCTTTCTACGTCTCTGAACTACTGAACCTGGTGAGATTTTAACAGAAATCCCTTTTCTGTGCTATAAAGAGAAGCATTACTTGAGATTTTAATTAGCAGTTGTCAGTGCTGAGCCATAGGAAATACTGGATAGTTTGCTTAACTTCTTAGAGAAAGTGCCTTTTGCTTTCTGACCTTCTGCACTCAAATGATGCAACACGCTTGAGCCATTTGAAAACTCCTTTTCAAAACCCAGCTCTGCGGGAGTAAAAGCCATTCCCTCGATCAATACACCCTGCGCTGCTCCAACCCGTGCTCACCCGCCGCACACCCGGCTCGTTTGATGCAGAAATCGTGCCACTGTCATTTTCTGACCGCCCCTATAAATCTGAAACGCACCATTCTGTTATTACCATTTCCTTCAATCCGGTGCAAGGTACCCCGAGCTTTAGACACACACGAAACTTAGAAATAAGATGCTAAATCGATTCAGTCTAATGAGACTCCGTTTGCACAACAACAGAGGGGAGAGCAGGCGTCCGTCATGCAAACTTCAGGCAAGGCGGGCACCTGCTCCGAGCCTCCATTCACCACTACCGACCCTACCCCGAAGGCATTAAAGAGCAGGAGAACTGTTCCTACCATTCAGCTGCCTGTAGACTATGTCTTCTAGGAGCGAGAGCCTCTTCAGCACTGCATCCTGGATGGAGCTGATGCCGTGGGCTGTCAAGTTGGCCACTTCTGCCCTGGGATGGATGTCATGGTAGGAGTCGCCGCTCTTGGTGGTGATGGGTCTGCACTTGGCCAGGAAGAGGACGAAGCCAGCCACGGCGATCAGGTTTAACACCAGCAGGACTTTGACTCTCCTCAAAGAAGCCATCAAACTTCCCGAGGGGCCCCGCCAGCCGCCGCGCTGCCGGCAGGGCTATGGGAGCGGGCCGGCGGCCGCCCGCCGCTGCGCGCACATCGCGGGGAGCGCGCCCCGGCCGGCTGGGCTGGCCGCACGACCGCGGCGGCGAGCGGAGCGGGAGGGCTGGCGAGCAGCGGCACCGCTCGCCCAGGCGCGGCGAGCCCGCTCGGGACTATGACCCCGCAGAGGAGGCGCGGCCGGGGCCGCCCGCCCCGCTCCGCCCGCCGCACTGTCGCCGCCGCAACTTCATGCCCCGCGCAGGGCGGCCGCGCCGGGGCTGCGGAGCGGCCGCGGGGCCGAGGAGCCCTGCGGCAGCGCCGGCATCAGCGCCGGCATCGACGCCCGGCCCCCGCCCGCCTCCCGCCTCCGCCGGCCCGCGGGGGGAGCGGGGCCGCTGCTGCGCGGCGCGGGCCGAGCCGGCGCCCCCTGCGCGGGCGGAGCGGGGCCGGGGGCGGGCGGGGGCGCGGGGCGCCCGCCCCTCACGGCGCCCGGGGAGGGGGCGGCACGGCGGCCGCGGCGGAGCCCCCGCCCCGCGCAGGGCCGGCGGCTGCGGCAGAGCCCCCGCGCAGCGCCCGCGCCTGCGGAGAGCGGCCCGGCCCCGCCACAGCCCGGCATGGCGGCCTGAGCGCCGCGCGGGGGCCCGGCGGCTGCGGAGGGGCCGAGCGGGCAGCGCAGCCGGGCATCGGCCCCCGGCCCTGCGGGATGGGCAGCGCCGCGGCCGGGCGGGCACGGGGAGCGCGGAGCGCGGAGTGCCGGGGTCGTGAGGGGAATGCGGGGCGCGGACTGCCAGGGCCGTGAGGGGATGGGGAGCGCTGGGTGCCCGGGCCGTGAGGGGATGGGGAGCGCTGGGTTGCCGGGGCCGTGAGGGGATGGGGAGCGCTGGGTACCGGTGCTGTGTAGGGATGAGGAGCGCTGGGTACCGGCCCTGTGCGGGGATGGGGAGCTCTGGGTGCCTGGGCCGTGAGGGGATGGGGAGCGCTGGGTACCGGCCCTGTGCGGGGATGGGGAGCGCTGGGTACCGGTGCTGTGCAGGGATGGGGAGCGCTGGGTGCCGGTGCTGTGCGGGGATGGGGAGCGCTGGGTACCGGGGCCGTGAGGGGATGGGGAGCGCTGGGTGCCGGCCCTGTGCGGGGATGGGGAGCGCTGGGTGCCGGTGCTGTGCAGGGATGGGGAGCGCTGGGTACCGGCCCTGTGCGGGGATGGGGAGTGCGGGGCTGCAGCGGGCGGAGATGGGGCCGGTCGCGGTAGTTCGCTCGGGCCGCTCGGTGTCACAGAAAGTTTGAGCCCCCGGGGCGGTGCATGGCCCTCTCCTGGACTCTGTTCCCCGCTTTCCCGGATGGAAGCTTTGTCGTCTCCCTCGGAACGCTGTCTTTCCCTGCCCCGGCACGGAATGACAAAGGAAGCATCCTGCTTCCCCAGGCTTCTCCATGCCAGAGCGAGGGAATGACTTCAGAGCTGTCACTGCTCTCGTTAGCAAGGATCTCCTGTACCTCAAACCCTGACATGAGATAAGGTGATAAACATCATAAACTACAGTTCACATCCAACGTTTTAATGCCAGAATGCTGAATCTTTTCATAGGGCACAGCCACAACTGAACAACCCCAGTAACCCTGTTTTGCAAGCTTTATTCATGTGCCACAGTTAACCCTGCTTTTCAGAAAGATGGCACCAACAGGCATTTGAAATTCAAAGAACCTTGAGCCATTGTATCTACAAGGCAACTTTTCGAAAGGTAAGAACAACCCCTCTCATCTTCAAACCATAATTAAAAAATAAAAGAAAAGGAAAAAAACCAACAACAACAATAAAATCAATGCCATGGAAACAAACCTAAAATTGCTTGGAGGATTTGGAGTTTTAATTCCACCCTAGCTGCACATGAAGTCTTTTATGGCTTGTATGTTCAGCCCCAGGATCCTGCTACAAACCTGGAGCAGAGACAGGCACATAACTCATAGTCAGACCCTAAAATACTGTGGTCAGTCCATCATCCACACTCAGGTTCATTATAAGAAGGTGAACAATTTGCGTGACATAGAGCTAGAAATACCTCACAAATTGCTGAAAATCAGCTTTTGGCAGGCGCTGAGGGGAAGCTGGTTTGGGGGTTCTATAGGGGTGTTTTGGCACACGATAAACAGAAGGTTTGTTTCCAAAGCTGACAACTGAGATTTTTTCTTCTCTATAAATAAAAACACTTTTTATTAAACAAATAAACAAACACCACCCCAACTTGGCAGAGTAGTTTACCAAAAAGGGAAACCACATGGCTTTAACTGTCAGGAGCAGAAATATTTGTGCAAACAGAAAAATACCTGCTGCTTATTCTGAAGCAGTTTGGGATAAAGAATCTTTCCCGTTGTCCTCATTACCACTGCTCCCACTGAAGTCAGGCTGGTGTATTACACAGAAGCAGCAAGATCTATTTTAATTATAAACCAGTTTGGAAAAAGCTGGATTTAAAGGCTTTTGGCACATGGCTGTTACAGATGATCCCAATGGGAAAAAAATAATCTTAAGATCTTAAAAAAGAGAATGCAAGAATTTGAAGCAGCTCCTTGCTGAAGGAGGAGGCGAGCATTTTTGCCACTACTTCCCCCAAGAAAGGAGCAGAATTAAATCTCCAAAAAACAGGAGGGAGGGAGAAAGCCACAAGTCCCCTTAGGGTGACAGATGGTTACAGGGCACCTGGCACCCCTGAGTGTGTGGTCCTGGGAAGGACAGCACAGCAGGAGAAAATAAAGATGTCCAAAAAATGCGAGGGAAAAAAAATCTCTGTGCGGGAAATAATGTGAGAGCTAAACAGTCAGAACTCACATGTGGCAAGAGCCCCCCTGCCCTGTCTGGGAAGATTAATTTGTAAAAGCTCCCCAGGTTTCTGTTGCTGCTGCTGTTCTTTTATTCTGAGGAAAGGCAAGCAGCAGCCTTTGAAGCTGTGCTGGCTGACAATGATCCCATCACCTGGGACTGTCCCCAGCCCAGCTGCAGCTCCTCCAGGACAGCTGGCCCTGCTGCTCACCTCAGGGGCAGCTGGGCAGTGCTTTCCCTTGCAGACCTGCTAAGGCAACCAGCCTGAGGAAAAGCTGATCCACCTCCCTGAAGTGGTTTGCAGCATTCCATGTTCCACAGACCCCTTGTGCCATGCTGCTTTCAGCAGCAGCAACAGCTTTCCCTTCATTTCTTGCACTTGAGAGAAGTAATTTCAGATTTGTTCTGTTGTACTCCCGTCACTGCTGGCCTGAGGAGACCAAGCAAACCCCAGGGTGTTCTGTTCACACCAAGCATCACATTCCCTTCAGTGCATCCTGAGAACCACCCTCAGCATGTTCTGAACGAGGCTCAGCTCCCCGGGACTGCCAAGGAGCCAAGTGCCACCTGTGTCACCAGAGCTGCAGAATTATCCACAAACACATCCCTCTGTACCTCCCCTGCAGCAACAAGGGAGAGCAGAATGCTTCAGGTAACAGCAACAAACATCAGAGTCACTGAATCAGAGAATCACAGAATCACCAAGGTTGGGAAAGACCTCCAAGGTCATCGAGCACAAACATCACCCCAGCCCAACCACCCTGTTCAGCACTAACCCCCGTCCCCAGGCGCCTCACCCACGTTTTTGGAACACTTCCAGGGCTGGTGACTCCACCCTGCTGTGGGCAGCCTGTGCCAGGCCTGACCACCCTCTCCATGATGAAATTTTCCAAATATCTAATTTAACTTCCCCTGGCATGACCTGGGGCTGTTTCCTGTCACCCTGCCCTGAAGATGGACACTCTCAGGACATGGCTGTAGGAGACCAGGACAAGTTATGCTTTGTGGCCTGAGAGCAGCTTCCCCACCTGCATTTCCTTTGAGCTTTGCCCCCCCAGGACACTGAACTAAATTTCAACAGCAAATACAAAATGGTGGCGTGAAAAGGTCGGTCAAGACTCCACTCTCCAAATCAGGGTTCAACCAAGTATCGACCTTGTATCAACTGTCAATCAATCAAATATCAACCAAGTATCAACTATCAGCCTTCACTGGAGAGTTTGAAGGTTTTTTCCTTCAATTTTTTATCTTTCTTTTTCCGTTTTCATTACATTCCTACCAAGAAAAAAAATAGCTTGAAACATTGTTACTAAATAGAGAAGAAGAACTAAAGGATATGTATCAGTATCGGGCAGAGGAGATCAGTTTGCATGTCTAATAGAAAAATTCTATTTTTTCCCATTCCAGTGGAGTTCTGTGAACAGCACACACACATACACTTTTCAAGTGCTAGCCAAAATAATTACTTCTCTCCTTCTGTGGGGGGAAAAATCCACTAAATCATGAATATTCAATGCACTGGTTAATGACATAGTAATGCTTTAGCTGAAATCTTTGCTCCTTAAAATACAGCCAACACGAGCTGCCAGTTAGAAGAAGAATTAAAAATACAAAAATAACTTGATCTGCAGAAGCTATCACCCCCCAACTGCTTCAGGAGTGTGTGATGGTAGCATGATGCCATGACAGATCTGGGGCAGACTGTCTTCGCAATCTGGGAGATGTAAAACAGGCAGGAAAAAATAATTTCTGTTACTCACTGGAGCTCCTGCCAGTGCTGGGGGGGTCTCCAGGGCAAAGGTGCCTTCCCTCAGCACCAGCTCAGTCCTCACCTAGATGATCCCAGGATGCACCCAGTTACATTTCCAGCCTTGTACCACAAGCTCAAAGGAAAAAACCCAAAAGTTTGGGTCTGTTAGCTAAATTTCTTTGAATTGCCTAAATGAGCCTTTCCATAACCAAATCCCTGTATGAAAACAGTGATCTGAAAAAAACCCAAAAAAAACCAAAACAAACAAACAAACAAAACCCAAACAGCCAAACAAAAACCTGCAGAAAAGGTTCAATTTAAAGCCAATTTTCTTTCCTCAAAGTCTGAGAATTCTGGCTGGAGAGCTGTGAGTGCAACTGGGTTATTTCTTTTCTTTCAGCTGGTGCTCAGGAGTTGCATCTTCCCTTTTTTCTCTCAGACTCTCAAGAATTCCTGATTATTCAGCCTCAGTTTTGTTGCTTTGCCCCCAAAACCACCTCTGAGAAAGCCACATGTTCATCAGTAGATTAATTTAAGCCTCAATGTTGCCTATGAATTCTTTGTTTTTCCCACTGGAGTTTTCTCCATGTGGAATCTGCTCCCTGCAAGGGTCACCAACACCACTGTGAGTCCTGGGCTGGTGAAAAGAATAAAAATTGTATAGAAAGCTTTTTAATTATTTCCAGAAGCCAATATTCTGAAGTTGATGGCTCACTCCGCTCCCTCTGAGCCATTTCTGACATACTTCAGGCACATATTTAACATCAAGGAGTGAGCCCTTTATCCCCAGCCTTAACATTTTTCCCTACTATGGGAACAGCTAATGCACAAAGTAACTTTCCTCAGTGTTATCTTCAAAGTTGGGAACATATTTAGTTGCACATTACAATAACTCCATTCATATTTTATGAATTTTTAAGTTCAGCCTGTGAGCATGGACGGCTCATCACTGATACATCAGGGAAATGCTGTGAAAAAACAAGCAACTTATTGTGCTTTTAGCATATGAGATTGCTGCATGGTTCCCTCAAGGATATTAAAAAGATCTGTGCTATAGTTATCAATAAATATCTTTCAGGATCAGCATTTATAAAGCTTCTAGAATGGCTTCAGCTCTTGACTGACTTCAGAAATTAAGGAACATATTCACAAAAAGCAAAATCATAGCTTAAAGTCAACTACTCTTCAGTTTTGCTGCTTTGAAGTTCAATATTCATCTTGATGACCAGAACCTAATTCTTAAATCATTTTATTATTAGAGCTGGTTTGAAAAGCTTCAGCTTATTTTTTGAAAAACAGGGGAGAAGGGAAAAGAGCAAGAGGAGCAAATTCATTGAAAATTTGATAAATCATCGAAAAATTAGGAAATCCTTTTAAAATATTGACTCCTTTGTGTCATTAGAAAATAAATTCTCATTTATTTTTTATTACAGAAGGTACTTACATAGTCCCAGATTATTTCAGCACCTAATCATGACCTGATAGTCCTCGAGCCAGGGAGCACCCTTTGCTGGTTTGTTACACCAGCAAACAAAAAGATACCTGAAGACCTTTGAAAAAAACATGGAATCCCAAAATGGTTTGGGTTGGAAAGGACCTTAAAGCCCATCCAATGCCACCCCTGGCATGGCAGGGACACCTCCCACTGTCCCAGGTGCTCCCAGCCCTGCCCAGCCTGGCCTTGGGCACTGCCAGGGATCCAGGGGCAGCCACAGCTGCTCTGGGCACCCTGTGCCAGGGCCTGCCCACCCTGCCAGGGAACAATTCCTCATTCCCAACATCCCATCCATCCCTGGCAGCGGGAGCCATTCCCTGGGGTTTAAATTCCCAAGGAAACCAAGAGATGACACAAAGGACCCAGACAGGACTGAAGCCTTTAGGAGCCTTCAGGACAAGAGGTCAGTTTGTCACCAGACCCAGGCTGCCACACTCAGCTCCTGCCCCTGCAGCAGCACTGCAGTATGGCCATGCCTGTGGGGAGCAGGGAAATGCTGAAAGATCCCAAAGTCAAACTGCACATCCCTCTTCCTATTAACATCCTGACTGCCTTCCCATGACTGTCACAAGTGCAGGTCTGACACTGCAGCCAAGACAAAGCCCAGAACTCAATGTCCAGACAAAGCCCAGAAGTCAGTTTGTCTGGATGGAGGAACCCTCTCAGGGCTCAGCTGTCTCCCCAAATCCTGCTCTTGCTTCCTGTACCAATCTGGCATCTGCCACCTCAGAGGAGAGCCCAGAAACGGAGCAACCCCTCTTGGCTGCTGCTTGAGCCTGGCTCTGAGGGCTTTCTGGATGCTACAGCTCATGCTCAAGAGGGATGGCTTATCCCCTGACTTAGACCAAGTACTCAGCTTAGGGCCAAGGCTCAAAGCCTTTTCTGAACCCTCCATGGCTCCCCCCAGTACGACCATGCAGGGCAGGATGAGAGTCCAAAGTCACAGAGACTGCACTGAAGGTACAAATTCAAGGCTTGGCCATGGTGCAGCCATAGATGCCAATAAAAAACCGACTCCCTTCTTTTATTCCTTATCCATGAGAGCCCTCTGTGTGTCAATCTCAAAATACAGACAGTGTTGTATTAAAGAAAGCAAATTAAAAAATTAACCTGTGACTTTTACAAGCTGCTGTGCACAAATCCTTGCCTGCTTATGTCTTTTCATGTAATTCTTCTTTTGTAACACTCAGATGTCTCTTGCACTGTGCTTAAACTGTACCCCAGCCATGCCAGGGGAGTGTTTGTCCTGCTGTGGTTCTGAATGGTGGGCTGGCCATCTGCAAATAATACACTGCTTTAACCCAAAAAATTTAAACTTCCCAATAAAGAGGAACCACACAGATGGCAAAAACTGCTTGGCAAATGCCAGTGTGAACTGCATCACACTGATTAAACATCACTGACTGACATCAATAAATTCTTGCTACAGAATTTAGAAGATGCTTCTCATAAAAATTTCAAGAGGTCTGCATCCCAGCAAAAACAATAATTCAAAGCCGTTCTTAATGTTTAGAAAATCAAGTAGGTCAAGGAACAGACATATATGTGTTTACACTCTGAGTTAAACAACTGAATTTCCCTCTGAGGCAGCCTTTTGTTTTATTTTGGGAGTCAGTATATGAACTCTCTTCCCAGTTCCCAAAACACACCAAGTACCTGTCCCAATGAAACCTCACAGGTGCTGTGTATCCTTGTGGAGTTCAATGAAAGGTACAGTGGGAAGAACAAAACCAAATTGGATTTTATCTCAGATTTGCTGTGGATTCATTTGGTGTATCCAGGCAGAATGCCCAGAGCTGAGTTTTTAGGGTAGTCAGTCATAGCATGTCTTGGGTTGGAGAGGACCTTAAAGCCTTCTTGTTCCACCCCTGCCATGGCAGGGACACCTTCCATGATCCCAGGGTGCTCCAAGCCCCAGAGTCCAACCTGGCCTTGGGCACTGCCAGGGATCCAGGGGCAGCCACAGCTGCTCTGAGCATCCTGTGCCAGGGCCTTGTAAATCCTCTCTGCCCACCTTCCCTGTCAGCTCTCTCAGCCTTTCCTCAGAGAGGAGCTTCAACTCTCCATCCCTCTGATCATCTTGTCCCCCTTCTCATGGGTCAAATACACAGACACTCAGCTGAAGGCTGCAATTCCAAAGTGGCTGAACAGCCTGAACTTCTCAGCTCAGCACTGGTACAGAAACATTACCAGCCACAGGTGAGAGGCTGGTTTGGGAGGTGGGGTCCACAGAACTGCCAATCCCACTGGGAAGCCCCCCCTGAAGAAGCTCTTTTGAGGTAGGAGTCTCCTTTTTACTGCAAATATTCTCAGCTGGGGAGTTATTCACAGAGAACCCTGTCTCCTCCTCTGTTTAATGCTTAGGTGGAACTGCAGTAGGAGATCAGAGACAAAACAAAGCCGAGTTTTGGCTGGGAGGACAAACCAGGGGAGGCTGAGCCTGCTCCGCTCCCACCAGGCACTGGATGGCGGAGCTGCAAAGGAAAGCAGATCCCAAGGCTCAGTCAAACCTGACTCCCTCCATTAAATGTAAACTGGTGCCCTGAATGGGCTGTGATTTCTCCCTCAGTACAAGAAGTCTTCAAGCACCATTCAGTGACCAGGTCCAGCCCACCATGTCCCAGTGACAGACGACTCCAGCCACTGCCAGGTACAAATATCTCCAGCCCCATCGAACAGCTGAGCCTTGATACCTCACAAGTACAAATTGGCTGGTTTTGTATAGCCTGAGCAGTTACTCAGCTACCCTGAAGAGATTGTTCTTAGCTTTGAAGATTGCTGCTTTCATTTCAGAAGAATGGCCAGAAAGATTTTCCATTTTTTTTCCAACAATAGCATTTCTTGTGGGGGAAGGATATGACATCTTTAAGGAAGCAGGGAGAGAAAATGATGTGCTAGACCCTGCCTCTGAAATACTTCTCCTGGAAGGATATACATTTGCTTCTGAGGCTGAAGGTCTCATAGAGTAGCTTTTAAAGGGAAAAAGCTGTGCTGAGCCCATCCAATTCTCCCTCCTCTGGTCCATCTCATCACAGCACTTGGGTGTTTCCCTTTTTCCCCGTGCAAAAGAGGAATAAAGTATTATGGAGAGATTCCTCCCAGTTGTACCCCCAGTTTGCAATGGTACACAAAGCAGGGGTGTCCTGAGCCTGCCCTCCCCCAGCACTGCTCTACCTTTGCCTTGCCCTGTAGAAACCACCTGGGAGCAATGGATGCACTCCCAAAGTCCTGCTTTTGCACTGCCTCAAATCCCAGAATCATAGAAGAGAATCCCAAAATGGTTTGGGTTGGAAGGGACCTCAAAGCCCATCCAGTGCCACCCCTGCCATGGCAGGGACACCTCCCACTGTCCCAGGCTGCTCCCAGCCCTGTCCAGCCTGGCCTGGGACACTGCCAGGGATCCAGGGGCAGCCACAGCTGCTCTGGGCACCCTGTGCCAGGGCCTGCCCACCCTCACAGGGAACAATTCCTAATTCCCAATATCCCATCCATTCCTGCCCTCTGGCAGTGGGAGCCATTCCCTGTGTCCTGTCCCTCCATCCCCTCTCCAAAGTCTCTCTCCATGTGTCCTGCAGGCTCCCTTCAGGTCTTGCAAGGTCACAATTCAGTCACCCCAAAGCTTCTCCTCTCCAGGTGAGCATTCCCAGCTCTCCCAGCAGAGCTGCTCCATCCCTCTGCTCATCCTGGAGCCTCCTCTGGGCTCCTGCAGCAGCTCCAGCTCCTGCCTGTGCTGGCCCAGGGCTGGGGCAGCTCTGCAGGTGGGCTCTCACCTGGGCACAGGGGCAGAATCCCCCTCCTCAATCTGCTGCCCACGCTGGTTTTGATCTCATCACATGGAGGAATCAGGACTGACTGACATCACTCCAGTGGATGCCATTCTTCAGTGCTGCTGCTCCCAAGGACGTGCTCAAGGTCTGGCAGTGACTTGGGCTCCCCCACTCTGGCTGTTCATTGTCTCAAGGCAAATACTCCTCCAGTAAAGCAGTTCTGCAGCACTTAAAAACTTTGGCTGGCTGGCTCCTCAGTCTGTCTGGGCATAGTGATTCCTCCTGCAGTCATTCCTGCAGTCATCCCTCCTCGCTCCCCAGCACTTCAAAGGCCAATGGAACATCAGAGGGACACACTGCAGTGCTTTGTTTTCCTCTCTCCTTAACTGCTTTTTTAGCATTTTAAAACACAAAGCGCTCATGAAAGGTTGTAAAATTCCTCATAAAGTTGACTGTGCCACAGGATTATGGAATACCTCTTGGAACAATGGATAAAAGCTAATCTTGGATCTGTCACCAGAAAACACTAATATATTTCAAAAAGCTATTAGCCCTTAAACCAAAAGTAACACAGAATTTGATTTTGGGCAACAGGCTATAAACCACTGAAATAGTTTGGCAGCTCTGCATTGAAAGCAGGTGGAAAAAGCTGTAAGAGCCCTGGCATTTATTTTATTCAGCTATTTAAGGCATATTTTACATAGATTCCAAAACATGTGCATGAAAACTAACTAAGTGTTGAAAACAACAGTGGATCAGTTGATTTACCACACGTTTTCAAGGAGGAGAACAACATTTGCTATGTTATGCAAGAAGGAAGTGAAAGGCTGTAAATATTACAGATAAAAAATAATAAACTATCAATAGCCTTTACAATTTTTACAGCATCATATCTTTAAGGAGCTTTAGAGCCATCAGCTCTGACCATAACGTTCAGATGAGCAATATCCATTTTGTGGATGGAAACACTAAAGCTCAGCCATTAATCCTAAATGTCCTGGTCAGTTCTGAAGGGCTTTGAGACAGGGATGGCCAGGATGACCAAATGCTGGGACAGGGAGGAAATATTTGGGGAAAGCAGTGGGGGAATAGAGTTTGAAATTGCAGCATGGAAAGCCAAAGCCTAAATGTGTTTCATACCTTGTTTCTTCCCCTGGTCTTTATAAAACCTGGTCTTTTCTTTGGTCTTGCCAGTGGATCACAGAATCCCAGGCTGGGCCAGGCTGGCAGAGGGCCCAGGGGTCCCTGTGGCACCTCGATGCTCCAGGCCCTCCTCATCCTCACAGCCTGAGCTGGCCCCGCTCCAGGAGCTCCTGTCCCTGCTGTGCTGAGGATCCAGAGCTGGACACAGCACCCCAGAGGTGCCTCCCTGCCTGAGTAGGCCACAAATGAGTGGGATGCTGGTCATGAAACAAAAAAAGAGGACGAAGGTGAATTTTCTGGGAAAAATAAAATGACGTGAAAAGATCAGGCAGATAGAAAAATGCTTCAGATGAAGAGTGCAGGAGTTACCTTCTCACAGAGCAGAGATACTTTTGTTAAGTACTTTGAGAGAGGTGATCTTTAAGCTCTTCAAAGCCTCAAAGAAAGGGAAAACATGAGCAGCACTAAGGTGAGGAGTTTCAGGCTTGTGGCTGAGTGCTGGAGCTGGAAATGGTTGAAGAATCCCAGCAGCACAGCCAGGACTGTGCACCAGCAGTGATGCCATTCCAGTGTGTGTTTATCTGGGGCCTGGACAGTGAATTTGCATTTTATACAGAGAAATTACTGCAGAAAGGCTAATTCTCAACAGAAAGCTATTTTTGGTATTTCTCTGGGAAATAACCTACAGGATACAAGACTTTTTTTTTTTTTTTAAAGATACACTCCTCTCAGAGCCTCTTAATGAAGGGAGGTATCAGAATAATTAACCAGAGCATTGCTGCTCTTGTGTCCCCGCCTTGGCAAAAGCTGAGGCACACAATAAATTATCAGCACAGTGGTGCCTCAGATCAGCACACATTGAGGCCTGAGAGAAGGGAATGGAGCTGGGAAGGGTCTGGAGCCCCAGGAGGGGCTGAGGGAGCTGGGAAGGGGCTCAGCCTGGAGCAAAGGAGGCTCAGGGGGCCCTTGTGGCTCTGCACAGCTCCTGCCAGGAGGGGACAGCCGGGGGGGTCGGGCTGTGCTCCAGGGAACAGGGACAGGAGGAGAGGGAACGGCCCCAGGCTGGGCTCAGGTTGGACATCAGGAGGAATTTCCCCATGGAAAGGGGGCTCAGCACTGGCAGGGGCTGCCCAGGGAGGTTTGGGGTCCCCATTCCTGGAGGTGCCCAGGGAAGGGCTGGAGGTGGCACTCAGAGCTCTGGGCTGGGTCAGTCACAGATTGGACTCGATGATCCTGGAGTTTTTTCCTCCATCCTTAATGATTCTGGAATTCTGATTCACATGAGGCTTTGGTGTTTTCTTTCTGACAATTAGACAGACATATCTATGAGAAAGCAGTGAATTCTACAATTTTGTCAAACCCAGGCTGCAGTAATAAGGAAATTATGCCTCCAGAATCCTTTCATTCACCAGACTGAAAGCAGCACAGAGCTGACTCATTCCATGGGGCTGCCACCAGCTGTCTAAAAATTTCCTACAGGAAGTTCTTGAGGTACAGAGGAGACAGTTCTGGGGGAAAAAAGAAGAAAAAATAAAGGTTATTATGACCCACAGAGGTGACAGGAAATAAAGAGGCACAAAACCCCCAGGTGTGAGAGGCTGAACACATCCCACCAGCAGCTTTCCAAACTGCTTTGCTCTCCCTGGGAAACGTTCCCCCATTTCCAGAAATCACCCTGAACAGTCACAGGGTTTGGAGATGCTGTTCACAACCCCCCAGGGCAAATCCCAGCAGCTCCAGCAGCACAGCTCACAGAGGGTGTCTGTTTTACCTGCTCAGTATTCAGTGCTCCGGTGCTCAGACACAGGACAGCACCAAGGATTCTCTGGCATAATTCTGGCCATCTCCACCTCTGACACTGCATCCTCTGCTGCAGCAGCTGGAGAGGGGAAAGGTGGGTGAAGGCAGGAAAAGGCCCCTGGAGAGCGAGGTGAACATGGCACAGCTCTGAGCACTCCCACTTACCTGACTGGGGGAAGAAGTCTCCTTTCCCACTGAACATTTGGCATTTTGCACAGGGAAATTCCACAGATGGATTATTTTCTTCCTGTACCTAGACTGCATGAAGTAAAAACTGAGTAGGTCACTTTGAAATGATATATATGCATTTACATTAAATAAAAAACCCAAAGAGAAAAGCCCTGAGCTCATTGAGCCACTGAGCTGCCTGTGGTGGTTCAGTGTGGATGGAGGAGGAATCAGGGCTGGGCTCACAGGGAGCCCCTCAATGGGCTCAGGACTGCACCCAGCACAGAGCTCTCACTGCCCAGGATCAGCAGCCACTCAGGGGCCACACAGAAACTATTGTGCAGTCTGACTGGAGCACCTCTTGAGATGATGGAAATTAAGGACTTCAGGCCTGAAGCGTCCCAGTTACAGCTACCAGTTGAAATCACAATATTCTGAGAGAAAAGGGACACCCAGGGATCACCCAGTCCAGCCCTGGCCCTGCACAGACACCCCAACAATCCCAGCCTGGGCATCCCTGGAGCTCCTGGAGCTCTGGCAGCCTCGGGGCTGTGCCCATTCCCTGGGCAGCCTGGGCAGGGCCCTGGAGAGCCCTGGGGAAGTCAGTGATGCTGCTCATTTAGAGAATATGTGCCCCACCAGGAAATGCTGGGAGAACTGGGATCTCAAAACTTGGGCTTTGGAATAAAGCTTTGGACCAGGGTTGGGGCAAGTTACTCAGATGGAGCAATTCAGTGAATAAAACATCATTTACTGGATTTAATTCTCACATTCACATCTTACATTTTATTTCTTTAGTGTGGAGAAACAGTAGTGCACTGGGAACCTGGAGGCACATTAGAACCTGTTACCCATCCTTGTGCAAATGGCCAGGGCAATACCTGCTTCTGACTCAAACCCATTTAAGCCCCATATTTTTAATTTCACTACAGTGGCTCCCTGAGCTGGATCCCAGCAGTGGCCAGTACAAACCTGTGAACTGCCTTGCTGTTTATTCAGTTCCATCTTGGCTAGGAGATCATCTATGATCAACAGCTACAAGGTCTCAACATCAATTTGGACTACAAGTCTACCAGGGAACAAAATAAATTTTGACAGATACAAGCAATGACCCAAAAAGGGTTAATTTAAATTATGTTAATGTTTAATAAATGGTTATTCAAATCCTACAATAATAACCTGATAGTCCTCTTTATAAAAATTACAATCCTCTACCTCATAATAACTAATTATATTTAAGCAATTCATGGCCATAATTTATCAATTATCCAGCTACTAGATTTCATATTAAAACATACTCCTAATGCAAAACAGCTTTCTGGAAAAATTCTGAGTGAGCAATCAAATGGGCACTCATGGGAAGCACAGTCTGTGTACATGGAATAGGGGTCTCAGGGGTATCTGCAAATCACTGCAGAAAGGGTAAAATATTTCTGTATATTTGATTCTGCTGCCATTGCCTGAATCTTTCCTTTTTGATGCAGGGATGCTGGAAATGATCTGTTTTTCAGCTCTGCTTTGGGTGGGATAATGAAGGGTCTTTCAGCAGCATTAGCAGGAAGAAGGTTTACTGGCAGAGCTTCCAGCTTCTCTTGTAGGTGTAGCTTTAATCACTGGGGACTGTGCTCAGGCTGTTGATGTGGTATTTCTGAAGAAAAAGAGCTTTTGCTGCTCCTTTAAAGAGCTGCCAGTGCTTGCAAGATGATTATATCATATATATATTTATGTGTGTATATATAAGTATTCTGCTTAGAAAGAACATCTAGGTCATGTTTTCCATACTGATCTCCCTTCAATCTGCATCATCAAGGGCACTTTCAGAGAAGCAAGAGACTTCTGAGGGATCTCTGCTGCTGCTGCTGATTCCCCAGGCTGAAGTTTAACCCTCAGCTGTGTTTTGGGTTTGACTGGGGGATGGAGAAGCTACAGGGATGGGTCTGGGAGAGGCTGGAGGAGTCTGATGGAGCCAATTCCAGCTGGCTCCAGGACAGACCCAGTGCTGGCCAAGACCCAACCCAGCAGCTCTGGGGTAACTGAGGTAGGAATGGGGGGAAAAGAAAACCCAAAGTGCCCCACTGCAGCTGGAGAAGGGAGGAGTGAGAATGTCTGAGAGAATGAACTCTGCAGAGACCAAGGGCAGGGCTGCAGAAGGGACTGGAGCTGCTCCAGGTGCTGGAGGTGAGGTTCCTCAGAGATGCCAGGGTGCAGCCCCTGGAGAGCAGAGATCCCCCTGCAGCCCCAGGAGGAGCCCAGGGCAGAGCAGGGGGGGCTGAAGAGGCTCTGACCCCCTGGGAGCCCTGCTGGAGCAGGGTCCTGGCAGGGCCTGGGGATCCATGGAGAGAGGAGCCCACCTGGAACAGGTTTGCTGCAAGGACCCGTGAGCCCATGGAGGGACCTCAGTGGGGCAGCTCCTGAGGGACTGAGCCCATGGGAAATGGGATCCACACTGGGGCAGTTCCTGAGGGACTGAGCTCATGGGAAATGGGATCCACACTGGGGCAGTTCCTGAGGGACTGAGGCCATGGGAAATGGGATCCACACTGGGGCAGCTCCTGAGGCACTGAGCCCATGGGAAATGGGATCCACACTGGGGCAGTTCCTGAGGCACTGAGCCCATGGGAAATGGGATCCACACTGGGGCAGTTCCTGAGGCACTGAGCCCATGGGAAATGGGATCCACACTGGGGCAGCTCCTGAGGGACTGAGCCCATGGGAAATGGGATCCACACTGGGGCAGTTCCTGAGGGAATGAGCCCATGGGAAATGGGATCCACACTGGGGCAGTTCCTGAGGGAATGAGCCCATGGGAAATGGGATCCACACTGGGGCAGTTCCTGAGGCACTGAGCCCATGGATGAAGGAATCCACATTGGGGCAGTTCCTGGAGAACTCTCCCCTGGGAGGGACCCCAGGCTGGGGCAGGGGCAGAGGGTGAGGAGCCCAAGCCCTCTGGAGGAAGGAGCAGGGGGGACAATGTGTGATGGGCTGACCACAGCCCCATTCCCATCCCCCTGAGCCTCTGGGGAGGAGGGAGAACAAATCAGGAGTGAAGATGAGCCTGGGAAGAAAGGAGAGATTTGGAGAAGGAGTTTTGAGATTTGGGTTTATTTCTCAGTTTCCTCCTCGCATGTGATGGGTGATAAATGGAACTGAGTCTGTTTGCCCATGGCAGCAGCTGGTGAGGGATCCCTCCCTGCCCTTACCCCAGGCAGAGCCTTTCCCTGTGTCCTGTGTGCCCTGCCCAGCTGGGCAGTGACAGAGGGGCTTGGTGCACCCAGGGGGCCCAGCCAGAGTCACCCCACATCAGCAGAGGGATCTTTTTTCACTTCCCCAGAACTAAACAACAGTATCAGCTTACCCAGGGGAGGAGTTGAATTTCAAGGGAAGGCAAGAACAGCCCTGAAAGAAAAACAAACAAAATATTTCATAAGGTGCCTCTAATAAATGACAGATCAAAGAGATATTTTTCCATATGCTTCCCATATGGACCTTCAATGAAAACCTTACTGGGCTCTGCAGTTGCTGGGAGCAGGGAATGTTCAGAGGGAGTGCTGAGGGATGTAACATCCCTCACTTCAGTACAACCATGCCCATAAAACCCAGCACTTTTATGGTGCATTAGATATAAGATACCCATGAACACAGCGAAAGCCATCACCCTCCACCCAGGATCTGCAGTTTGGTTATGGACTATCATTTGACATCTTTATTTACAACTCCAAGCTAGTGCTTTACCTGCTAAAGCCTATTTATATCCCTGGAACAGATCTCCAAGTAGCTGTTAGCATGTATCTGAGCAGAATAGCAAAGCCTGGCCCTGTCTGGGTGCTAAGCCAGCATTCCCTGGTGAATCAGCTGTAACTAAGGTGCTCTACAGCAGCAGCCTCAGCCCCCTCCCAGCCCTGGGATCACCCTGGGATCACAGGGCTCAGGGATCACCATTCCAGCCCCTGCTGTGCTCCCCAGCCAGGCACAGCTCCTGCTCTGAGGCTGCAGCTTTGTGTTTCCGAGGATGCAGCAGGCTCAGCTGCTCCCCTGGGGATCCTGGCACGTCCCAGGGCTCACAGCTCATCTTAAAACCAGAGCCAGCAACAGCAGGGGAAAAATGGCCTGGCCCAAAGAGAATGGTGTTGACAACAATGTGAAGGGAGGGGATGGAGAACATGGAAGGGTTTGGGTTGGGAGGGACCTCAAAGCCCCTCCAGGGCCACCCCTGCCATGGCAGGGACACCTCCCACTGTCCCAGGTGCTCCCAGCCCTGTCCAGCCTGGCCTTGGGCACTGCCAGGGATCCAGGGGCAGCCACAGCTGCTCTGGGCACCCTGTGCCAGGGCCTGCCCACCCTGCCAGGGAACAATTCCTCATTCCCAATATCCCATCTAAGCCTATTATCTCCCAGTTTGAAGCCATTCTTCCTTGTCCTGTCACTCCATCCCTTGTAAATTGTGTCTCTCCATCTTTCTTGTCAGTTCCTTCAAGAATCAAACCTGAGGGATTTTATTTGTCTCGGCTGAAGATACTCCACAGGGACAAGGTTGTTATTTAAATAACCAAACTCCAAAGCATTTTCTGGGTGATTTTCTTCTGTTTGTTTAATTGACAAGTCCCTTATTATACATACAGTTTTAAAACTGATACTGACAGGCTTCAGGAACCACTGGGCAAAGAAAAACAATAAATCTGTAAGGAAAAAATGATACTTTACAGAGATGACAAATTAGGGTGAAAAATGCTCAGATTGCACAAAGTGCTTTCTGGGGAAGTTTAAGTTTATTGTACTATTTACAGCTTCTGAAAATGTGATTCAGAGAAAGCTGCCTTCTCCTCTCCCCAAGCTGCTTTTACTGATGAGCATCCTGAGAGAGAATATGAAATTGTGGCTGTGAGGGCAGAGTGGGTTTGTGCCTCCCTCCTGGGTGGGGAGGAGCAGAGGGAGCAGCAGGGTCCCTGCAGGGCACAGACCTGGTGTGTTTGGGCTTTCTGTGCCACTGAGGGCAGCTGGGCAGGAGGGCTGGCCCTGGGGACAAACAGCAGCATTGGGACAGGGCACAGTGGCACTGGCAGAGCTGGTGGCACTGGGGGCACACTGGGAGCACTGGGAGCCTGGAGCAGCCTGGCAGCACCAGGAGAGGGATCCCTGCACTGGCAGGAGAGAGGGGCAGTGAAGCTCAAAGCAGGTGACAGCAGGGACCCGGTGGCCCTGGCTGGGGCAGGGACAGCCCCAAAGGCAGGGCAGAGGCTGTAAAATCCATCCCTGCTCTGCAGTCAGGGGCAGGCTCACAGCACTGCTGCTCACAGCTTCGTTTTTTCACCTCCCAGCACTGGGGTTTTGCAACAATTCTTGCTAATTGATGCAAATTGTCTTTTTCCCAGTAAGTTCAGAGAAAAATGAGGTGAACCAGGAACCTGATAGAGCAGTGCCACAAGCACTGACCCAGTTCTGTGGGAGAGGAAAGCAGAGGGGCAGGGGAAAAGGTCCCCCAGCCCATGGGGACACAGGTGACATCTCCTGCACCCACAGCCCAACCTCCCACCGAGGTTTGGGGAGAGCTGCAGAGTGCAAGGTGAAAAAAAATTCAGGCATGAAAGAACTGGAGTCTCTCCTGCACCTTTTTCCTTTCTCAAGTTAAAACAAAAGGGTGGAATTGCCCTGAGCCAAACATCTCATGTGCCAAATATGAAGCTACAGTCAAATATCTGGCAGCTTCACTCTCCTCCAACTCAACAGGAGAACTGAAATCACCTGGGACACTTGAGCTGAGAGCTGGAGTACAAGGAGATGATGTGCATTTAGGGCAGGTTGAGGCTACAGAGGGTTGGTCATTTCCTATTTCTCCTCTTGTGAAGATTGTTATACTGTGACTTGCCTGCTCCTGAAAATACAGCATGATTCCTTTACTTTAGGAAGATGTTTGGTTTTCCCTGCAAATACCCTAAAAGAGCTGCACCATTAGAATTTTATCACTCTCTTTAGCTGTAGCCTTGTAAAAAATTAAATCATACCCATTCCCTTTTGTGATATCTGACTCTTCAATATTAAAGCAGGAGTCTTTCAGAATATAAAACAATGTTTCAGACATCAGAGCTTGATACAATATTTGGATTTTTTCTCGTGATGGCATCTGTGTGTTTACAAAGTGGCAATGCACCACAGTTCCCAAGGGAGCAAAACTTATTTCCTCAACTAATCTCTTTACTGAGAGAGCAGTGGAGATCTCAGCAAATATGCTGAGCTATAAAATCTTTTGTCCCTGGGACAAAGCACATCAAACCCTGACACACAAGATTCATTAGACAGAGGTGAGGGAAACACAATCAGCCCTGCTGGCTCCCACAATAAGAATCACAGAATCCCAGACTGGTTTGGCTTGGAAGGGACCTTAAATTCCATCCAGTGCCACCCCTGCCATGGCAGGGACACCTCCCACTGTCCCAGGTGCTCCCAGCCCTGTCCAGCCTGGCCTTGGGCACTGCCAGGGATCCAGGGGCAGCCCCAGCTGCTCTGGGCATCCTGTGCCAGGGCCTGCCCACCCTGCCAGGGAACAATTCCCAATTCCCAACATCCCATCACTGCCCTCTGGCAGTGGGAAGCCATGGCCCCTGTCCTGGCACCACACATCCTTGTAAAAGTCCCTCTCTATCCTTCTTGGAAGCCTTGTTCAGCTACTGAAATTCACCCCAGAATGTTCCAGGTTCAGGACTCCAATCAAAATTCCATCCATTAAACCCATCCCAGACTCTGTGGGACACAAAGCCCTGTGGACAGAGCCTTCTGCTCCTCACCAGAAGCTCAGGGAGCCACAGCTGGAAGTTACAGATGCTTTTATCAGAGCCCAGACATCAAACAAGCTCTGCACAACTTCAGTTTTAGACTCATTGCTGGAATAAAGTGACAACATGAAATTCCTTCATCCCAGCAGAGGAGCTCTGAGCAAAGCATCTAAATATAAAATGAAGAAAAACTGATGCTCTGTACAGGCTAATTAACTCATGCAAGCCAATGTAGATCAGGCAACAGCAAATGTGAATTCCAGAAACCTGAGGCTGAATCTCTGCATCCTGCTCAGCTCCATCTCTTATTAACATCAAGGGAAATTCTGATAAATAAGAGATTCAGCACCTGGCTTTTCATCTGAAGTTCAAAAATCCACAGTTACTTTTCCAAAGGAGCTTCTCCAGATCTGACTGTGAGGCTGTTCCAAGCAGAAAGCCTGGATTCAAGGGGTGCAAACCCCAAGAGGCAATTTATGGGAACATCAAGGCATGGCTGAGTGCAGAGCACTGCATCACTGGCAGCAGCAGAGCAGACTGCAAACACCATTCCCATCCCACATCTGCTGCTGCTCTGTCCTAAGAGATGATCCCTGGGGAGTTCACAGGCTGAGCAAATGTCTGGGTGTGAACAGCCAGGTGTCTGCTGAGGAAGGCAGGAGCTTCCCTTGAAATGGAAAATATAAACCCCCTCCCTCTGTATTATTATAATTTTAATATTAAGGGGATCTCAGGCAAAGATATGGGAGTAGGAATAACAGTTCTTTATTAGGAAAATTAAAATACAAATGCAATAGTACAGAAAAATCCAAGAGTCAGACCCTGCCCTGTCCCCTGTGTGTCAGGGTGGGGGCACAGCCCCATCCCAGGGGGGCTCAGCCCTCCTGCAGTGCCAGCTGTGGCTCTGCTGCAGCAGGATCCTGCACAAGGGGGGAGTTTTCCTCTGCAGCTGCAGGGCTGCTGGAGATGGGCCTGCTCTCCCTCTGGGAATGCAGGGCAGGAGAAAGCTGCTCCTCTGGGAATGCAGGGGGCAAAGGCTGCTGTGCTGTTCCAGGGCAGATTGTATCCAGGTAGGAATGCTTGGCTCCTGCCCTGGGCACAGCATCTCCCCATGGGATGATGGAATTGGATCAGCCCTGCAGGGACACTCAGTGGCCATGGACAGCAGAGATCTGCTGGAGGGAGGATGGGCTGTGGGAGAGATAAAGAAACTGCCCATGGACAGCAGAGAACTGCCCAGCTCTGACAGAGGGGGATAGAGCACACCCCCAGCTACACCCTGCAACCTGAGACAGCAGAGCACAGCATGAATTCAGATGTGTGCTTGGAATGAGAGTCCCTGGAGAGAAAACAAACACCTAAGGCTGGAAAATGCTGCTGGCCCCATTCCTCTGCTGGATCTGAGCTGAAGCCACCCCAAAAGGTCAACACTGTGCTCTGTTTTAGGGGAGATATCCAGGGTAAAAATTACCTGCCAGCTGCAGGGAGCTTCCAGGAGGACTCCAAATGTCATGAGTAGCCAGGTGCTTTCTACTGAGTAAAGAACCAAAAATATAAAGAACCAAATATGAAACCAGATAAATAAAGAACAAAAAAAAAAAAAAAAAAAAAGAAAAAAGAAAAATGAGAACAGCATAAAAAAATAACAATATGAGGTTGAGAATTGTAGTTCTGGACTCTTCCCAGTCCTTTTTATACCTGCCCTGTGTGTGGTATTTTCTCCAGGAACATCCTGTTAACACTCACCAACTCTGAGTATTCACAATTCCCCCAGGTCTGAGGTGCAGCTGTGTTTCATTGAGGTCTTTTCCAAGAGGAGCCTCTACTGAAAGTTCTTGGGAAGCAGCCAGCACCTCAGGACAGGGTATCTGTGACTTGAGGATGCCCTCGTGCAGGGGTGAGTGGCACTGGGATGTCTGTCCCTGAGGTGTGGGGTGAGTGGCACTGGGATGTCTGTCCCTGAGATGTGGTGGGTGCAGACCTGTGGAAGAGGTTTTACAGCAACTTCTGTGAGAGAAGTTTGATAAGAGGATCCATGTTTTGCCCCTGAAAGAATTTCCTAGCAAGGTCATTGATGTAGAAACCAAGAAAGAAAGGAGGATAAATAAGAGAAACCTGCAACTTCCTGTTCCAATGAGCACTTTGTCTCTTGTGACCAATGAGTACAGTGTAAGCTTCAGAGCTATGTAAGAATGTATAAAAAGCATCCATGTTAGAATAAAAACAGGTTTGAAGCTTTCTGACAATGGAGTGTGTTGCTTTGTATTGTCTCTGTCTCAAGTACAACACAGACCCCTCAGCTGCACCCCCAGCTCCTCCAGGAGCCTTTCCCTCAGCCCCCAGGGCAGCCTGGCCCTCTGGAGCTCTGGGGCCTCTCTCACACCTGGTCCAGTTCAAAGTCTCACATCTTCCCAGTTCAAACACCTTTCCCAGTTCAGTTACCCCAGTCAGCCCCACACAGAGACAGGTATGGACATTCCAAGTCCTGACATCCTCAGAGTAGCTCTGTCCTCTCTGATTAACCACACAGGCAAGATACGACCCTATAAAATCAGAGATATTTCATCACCTAAAATAAGAAAGGCAGATTCCTTACACCACGTTCACCAAATCTCTCATTTGTCCCACAATTGTTAAATATTAGTTGCTCTTTCAAGCCAGTCTGTATTTTTATCCCCCATCTTCTCCCAGGTTCCCTTTGTACTCTGCATTTCTGCTCCACATCATTACCCACAGTCACCACTTGCTGTTAAACAGCTGCTGCATTTTATGCCTGCAACAGAACTGACCTCTAGATTTGGGTGTGCTTTGTTTTTCAAGCATTTCTTTCTCCTGAATGAAAATCACCAAATTAAAGCAAGGTATTTCTTTACCCCTTCTCAGAGTGTAACAGAATGCAAAAACATAAATCAAAGTATGTTTAAACACCTTTTCCAAATCACATAAAACCTCATCTATCTTGCTAGCAACCGAGAGCTCTTCCTACACACTGAACACAGCAGATGTTAAAAAGCTGTTTAATCTTCTTTAGAGCACTTTAGGTAAAAAGCTGTGGCTTTCAAATATGTACAAAGAAGGTCAGAAAAGTAAAATGCCTTGAAATGGTTTTGCTCAGGGGCCGTGGGATCTGAAGTGACCTCTGTAATTTCTTGAGTTCCCAAACTTCATTATTATCAAGGCCTCCTTCCTTTTTGATGTTTTAACTATGATGAAGGTGGGTGTTGCTGGGTGGGGGTTGTAGCTAAACCTTTTAAGCATTTTTGATTTATTCTCCTTGCAAGGTTAGTGTACCTGAGACTGCAGTTAATGACTGGAGAGCCAGTGAAGTGTAGATTTACCATAATCACTTTCCCATCCCCCTCACAAGGATGGTTTTACTATTTCTCCTGGATGTGTAAGTAAATAAATAAATAAACAAACACATAAATAAAGCTGAAGCCCCTCAACATCTCAAACCACAGAGTTATTTCATAAAGTTACTGCTGTTGGAAAGGTTCCTCTTGCTGTAAAAAGGCTACTGCATCTCTGCCCTGGTCCATTCCCAACACTGCCAAAATCTGCACCAAATCCTTGGGAACCTGATCCCTTAGAGAGCCACACTGCCCTGCCTCTCCTGGCCTCAGTGGTGCCACCAAACACCAGAGCAGGTTTATAGCAGGGCCTACAAATTCCCCCTCTCCTTTTACAGGTTGTCATCTCTCCTGGTAGGATTCATAGCTTTCAGTGTTTATTACTCTCATCCTGATTGACACAGACCATTTTCCATAAGCACACACACAAACCCCTTACTTCCAAGCTATGGCATTCCTCAGTGCAATTTAGTACATCTCTGCTGCACAAAAAAAAAAAAGAAAAAAAAATCAATGATTCATCCAATTTCAATTCAGTCATTGATCCAAAGAAAAACTAACTTCCTGTGTTTATTCCTGCACTTACAGTTTAAAACCACCAAGGAAAAACACCTTTTTTTTTTTTAGAAAGGATAGGTTTCCCCCTGTTTAATTCTCTCCAATATTGTATTGTAGCTTCACTTGAAAGAAATAGATCAGAAAAATGTTCTGCAAAAGAGGTGAAGCAAAGTGTAGAATAAAACCCTGTGACCAGCTGGAAAATGGGACAAAGCCAGAACTAAGGGAGTGCTGCTGCACACCTGCACAGCATGGACAGAGCAACAGTGCAGTGAGGGCACAAAAAATGTGTATTTCTTAGAGACCCTGCATGAGACCTGCCTGCACAGCCCTGGAGGAGGCTGTGTTGGTTCTCAGTGGTTTCTGCAGCACACAGTGGCCCTGGGTTTCCTGGCTGGCCCTGGCTTCCCTGAGTGTCCCTGTGTGCCCTGGCTGCCCCTGGCTGTCCCTGGGCTCTCTGGCACTGAGGATGGAGGGACAGAAAGTTGCAGCCTCCTGTGCCCGCAGGGCTGGCTTGGGGCCAGCCTGGTGTTTTCTGTGCTGTCCCCAAGAACAGGCAGAGATCCCTCCCTGTGCTTCCCTCCCCTCCACAGCAGGATGGCCCTGTCCAGCTCAGGGCTCTGCTCTCCTGCAAGACAACCATCCCTGTCCAGCTCAGAGCTCTGCTCTCTTTCAGGACAACCATCCCTGTCCAGCTCAGGGCTCTGCTCTCTTTCAGCACAACCCTCCCTGCCCAGCTCAGAGCTGTGCTCTCTTTCAGCACAACCCTCCCTGCCCAGCTCAGGGCTCTGCTCTCCTGCAGGACAACCCTCCCTGCCCAGCTCAGAGCTCAGCTCTCCTGCAGGACAACCCTCCCTGTCCAGCTCAGGGCTCTGCTCTCTTTCAGGACAACCCTCCCTGCTCAGCTCAGAGCTCTGCTCTCCTGCAGCACAACCCTCCCTGCCTGTCCCATGTCCTGACTGCCCCAGGACAAGGGCTGAGCCCAGGGGCTGGGACCTGCCTTAGCAGCTGCTCAAAGTCTTCTCTGGCTCCAGAGACAGCCAGATGAGCCCTCTTTGTGCTCATCAAAAAGTTCCCAGCAGCTGGAGATGTCTCAGGAGCCATCTAGGAGAGGCAGGGCTGGATTTCCCCGTGCAGTGGCACAGCACCCTCAGTCACAGATGTGTCACCCACTGCTGCAGCCAGCAGCCTCTGGCAGCACCAGCTCCCAGCTCTTCAGGCAGCCCTTCACTGGCTGCCTCACTCCAGCCAACAAAGCATCACTGCCATGCTCCACAAAAGTTACAATTCATTATTTTTAGCACTGAAAGGGGGAATCATGTGAATACTGGTGCACTTGACAGCTTACTCATTTACGTCAATTGAAACAATTTATTAGAAGCAGGCCTAAAAGCTAAGTTTTCTAAAAAAAATGTATTTGTTTCCCTACATCTGTTCAATAAAGTAATAACAAAGGCATTGTTGTTGCTGGCAGCTCCTCGAAGGAATAATTAAGGAAACATGGAAGAAGCTGCCTTTCAAGACTCAACCTCTCTTCACCTGCCTCCTCCTTGTGATCTGTCAGCACCCAGCTGAAATTATTTCTAAAGGGGTACACAGAGATCTATTGCACTAATTGCCAATTAAACAGGGAAATAAGGGCAAGTCTGACAGACTCTGAAATCAGACCCACTCCAAAGCCAAGGAAGGTTCATAATGCCTCTCATTTTCAACTTTTTCTTATGATCTCCAGTTTGCAACTTGAACACGAAGAGCGTTTCTCCCCACACCATTGCAAAGAAAGAAATAATCGAGTCTACCTTTTATCCCAGCACTTGGCCCAACTTCCAAAATCTGCCCAGCAGCTGTGGGTCAGCAGGTCTGTGCTCACTGACTGATGTCATGCATCCAAAATAGCTCACCTCGATTAAGGGAGCACAGAGGGCTCTGGGCTGCAAAAGGCAGCCCCACACCCATAGCTGTGAGAGCTTTCTTGTGAAACCATGACAAATTGTACTTTTATTTACATTAAAGGCTACCCCAGTGGTGCTCAGGTGATGACTTTATTGGCACTGCTGGAGCTTTTTGAGCAGCAGAGCCCTCTCCAAGCCCGAGGAGGTAAAGAGGTTATTCCTGCAGCTCTGCACCATCTGCTTTGATGTAGGCTTGCAATGGTACTGAGAGCAGATTGAAAAGTGTTGGAGATTTCATAAATGTAATGAATGATGGGCTTTAGTGTCCTGGAGTTGGAGTATCCATGACAACTCTGCTGTGCCAAGGGACTTCCAGTCATAAACTGAGAAAGTCACTTAAAGCCTGGCTTTGTAAGATGCAGCAAGGGCCTGGTGGGATTTTTCTCAATCCCTGAAGACTTCCCTGCCTCCAGCTGTAATGGGAGACAACATCCCCAGCTGTAGGGCTCCTCACTTTCAGCTGGCCCCAAGAGTAATTACAGCTTAAAGAAGATCTACCCAGAAAATTGTTCCCAGAAGGAAGCCCCACTAATCCACTTCATTTCAAAACCCAAAATACAAAAAACCCCAAACCACGCACAAACCCCCCACTTAAATCTGTCACCATTGTAGCATCCAAAGAGTTCACCCAGAACAGAGCCCCAGGGGACCCAAAAACTGCTCATCCCAGGCATGGCACATGCCACCTAAGCCCACCAACACACATCCCCCAGTGTTTTTAGAAGCCCTCTTTTTTCTGGCCAAGAACTGTGAGTCAAGGGCTGGGGCATAGCTGCTGTTTTCCATTCAGCCAATTCTTTTCCTAAAGAATTACTCTTTATTCTGTCTCATTAGATGATGAGCATTTAGAGACACATTTGAAAGCACTTCCCTTCTAAATGCTTGGTGACACAAGCATAGGTCAGCTGACAACTTTACAACTTTGATCCATCACTAATTCTGTTTTCCAGAGTGATCTCAGAGCACAAGCCTCTGCCCCAGCCAACTCCAGCTGCTGCTGCTTGTTCCTCTCAAAGAATGAACAGAAGTGGCCTCTTCCCCTCCTGTTTCCCAACAGTGAACATGAAAGGGGAGCACACAGCCCATTCCCCTTCTGTGATTAACTGGTTTGACCACATACATTATTCATGAGCACTTGAGGTTTTAATTGTAAAGCTCAGCCCTTATGTGGTGTAGGACTGTCAGCTGTCCTGGAGGTTCAATGCTGGACTGTTCAGGATTCCCATTTTCCAGTCCCCTAACTCATCATTGAAGCATTTACTAAATCCAACACTTCCAGTGAAGCCTGTGGAACCAAGGGCTCACATCCCAAATTTAGACATGGCACAGATACTGTGAGATTCAGGCAGAGTACCCAATGCACCAGAGATCCACGTTTTCCAGGGTTTTACTAAAAGGCTCCTGACAGCTCCAAGTCCCACTGGCCTGACCCTCACTCCATGCCAAGGCCACGGAGCCCTGAGGAGGGCACAGCTGGGAGAGGGTCCAGCTCTGCTCAGCCAGCAGCAACACTCCTTCCACAGGGACCAGGAGACTTCATCTGGGGAGACACAGAATGATTCTGGGCAGGAATCTGAAAGAAATGGAATCCCACAGAGTGGCTCAGGCTGGCAGGGGGCCCAGGGGTCCCTGTGGCACCTCCCTGCCCAGGCAGGGCCATCCCAGAGCACAGGGCACAGCATGGTGTGCAGAGGGCTCTGCAGGATCCCCGCTGAGGGAGACTCCAGCCCCTCCCTGGGCAGCCTGTTCAGGGCTGGGCACTGCCCAGGGCAGGAGCTGTGCCTGCTGGGCAGGGGCACTGCTGGGCTCTGCCCATGGCTCTGGTGCCACTGCTGGGCCTGGAGCAGAGCCTGGCTCCAAAGGTGACCCAGGTCCCACCAGGGCTCCCACAAAGTGAGCACCATCACATGGAGAAATGGGGGGCCCTTGGACTGCAGGAACCCAGGGGCAGCAGGGAGAAAAGCCCCAGGAGACCAGGCTGGCCAAGCTCTGCTCATTAGCTCCAGGGGGTGGTGAGAGGTTAATTAACCAGCCAGCAGCACAGCCCAGCCTGCTGGAGTTACATCCAAACCCAAACAGGAGCAGCATCTCACACACAACTCACAGGGCTGGTCTCCAGATCATTTATTGACTAATTTACACTTCTTTTGTTACTGAAGTTACCAAATTTTTATAGTGCCCATGGCCAGCACAAACCCCAACCTGACCAACCAAAGTCCACCCTAGAAGTTTCCCAACAGCTTGGCAGTTGTTGCTATTTGCAGTCCTGAGGTTCTGCAGTTCAGCTGCAGCTTTTGACATCAAAAGCACTTTATGGAAATCTGGTTCACAAGTAGACAGCACTGAAAAAACTGTATCCCTGCCAAATCTAATTTGATTATCATTTATATATAGAGGTCTCAGTATTTTGGACAAAATACTGCAAAAAATTAGTTGATAGGCTTTTCCCTTGCTAAAAAAACACACCATGGGCTTGGGCATGTTTAGAAAATTCTCACTACTGAGAAAGAGGCTTTCCATGCTTCTCCAGTTACAAATTAATAAAAAAAACAAAGAAAACTTTATAAAAGCAAACTTAAATCATTTTAAAAATATTTTTTTAAAACTTAAACCCTTATGTGAAGTTGAAAATTACCTTGGAACATAGTTATTAACTAATAAGCTCTTAGAGCTCAAAGGATATTTTAAAATAAACCTTCTAATTTCAAATTGCTATGACTTCAAGGAATTTTCTAACTGGGATCCAGGTAGTTTTAAATGGAGGTAAAGAGGCAAGGAAAACGATAACAGAAATTAATTAAGGGAATTAAACAGAATCAATTGATTCCTTTCATGTTCAAAGTAATGCAAGGTCTATATTCAACAAATGGGAAGGTAAATCAGAAAATTTCCTTTCTGTCCACTCCTTAAATCTGTACCTAATTGATTTCATGCACTTACATCTTTATGAGCTTACAGTTAACAACATGTTAATATAAATAAAAGACATGGCTCCAGTAATGGCTTCACTAAAACTAAAATACAATGGGAGTGCTGTAAGTGATCTTTCTTGCCAACAATATTGAATTTATACTAAATATAGCAGACACTTATATAGACCTACTGGGATGTGCTCCTGCAGAGGATTTCAGACAACTGAGAAATGTTGTAATACAGAGACCTATCACAGAGACCTGAGTCTCCAGTTCATTGTAGGTTGCCTGTTAACATGGGATTAACTGAGAGGTAATTAAGGAGGGAAGAGCAGAGTTGTGGCTCTCCAGGGCAGCAGGAGCCTTCACTCCCCAGCCAGAAGCAGAGAACACTCGAGAGCAGTGACACAGTGCCAGGTAACTCTGCTTCAGTCCCTCCAATCCTGCTGGCCTGCATGCTGAAGTTGTTTGAATTGCTTTAAAAAAATGATTTTTAGGAGGTGTGCTGACAGACACAAGTGTTGTTTGCCTGTGCAGACCTGGGAACAGGGTTCCTCCTCCAGCATGGTTTGGGACATCTCACACACCTCCCACAGCTGCAAGAACTGGGTCAGCCTAACACACAGTCACAGCTGTCCAATTCACAATTAACAGTCCATTCTACATCACAAGAGGGCATTTCTTTAATTCAAGGAGAAGTCAGAAACAATTTTTCCAGAAATGTCAGGATTTACACTTTCCAGCTATTACCTTCCACCAGGTCCATGCACTAAAGGGCTCAACTTTCATCTGCCCATTTCTGCTGCCTCAACTCAGAGCACCAGCCACAGTATCAGCACTGAGTGCTGACAGGAATATCTAAGCCACTGCATCTCCTCCTGCCTCCCCACCAGGGATTGCCTGCTGGATGTGTCATTCCTTGTCTCTTTGGTTCAGGTTTTAGACAAGCCATTGGGCAGGAGTCCCTCTGAGGTATTGACTCCTCAAACTGAAACACCTTGCTGCTGTCAGAACCTGCCTTGCATTTATTTCACACCCCCTGCATTTATTTCATGCCTCTCTAGTTTCACCCCTCTTCTGTCCTGAATATTGTTCTTCAAATATTTATAGTGGATTATGTTCCATTCCTCTCTCAGCCATCCTCCACACCTTGGGGTGATTTTCCTTATTAATCAAATCCCCTAAGCTCCTGTTCCTTTCCTAGCTACTCTTTGGCCATCTCCTCCATTCCAGTAACTTCACAGTGACCAGAATGTCATTATTTTGGGTGCACCACACCAATCCTTCCTGGGGAAGCACAGCCCAGTGGTGTGGGAACTCAGCACATCCCTCCGTATGCCCAGAGCTACCGAGAGAACCCTTGGGGGGCTCAGAGGTCTTGGAATGTTGCCAGAAGCACTTGGTGGCTTGACTTTGATCCTTCTAGGGATGTGCCACCTGTGTATGAGGATATGAGAATCACTGGGGTTTGAATGGTGTAAAAACAGTATATTTGCAAGGTGAAACACAGGTTTTAAGGTTTTGGTACAGGGGGGTTATGGAGACAAGATGGAGGAATCAGGGCCTATCTCGTGGTTCTTCTTCTTGTCATCCATTTTCTGTGTGATGTTGGCACTTGTGGATTGGTTCTTGGTGAAGGTACACTTGCCAACAAGGGTGAAAGGTATTGGGGACAAAAGGTAAATAAGATTTACGTAGTTTTTGTTATAAAAAGACACGACTGCCCCGTGGGCGGTCAGAGTGCCTTTGGCTGCCTTGCTGGTCAGATCCCGGCTGGGCAGAGAGAAAATCTTGTAGATAAGAAATAATAAACAACCTTGAAGACCAAAATCCTGAGAGTCCAGCCTTGTCTTTGAAGCCCGATCTGAAGAACCCATCTCACGCATGTCAGGGCAGAGACAGACAACGGCTGGCACGGACACAGTGGAGGCAGCTGGGGGCAGGTGTCAGACATGCCCCTTCCCCAGGCCCTGGAGGTGTGGCACAGGCTTCCCCAGGCAGCCACAGCAGCTGTCTGGGGACAGAGGGACAGGCTGGGTGTCACACACACCTGGCTGCCCCCTCTTTTCTGCTCCCAGCCCCGGGGCTCCCCTCTGGGAAAGGAACATTTACACCATGCAGGAGTTTCCTTTGGCACTCAGGCAACATCAGCTTTGCACACAGCAGCTCCTGGAGACATCAAGAAAAGAGCAAAGACTTCAACAGGAAAGAAGCATAAAGAGGAAATCACCCTGCCTGTCCTGTCCTCTGCAGCTCTGCTGTGCATGCAAGGGATTTGCAATTATAGCCTCTGCAATGCTGCTCCTTTCTCTTTGGGGGTGGATTTATGTCCCTGGGCTCAGAGACTCCTCACACATTCCATCCACAATTCAGCTTTCAGCACCTGGTTTACATTTCCAGTTGCTCCATCCAGGATGTGTTTCAAATGCAATAACCAGGAATTCTGCACGCACAATGAAATCCAAATGTGCTCACAGATCATGAGGGTCCAACAGGAGGGAATGAATGAGACACTGACTGTCAGAAAGGAAAACAAAAATCCAGGCACTCATGGAAGAGGAAAAAACAACAAACTCAAACTAAGTTAACTGTAATGTACAAATGTTCTTATGTTCAAAAATCAAAGCCTACATTTAAGAAGTTCATAGGCAAATCAAGTTTTTCATATATTTCATATCCATTTCTGTATTTTTCTGTTACCTACATATTTTAGTTCATGCTTTTTAAAAGAGATATTTCTCCATGTTACTGTAAAAAGCATTTCTGCCAAGTCTGTAGAATTTTTGGGGCGAGGTGAGGTGAGCCCTGTGCCCAAGCTCTCCACCAGAGGTTGAAGTGTCCTCCTGGCCCAGCCAGGCTGTGCTGCTGTCCCCATACTGTCCCCTCCCCATTCCACTGCCCACAAGAGCTGACTCACCTTTCTCTGCTCTCCTTAGAGCCCCTGCACATGCTGGCTTCTCCTGCACTTGTGAAAAGCACAGTGTGTAGCTCTAGGGAAGTATCTGCTCTATGCAGAAGTTCACCAAGTTTTCCTCTTGACCCAGATCCTGGAGCCATTTCAGTTTCCAGTTCTCATGAGCTGAAATTCTACATTCTTGCTCATGAACTTTCTTTTGGCCGTTTTAAAAAACAACACACTCAACATATCACATGCAGCAAACTCCTCTCCCTTTCACATACCCATCCCACGACCTCTGGAATGCAGCTTTCTCCAGAACAGTCCGGAAGAGCTTCCCAGATTTATTTTACTTTTTAATTTTACTTTATTTTACTCCCCCCCTCCCCCACCCCACTTTTTAATTTTTTTTTTTTCATTCTCTCAAAATGTTCTTGTTAAGCAATGAAGAAAACAGTTTTACACTTGGAAAGTAAAGGTAAGTCTGAGATGGTGGCAAAAAGCAGGAGTGTGAAAAAAATCACTGCTCCCAACAATATTCAGCAGCGTCCTTAGGGGTTTTGGAAAGCAAACTTGGCAACAAGAGCAACACTGAAAGGACTATCACTCAATAACTGACTGAAATAAATGTTGGTTTCTGCTACTATGAGCCAGCTGGGTTTATCCTTGTCAAGAATATCACACATGGCTGGCTCACAGTCTATTACAGAGGGGCAATGATTCAAACCAGAGCTCTCAGGGGCCAGCCCGTGCCATCTGTAACACCAAGTGCCATATACAAGAGTTGTTCTGCAGATGTGTAATTAACATGAAAAATTCGTTTTCAAGCAAAATACCACTGTTAAAACATCTCAGTTCCTTGTTCTTATGTAAATATGGAGTTCTGCTTCATTATAAACCAGTGCAACAGAAAGCTGTCCCAAAAACCCATCCTCTCCCCTCCATTCAGAAACAAATAGCTCAGCCCTCAGTAGAAGTGAGTGTCTCAATTCATCATGATTCCAATTCCTTTGTACCAGTTTAAGTCTGGGGAGAGGTTCAGAGAGGTACAAATAAAACTCCCTTTCCCTGCTGGCTCATTCCCAAGCCCAGGAGAAGAAGCAAGCACTGGTGGAAGGGGTGATGGGAGGTGGCACTGCTGAGGGTTCTGTGGCACTGCACTTTGGGCCAGGCTCTCTTGGGCAAGCCTGGAGCTCTCCTCACCCTCCCTCGCTGCTCTGGGAGCTTTGGCTCAGCCTGCCCAAGCCAAGCAGCTCCCCAGGGGTCCTGCCCACCCTCTCTTTTAGGGCACCTCTGCCTGTGTCTCGTGTCTGTCTAGAATGTCTGTCAGCCCATCTGCATGAGAGACTCTTCTTTCCAGAGCCATCAGAAGTGGCACTTCCTCCCAAGAAGCTGTACCAGGATCTGCTGTGCCAGGATCTGCTTTCCACAGTGCCCTTCTGCTGCAGGAGCAGGGCTTTGACCTCCCTGGAGCTGCCTGACAACAGACCCAAGCTGGCAGACCCATTTCCACTGGAGGCAGCCTCAGCCTCCCACCCCACCTCCCCAGGCTCATGGCTTGGCTATCAGCTTCAGTTTGACCTTCCAGAAAACAACCCAGAGCAAATGCCTGCCGAGCCACAGCTCAGATATCACCATGGAGACAGACCAGTGAGGCTGAAACTCTGGTCAGGCCAGCAACCAATATCTCCCTACTGCAATTCCCATTTCCCAGCCCTGGGAAAGGTCCCTGCACCCTTTCACAAAGCTGCTGCAAAGTCACAGCTGAGGCAGCTGCGTGGTTGACACCTGTTTGAGGAGTGGATTCACTCACATGTGAGATTTACCCAAAACAGCACAAAGAGAATAAATTCCAGGAGCAGAGAGGGTGTTATCCCTGCCTTCTACCACCCAGCAATCTGGAAACTGAGGCACTTGCATTAAATGTAGAAGAAAAATTTCAATGCAGCATTTAAAATGACAAGATTTTCCTCTCAAAAGTATTGAAGTATTATGATCTCAAGTGTTATTTCTGATGAAAAAATATTATCACCATTACTGTCATTATGCAATATTTTCATTGTGGAAAAATGGTTTCTCTTCCAATCTCTATTTAAAGCATTAAAGTGCCACCTTTTTGTTTACTGCATGAAAATTCTTTGTGTGCTTTTTAAGTGTGGAAGAAGCAAAAGCAAGCTAGCAGTAACCAAGGCACTTCTAAAATAAACACAGACCTTCACAAATGCCCTACAGTCACAGACAGGATGTTCCCTGCAACGTTATTTCCACCTTCATGCCACCTACCAGACTTCATTTATTATTGTACCTCCTGGAAGAACCAAGTTTATACAGTTATACACCCAAAGTCAGAGAAACAGAAATAGGAAAAAAAAAACCCAAAAACACACAGAGAAGTATGGCCAGGAGAAATCAGATCAGCAGCTCTGAATATTAAAAGGGCAGGAAATATGAAAGCAGAGAAACACTGATCCTGCTGACACTCTTTTCCAGATTAAACATATCTGGCACATCTGACTCTTGATGTCAACTGGAATAAGGAGATATAAAAGGAAAGCAGATATGACACACATCTGTGTTACTGCACAAACCAAGGGAAGGTTTTATCTGCTGCCTGGGTGAAGACAGAGCACCTCCTTCTTCATGATCACTGTGAGGACTTCACATTGCCCAAACCCTCTGAGAACATCAGAACCTGCCTGGGGAGGGCTCAGAAATTATTTACTTGCAGGTAAGTAATTTGATCCAGGAGAGCAGGCAGCTAATCAGCCTGGAGTCAGTGGGACATTAGCTCCTGGACTGAAATCACTTGTTTTTAACTGGCTTCTGACTGTCATATTCCATTGCTTCAAACCAGCCAGCCCATGCCTCAGACACACACAAGTTGCTACAAGTGCTCCCTTACAGACTTCTCAAATACATTTAGGATCTCTAACAGGAATTTATCTTAGAACAATAGATTCAGAAGACTTAAAATAATAATAGCAACAACAATAATAATACACCACCAAAAACCTAGATTTTTCCACTCAACACCCCTGGAAGACAATAACAGTGCTGAGACAACCACCTCCCAGGCTGCCTTGCTTTGCCAAGGCACAAAACCTGCCTTCCTCTCTCTCTTGCCCAGACCAAAAACAACAATCAAACCTGCTGTTATCCTTGTGTTCCCTGGCAGTGTGGTGAACATGAGACCACCATGCTGTGAACACCAGTCTGGAACAGCCTGAGATGCCAGGAACAGGCAGAGGTGACAGCAATGCCACCCCCACAGCTCTGTCAGTCAGAGCCTGGCACAGACCCTGAGCCCACTGCTTCACCAGACTGACAACCAGCACTCCAGTTCCATTTCTGGTTCAGCTATTAGGTGACGACAGGCTAATGGGGAAAATTTATACCAATTCCTGTGTAAGTGCTTTTAGATTCACAAGAGATAAAAGCTAAGAAATTATTAGCGCTAGAAGAGATGGATGATCTTTGAATTGAGGCTTTTTGCCTCAGTCTGTGTCCTTATAAAACTTCCCATATGCTAAAAGAAAGTCTGGGCACTCCTGAGAGCAGCATCAGCTCAGACAAGGCTTAGTTTGCCTGCTCAGATTTCTGTGCCTCACCCTCCTCTTTAGTTCTCCTTCCAAACTCATCACTAAAACACTCCAGCCTTATCTCAGCAAATTGACTTAAGCAATTTTGTCCTACACATTAAATTTTTAGAAAATTTGTATTTTCCCTCTATAAAACAGAACAGTAGCCTATAAAGATGCCAGGCTTTGATAGCCCCAGTTGCTTCAGCAAAGTAACCAGACTCATGGTTCAGTTCTTACCTGCAGTCACCTTTGAGGAAGTGACTGAAAGTTAAACAGGTCACACTGAGCAACAGCAGAATGGTAATTAGATTTTCTCATCCTCAAGTCTTCTGAGCTTATCTCCTCCTCAACAGAAAACCCTTCCTTACTTGTATCACACCCAAAACCCCAGCAAACAGGACATATGTGCAACTCTCTGGGAGACTTGCTTGAAAATCAGGAAGAAAATGAAATCAGGAAAGCTCCTCATGGCCACCCAGGCAGGGACAGGGTGACACACCTGGGAACAGGAGCCAGGTTTGAGCACTGCAGCAGAATGGGGAACACCTGGAGAGTCAGTGAGGCCAAAAGGGTCAGCTGCCACCTCCATCACATGCATGGCTGTTCTGGTTTGAAAGCAGAACCAGTGAGGGACTCCAAGTCAGAAATACAATTTATTAGGCAAAGGGAAAAGGAAAACCAAAATACATGGAATAATACAAAAGAAAAATCCCTGACAAAGTCAGAACACAACCTGACACCCTGTAGGTCAGGGTGCTGGGAGCAGTCCAGTTGGATTGGTGGCTGCAGCCCTCCTGGAGTGGCAGGGGTGGGTCTGGTGGAGCAGGGATCCAGGAGAAAGGGTGTAGTCTTCCTCTGAAGATCCAGTGGAAAAAACAGCTGTTCCTCTGGGAATGCAGTGGGTAGAGTGCCTGCTCTGTCCCAAACCCCAGATTATATCCAGGGGGGGGATGCTTAGCTCCTCCCCCCTGGGCAGAGCATCTCACAGTGGGCTGAAATCGTTCTCTGAGTCATGTGGGGTCCATGGAACAGAGATGGCTCCTGGAGGGAGTTAGTTATCTCTGAGTCAAGGCATTGATGGGCCCAGTAACAGCAGATAAGGAAGAAACAATGCCCCTCCTGGTTTCAGCAGCTCCTGAGGATGGGAATAGACTATATCTTAATATTGTAACCTAGGACAATGGCACAGTGAGATCCAGGAGTGGGGAATTCTGAGTTTTGATCAGGATTTCAAAGCTGGTACATACAAAATGTGCCCTACAGTGCTTCATCCCCCCAGTCTTAGCTGCAAAGATCCCTCTCCTTGAGGACATTTGATATTGTGCATGAACTTACTTTTAACAAGCATGGACCTGGAAGAAGGATGAGTTTCAAGTGTAGTGACTAAGAAATCTCTTGTGCACAGACACTGCCCCAAGAGCTGGGCAGCCCCTGGTCCCAGCTGCAGCTCTCAGCACAAACTCACTCTTGCACATATGGCAGCAATAGCATCTTCCAGGCCTCAAAAAGAGAAATACAAACCAGATTTATGTTGCCAACTGCCTCAGAGAGACCAAAGAAACACAGGAGCAAAAACTGCAGCTGTAAAGAGCGAATCCAGTGTCCCCATGTGCATCAAATAAATGTCATATTTAACAGCATAATGCTAAGACTGATTTTTCCATATCACTAATGATTATTCCACTAAGAAGAAATATTTATTAGGAATATTCCTAATTAGGGAACTACAGAAAAAGCAACTCTTGACATGGCCCTGGCAAGCACTGAGGTCTCAGTTCTTCCTGCAGGTCCCCTGGTGTTTAAGGTCTCCTGGATTAACAGAAAAGGGAGAGACTCGTGCTGCAATCAAGAACAACTCGAAGCAAGCTCAGAAAAAACCCTGAGAAATGCAAAGAGCAAACTCCTTGCAGATGGCAGAAAGGTTATGTAAAGACACCACACTGAAGCTTCAAGGTGAAGCTGTACCTCAAATAAAGAGCACCTGTACTAGTCCAGCAGGCTGACTGTACAGCCACTACAAACCAGGTGGCTTTTCCTTTTTACAAAAAAGCCGTTTTGGAGGAGCAGCTTGCAAAAGCTGTAACATCTAATAATAAACCTTTTATGACAAATGGCTGAGGAAGTAGCCTGCTAGAGAATCTGCAGGGCCTAGGGGTGATCAAGGGAGAAAAGGATCTTTCACTCAAGAGAAGCCCACAATAAAAAAGATTGCATTTTCTCCTTTTCAGGTGAAAGATGTCAATGCTAGAAGTCTTTTTTCCTCCTCAAGACAGTGGGAGCTGGTGGCCTTGGAAGACCCACATGAATTTGAAGTGCTAGTGGAAGAGTTTTAGCAAAGGTAGAAAGCACTGAGTGCCAAATCATGAGCAGAGAACAGAATTCAATCAACAGTTTTCAATTCATTCCAAGCAAAGAGCTGAACTTAAATTTTGTATTTGCTCAATATCTGATTTTGACCCCATGTTTAAACCTGAGCTTTCTGGAAGGGCATAAATATAACCTCCAAATAAATGTTCACAAGGAAACACTTTTTTACAGTGTTTTGCTCTGTGCACTAAGAAAAGCAATGCAAAAAATGACAAAGGCACAAGACTGTCCAGGGAACTTGCACAGGTCCTCACTGTGGAGCAGTTACAGCTCCCAGCAGTGTAGGCTAGAGGCCAGGTGTGCAAAACCCTCCAACAGGCTAAGTAGGATCTGGTAATTCTTCACATGGGCACCTCTGAAAATCTAATATTACTTACAAGTAGACCAGTTTACCCATTTAAAATCTGCCATTTTCTGTAACAAAACTCCAGGAGTTCACAGAGGTGCCCAGCTGGACGTGGACAGACTGGATTTCTCTCTCTGACTCTCACTCACCCCAGTCTGGGCACTTTCAAAAATTGTTTGGGTGAAACATCCTGGGTAATATTTCTCCCCCCACTAGGTACAGACTGGATTAAGTGACTTGGCTCAGGATGGAGATTTAACTTGAGCTCTGAATGAATTTAGTTGGGAGTTCTCTCATCCATGTCCCTGCTCAACACCTTTGATTTCAGCAGAATAATGTGGTCTTAGAAGACTGTGTGTCAGCTCCTTTGCTCCAATTTTGTTCCTGCACTCTGCAATTGCAGCCAAATCCTGAGCCTGATTCTCTTTGTCAAGTGGTTGTAAAAGCACAAGTAACCATTAAACCAGCAAAAAGTTATAGCTACCCCTGCCAGTGGAACATAAATTAACTCCATTATCCCAGTCTGTATTGCTAACAGGTACTGCAGCACTCAGGCTATTTAATAAGATGATTTTTAATTATCTCACTGAGAGTTGTGAAGATAAATTCACATCTGTAATTAACACTGACTGAAGGCAGAGCCTGTCCCTGTGAGCACAGCCCCACAGGGAGGCCTGAGGGGACAGCAAAGAGGAACAATTCACCACAGGGACCAGGACTGCAGCCCATGGAATGGTTTGGGTGGGAAGGTACCTCAGAGATCCTCCCAGTGCCCCCCTGCCATGGCAGGGACACCTCCCACTGTCCCAGGCTGCTCCCAGCCCTGTCCAGCCTGGCCTTGGGCACTGCCAGGGATCCAGGGGCAGCCACAGCTGCTCTGGGCACCCTGTGCCAGGGCCTGCCCACCCTGCCAGGGTTCCTCAGCCTGTCTCTGATCACCTTCATGGCCACCTCTGGACTCACTCTAATTGTACACATTCTTACTTTGAATTAAACCAGGTGCTTCTCAGTTCACGTGTGCTGGATAAAAGCAAATTTACCTTTTATTTTGATAGCAGTGTGCCTTGCAACCCTGGACATTTGAAGCAGCAAATTCATTCCCAATATCCCATCTAACCCTGCTCTCCTTCAGTTTGATGGCACTCTCCTTGCCCTTTCCCTCCATGCCCTTTTTAAAGCCTCTCTCCAGCTCTCTAGGAGCCCCTTCAGGCCCTGAACTGCCCCAAAGAGGTGACCCCAGAGCCTTCTCCTCTCCAGGATCCCCATTCCCTCAGCCTGCCTCCACAGCAGAGGGGGTCCAGCCTCTGATCACCTTTGTGGCCTCCTCTGGACTCACTCTAATTGTACACATTCTTGATTTGAACTAAACCAGGTGCTTCTCACTTCACATGTGCTGGATAAAAGCAAATTCTCTTATATTTTGATAGCAGTGTGCCTTGCAACCCTGGACATTTGAAGTGGCAACTCTGAATTTTGGGAACTAGGCTTGCATTATACAAAACTTCCTGAGCTACTGTAACTTGTACCTAAGTTTTCAAATGATTTTTAAATGATACAGCTGAGAGCAAAACACATTCATCTTCACCTTGTCAGCTTGGAGGCTGTCAAACAGAGCAGAATGGACACACTTCTCTTACATGCACAAGGACCTGGCTCACAATTACAATTCATTTCCCAGTAAAATACATAAAAGCAAAGTTCCTTCAATAAAATACTTTCAGATCTCTAAAAGGTTGGAAGGCAGTTTAAAATCTCATGATGCAAGTGCACTTGAACTCAGTCCTTCCATTCGACTCTGATCTATTTGCTTTTTTGCATTTCCCACAGGACTTAGCACTCCAATTTTCCCTTGATGTCTGCCATTCCTGAGAGCCCAGAGGAAATTATAAGAATAGCCTAATACAGATGAAAAATGAAGCAATCCATAGGCACTAAAATGGAAAATTGCATACATGTATATTATATTAACTACACAGAAATACATCTTCCAGGAGACTGTACAGTAATTGTTGCAAAAATAAATCACACCCGAAAAGGGCTTATTAATGTTATGGGAAATAATGCTGCTTTTAATGTAATTTTTACTGATGGCTTGGTAATTTACTTTTGAGTATGCTGTAATTAGTAGCCTTTGCAGCAATTTAGGTTAAAAAAAGAAAAATCAGAGGCTATGTAGGTCAACACCAACATTGTTTATGATTTTAAAATGGAAAAGAAATCCTGAGGGATTCCAAAGGCTGCTTTCCCAACAATTGTGGATTCCCAGTTATGCAAACCCTTAATTATGAGAGGAAGGCAGAATTGGAGATGCTAATTATTATTTCAGTTTAGTATTGGGAAAGAGGGCAGAATACCCAAGACAACCTCAACATTTACCAAATGCATTTTGAGCAATTCTTAATTTGGTGGGTTTTGTCAGTGTGGTTTGACAGTACCACTAGAAAGACAAACAATGGAGCACAAGACAAAGGTTATGGCTGTCCCTGTTATTTTTACACAGACAGAGGCATAAATCTGGCCATTTATCCAAAGGTTCACATCCTCAGTTTACTTAAGGGAAAGCCTCTGTTAATTCATGGAGCCAAGAAGCCCCTCTGAGCAAACAGAGACACATCCTGCTTTTTCTATCCACAGCTCAGATGTGTGCCTGAGGCCACAAAACAGGAGCTGCACCCCTGGATGATTCTCAGAAAGACAAATTAATACACCAGATTTTATGAGCAATATATTCAGCTACCTTCAGTCAAACCCAGAAGTGCCTAATTTGTCCTTTTAAGCAGAGCCCAAAGTGACAGTTTGAAGCATTACAGCAAACATGCACATGCCCTTCACTAATGAAGCAATAGGTTTTTAAGTCTCTATACAGGTATAATATGCTAATGTCAGATAGAAATGTATCATTATGAATAACATTATGCTCTATTCACTTGATATACCCTCAAACAGGATGTAACAATCTCTCAAGCTTCCCCTTGTCTATATACCCTCTTAAGAAGGAGATTAATTTTCATGCTCGTTCACAAGCAAGGCACAGAGTCTATGCAATCAACATTATCCAAATACATCCAAAGAATGTCTCTTTTTCAACCAAGGAAGCATCCTCTCCAGAGGCCAAAGAAACCCTTGTGGAGAAGAAAAAAACATGTGCAACTTCCTCCATCTCCTAAAATATTCCTCCATATAGACTCCAGAAGATGAATCTGATGTGTTACAGTAAATTATTATATACACTGTGGATACTGGCATTGATGTGTCTCCCTGGGGATTAAAGAGGAAGCAGAAGAAAATCATGTAAAATTCTTGCTCTTCAAGAGCACATAAACAGCAGTAGAATCATGCAATGTCCTGAGTGTGAAGGGACCCTAAGGATTATCCAGTCCAGCCCTGGCCCTGCCCAGACACCCCAACAATCCCAGCCTGGCCATCCCTGGAGCTCCTGGAGCTCTGGCAGCCTCGGGGCTGTGCCCATTCCCTGGGCAGTGCCCAGCACCCTCTGGGGAAGAACCTTTCCTGAAATCCACCCTGAGCCTGCCCTGGCCCAGCCCCAGCTGCTCCCTGGGTGCCTGTCCCAGACACAGGGATGGGAGCTCGGGAGGAGCTGCAGGCTGTACCTTGGCTCTGCTGTGGCTCTGTACACCACTGACATTTCAGGAGGTGACTGAAGACACCCTGCTCTCCCCCTTACAGCCTGACATACCTGCAGCTCTCTCATCCCAGAATGTGGTGCTTTTCAGCTCACATTTGTGCTCTCCTCTCTGTGTTGCTGAGCACAAAGACCTGTGTCTATGAGCAGCTCTAACAGGAACCTCTGACATTACTGAGAGGAGGATCCTTTTTGGAGGTCCTGCTCAGGTGAGAGCCAGAGGCTGGTGCAGACCCACATGCCAGCAGCCCCAGCTGTGTGCTCTGTGACCTCCCCAGCTGCAGGTGTTTGTCCTGCCCCTCTCCTGCAGGGCTGGGAACGAGGTTATCAGAAGCAAACAGAGCCCTGGCCGTGTGACAGCGAGGCTGTACCCAGCACATGGGAACTCCCTGCAATCTGAGAGCAGATAAAAGAATACAGATGTTAGCTCCACTGCTGAATTTACTGCTGGGGACTGTTCAAATGTTTCTGTGCTGACTGTGGTACCAGAAAGCCCCATTCAGCAATTCAAGAATCCTATCTCCCTCTTTGTTCACGGCGATTACGCTTTTTTTATTCTGTTCATTCTTCAACAGATGTTGAAGCTGGAGGCTCACAGCCAGCTCCTTAGTTTTAACCAATATATTTTAAATGCTTCAGCGAGGCCTTCTAAACCCAAAAGCCTCTTTAATCCAGTGTGGAAAACCCTCTTTAATTTTTAACAGAAAAATGAAGACTTGGTTTTCCAACGAACAAGACTTCTCATTTAAAAAGAAAAGTGGAGTTAGCAATATGCTCTCTAGCATTTCTCCAATAATTTTTAATAAGCATATAAAAAACATTTTTAAGCTTGAAGATGTTTTTTTTTGTTTCCCACTATTAGAAAGTTTTTGACAGGAAATAATTGTATCATCTAGTATTAAAGCACAGTATCAGGCATCCATTAAAGTCCTTGTCTGAAACCCAAAACAATTTAATTGCCTGGTAACGCCCCTCTTTCACTATCATGGTGAATTCAGTTTGCCAGGAGAGATTAAACTCATGAAAACTATTAAACTTATCACCCTTCTAAACTTATCACCAGCTTGTTTTAATTTCAGAACACACCTCCTTGCTGGAATGGAGATTACATCAGGTCTGAGGCTAAATGAAAAGGCAAAGGTTGTGCTGTCATGCAAGCCCTCAGCAGTTCCACTGGGGGTTGTGGGTTTGGATGTTCAAAACCTGAGCAAAAATGAGCCACAGAGCCCCTTGGGGCAGCCCCATGTGTTGTTCCCAGGCAGCAGAACCACCACAAGTATCACAGCAGACACTCATGGGTGGCCCCACACAGGTCTGCCCCAGGACAGCTTCCTCTCCCTGGTGCCTTTGAAAGGCTCTGGGAGAGATCCTGTACTAAGCACCACAGTGGAAACATGGGAAATAAAATAATTCCTGGAAAATGAAATCATTAAGGTTGGAAAAGATCTCCAAGGTCATTGAGTCCACCCTGTGCCTGATGCCCACCTTGTCCCTGAGTGCCACATCCAGCCCTTCCTTGGGCACTCCAAACCTCCCTGAGCAGCCCCTGACCACCCTTTCCATGGGGAAATTCTTCCTGGTGTCCAGCCTGACCCTCCCCTAGCCCAGCTTTTGCTCTTGTCCTCTCAGCTGGGTTGGAAGAGTAAAATGGAAGTAAGAAATCCCAAAAGCCAGGATTTCTGATGTGAAGATGTCTGAGATTACAAGGATGTAACCAAAAGTATGTATATTGTATTACCACCTTCATAAGCTGTTAGAAGAGGTGGGGCAGTGCTCCTTATCTCCTCCATGAGCCATCCCTGATAACTCTGGGGTCTGTCTCTGCTAATGGGCCATCAACTCTCACTGCATGACTCCTAAATTCCATCATCCCATTGGGAGATGCTCCACCCAGGGGGAGGAACCAAGCATTCCTACCTGGATATAATCCGAGGCTTGCGACACCACAGGCAGCCTTACCTACTGCATTCCCAGAGGACAGGAGCTCCATAACCACCACTGCACCTTCAGAGGAAGACCAGACCCTTCTACAGGATCATGCTTCAACAGAACCACATTCATCACTCCAGTAGGACTGTAGCCACCATTTAATCAGATTGTTACCAACACCCTTACCAACAGGGTGTCAGCTTGTATCCTAACTCTGTCAGTTTAAGACAGTGTTTTTCTGCATTTATTTTAATTTTTCTATTCAATTGTTACTCTGATTTGCAATCTCCCACTGTTTGTCTTCAAACTAGTACAGAAGAAAAAATTACAAAATCTGACAACCCTGACAAGATAACATTTGATTAAATTGTTCAGTCAGAATATTGCCCCAAACACCACCTTTTTGCTCTACCACTCACCACAGTCAGGGCTCCTTTTTTTTTTTTTGAACATCTACAAGCAGAGGCTCTTTGTATCCAGGCATGACCATGATTCCAGACCAGAACTTCAATTCATTTGAGGCTTCCTTCAAGCAAAGTTAGGAGTGAACTCAAGTTTTACACTGACAACAGTAATTAGAATAATCTGGGCTTTGATGTCATGATAAAGAATTTGTACCTCAGAACCAAGCCCAAATCAATGTAAAGGCTGGCATGGCTAGTTCTGGAAATCCAAAACCTGAACCATTCAGTACAATCACTTTTTATTAGCATTTCTTCATATTCTAGGGTTTCATGGTCCTTTGATTTCCCACACTGTGTCTGGGTTTCCAAAGACAGCACATTTTTGTAAAATTGTGGTTAGAAAAACCTCAAAAATTTTGTCAGGTTCCCACTCAGGGATTCAAATCCAGTGTGCAAACAGAAATTTCTTTCCATGAATTTCCTGCAGGTCTGCATGTGAAGAGATGTGTGAGGAACCCTTTCACAGAGGGTGGGAAACTGAAAGCCCAGGGCAGGGAAACCAAGAGCTCAGAAACAACAGCAGAGCAGGGGATGAGCCCAGGTCCGCAGATTTCTTGGTTTGGGGATCTGATCAGGAACATGTGATACTTTCTGAACCACAAGTTTTCATATAAATCCATGCAAAGGGAGGCTAAGGAGACATGTAAGATGAGAAAGAAGAAATTACATTCTGCCACCATCTATGTTCTCATAGTTTCCTTGTAGAAAAATGTTAACAATTTCTGTTTATCAACTTCCAATTTCCCCCTCCACTTGTCACACTGTCAGCTTGCTGGTTTATTCAAAATATACATTAGCTGTTGTGCATTTTCACTTGTTTGGCTCGTTCTCTCTGTCCTCCCCTTAAGAAACAGGAAGGAATGATGAAAGGAGGCAGAGTATTGGGTGTTTTGGGTGAGGAAAAAGGACAAAAGAATTGTTAGCTTGTAAATAACAATGCCATTAAAATGGGCAAGTCAGAAACCTCTCATGTGAGAGCAGCTCTGTGGAAAACCATCTGTGTTGAAGTCCTGTGAGGTACCAAGTTTTTATGTTTCCACAGAACCGGAAGCACCTGCAGTTCTCCTGATTCATTTTGCAGAACAATCCCTGGCTCAGAGTCTCTGTGTGAGCAAACCCTCTGTTCCAGACAGATCCATCCTTGAACCCAAAGGCTCTCTAACAGCCTCTCACTGCCTGCAGCAGCACCCAGAGCTGAACAAGGGGCAGCAGCAGGATTTCCTGAGCTCTGCAAATCCCCCTCTCCTGGCTGAGCCCTGCCCTGCAGAGCTCTCACTTCTCCAAGCACCTGGAGCTCTGCCCAGGTCAGACATGCATCCATAGAACTTCCCACATCTTCAGGCAGGGAAGGGAAGCCACGAGATGAGTGAGACATTTCTTGCTTGCTGTGCACAACTTCTCACCCTCCAGAGGCCTTTGAACATGACATGCTCCCCCCTCCAAGGGAGCTCTTGGCTCTGAGAGCAGAGCCTCAGCTCACAGGGCTGTTTCTCTGCATACTGCTGGAGACAGGCTCACTCATCTAGGTGGTAAATTATTCATGCTACAAGTTCTCAGTCTGGGCTCTGGCATCACATATCGTGTTTAATGTGGCAAAATCAATATATTCTAAAAGCTGTGGCAGTCTGTGGCAAGCTGTGGAATTTTGAATACTTTCTCCAGCTACGTAGCTTTGCCAGTTTTGTTCTATTTCAATTAAAAGTAATTTCTGAACAACACACGGTAAATGTTCAGTGATTTCTGAATACCACCACAATAATGCCTCCTATTTTAGAGGACAGTGGCTTGCAGGAAGGATTGAGGTATAGTATAGTTACTCAACACTGTAAAGCCAAATATAAATTTATGTTTTATTTGCTGGTAATGTCCAAGTTTTTAGTGGTCTCCAAACCAAAACATCAACTATGTCTCCATAAATTGAAAACAATTGGAAATGCTTGCTGAAATGTTTAGCAACTGACTGCCATTAAACACTTAAAAAACAATGAAAGCTTCTCTCCTCCAGAAATTAAATTTCAGAAGAATAAATTTGCTTGGACAAGCCCCAGTGTGTCCAGCAGGACCAGGGCAGGGCTTGTCAGGTGCACTGCTGGAGCACTTTCAGTGCTGGGGGCAGCCCTGGGCCCCTGAGGACAGTGCAGACCCTGAGGGGCTGGAGTATGTCCAGGGAAGGGTCTGGAGCCCCAGGAGGGGCTGAGGGAGCTGGGAAGGGGCTCAGCCTGGAGCAAAGGAGGCTCAGGGGGCCCTTGTGGCTCTGCACAGCTCCTGCCAGGAGGGGACAGCCAGGGGGTCGGGCTGTGCTCCAGGGAACAGGGACAGGAGGAGAGGGAACGGCCCCAGGCTGGGCCAGGGGAGGTTTAGATTTGGATATTGGGAAAAACATCTTCCCCTGAAGGTTGGTCAAGCACTGGCAAAGGCTGGAGTGGAGTCGTCATCCCTGGAGGGGTTTAACAGCCCTGTGGATGTGGCACCTGGGGACATGGGACAGTGGTGGCCTTGGCAGTGTTAAGGGCATGGCTGGACTTGATGATCTTAGAGGTCCCTTTCACCTTAGATTATTTAATTCTATGATTTCCTCCCAATTTCATTGTGACTACACATGTACCAAAGTTAAGTATTTGCAGGATCTGGACTTTCTACAAACAACTTAATGACTTTAATGCCTCTGTGATGTGCTGGGTGCACCCTCGATGCTTCCTCTGAACAAGGAGTAAAGACACCCATTCTGATGCAGGACAGCAGTTTTTGATGACTGTAATCAGGTATGCTACTGGATTTTTAAATTTGGCAATACAACTCATTCACATCCATACAATACCCTGGCCCAGTCCTCTAATGCTTCCATTCCAGCCTATTTTAAAACAACTGTTGTTCCTAGACACTGAGCTAAGGGCAAGGACAAGACCAAATGCTAATGACCCAGTCTCCACTTCATCACCAGGGGAGCCTTGGGCTGCTCCAGTGAATCAGAATCCTGTTCCCTTGCAGAGGGCACTCAGAGCCTTGACTCTCCCAGGACTACCAGGAGTGGCTGCTCCCCTTTGAGCTGGGATTGCAGCTCTGTTAGTTAAGGGATGGGAATGAATGAAATTACAGGCTCATCACTTCTGTGCTCTACTCCTGCCTGAGACTGATTAACACAATTCAATTTCATGCTAATCATCCCAAGTCCTTGCTACATGTAGTAGGAACAGGTCCTACAGTGCACAAAGAGCTGCCAAAGCCACCTTCTTTCAGAAAATCTTGCAGCATTATTCACTGTAAGGTTCTGCTGCTCCTCCCTGGCAGGCTCATTCTCACCTCCACTGCTGTCTCAGACACAGCTACCCCAACCTGGCTGCAGCCAGAGCAGAAGGAAAACTCACCCCTCCACAGGAGATATTGTACAGAGGGTGGATAACTCACCAGCAGGAACAGTCTGTCCTTCATATACAAAGTGGCTGAATGCCTAAATTCTAGAAAAGCAAAATCCAGGGCTTATTTTAATTTGGACTGGGTTTATTCCAGAACAAGCACTGCATCAACAACACTGCCAGAAGCCAGGGGTCTCCTCTGCAGAGAGCAGAGATGGGGGGCAATGGATGGGGAAGAAGAGATCTAAAGTTCAACAGGTCTGCAGCAGGTTGGCAAAAATAGTTCCAAAAGTAAAGCACAGCATCCTCCAAGACTGGCTACACTCAGGCCCAGGGACAGTTGGGAAGTTACTGGGAAGTTTAGAGATGTCCTCATTCCCAGGCCTGGTGGAGGGAGGAAAGCAGGGGACAGAAGGACCCAGGACCTGGCAGATTGTGGCTGCTGAGCACTGGCCAAGCCAATCCTGCCTCCCTGCAGCCCCTGGCTGCTCTGTTCTCCCTCCTTCTCAGAACCTGCAGGTGGTCCATGCCTGCCCTCACCTTGACTTTATTCTCTTCTTTCAGCCAAGGGTTTGCAAGAGGAACAGCACCATAACAGCTTGGTCTGCCCAGGACCCTCCTCCTGCTCCCTGCTTTGAGCTGGAGAGGGATTCCTAAGGGATGCCCACCTCTGCCTGGGGGTACTGGGGAGCAAAAGCTCCATTTCAGTTCTCTGGTAGGACCAAAGTTCAGAACCCCTACATGGCTGGCACTCAACACTCCTCAACAAGCCTTGGCATTTTGATTTGTCAGCCTCAACCAAGGAAAAACACAGAATATCTCTATACTATTCTGTAAGTTTTAACTAGAGGTACTTTTAAATTAGAGCTGTACAGATTACTCCAGCTGTTCCCCGGAAAGAAAAAAATTAAACAGTTGACACATTTTTCATGAGGCAAAGCATTCAAAAAATTATAAGCACAATTGATTTGAATAGAATAATAAACCAAGAGATTTGCTTCATAGACAGCTGGTAAGAGCAAACCACTCCCAACAGGTCCCAGTGGCTGCTCTGCACTGTGCCACCAGGATTCTTAGGAGAAGGCCTGGGCAACGTGGGAGGGCTTAAATCCTTTTTGTCACACTGCACCAACAGCCATTTCATGCTCTGCTTCTGCCCTGCCTGCTCCTGCTCACCTGAGGGAACAGTGAGAAGGGTTTCTTCAATGATTTATTCAATAAAGATCACTACATTAATCAGATAAATAATTCAAGATATTATTTGTCAACTTTTGCTGCTCACATTGCAAGGAAAAAATTGAGCTCCTGAGGATGTTACAGACAAAAAGGTTGTGCCTACAAAAAAGCTTTGCCAAATCTTAAGCAGAACTATTATTCAGCAACCCCCTGCCCAAAGTACTCCTCCTGCCCAGAGAAAGGCCAGCACAGAGACAAAATAGAGGTTTGCTTTCCAGCATCAAAATGGGGAGAAAATACATATATTTATCTTAAAGGTCGGTTCAGTCATTGAGGGGTTGCCTAGCAACACTTCCTAGCAACACCACTGCAGGAAAACCAGGGAGAGCACTCTCCTACAAGTCAATTAGAAATGGTAATTTGTATGGGAAGATCCCACAGTCCATTCCAATTACAAACAAAAATGCTTTCCTCTTTGATATTTTTTTAATTAGAAGCTTTGTAAATTCATCCCTTGCTCCTTTTTGCTCTGCCTTTCTTTACTTGTCCTTTCCAGGTACCAAAACTTTACAGCAGCAATGCTGACAGCATTAGGAGCAACACCTAAAAGGATAAAACAACCCATTCATCTCCATCTCCAAATCAATGATGGGCTTCTTCTCTTTGCAAAAGCAACTCAAGAACACAGCTGGCTCTTCAGTCCCTTCACATGTGGGGCACTGTCAGAGCCCTGCAGCGAGCTGGAATTGGGGTGCTGTGCTTCCCAGAGTTCACACAGCCATGGCTGGGAACTCCTCCTCATCTCCTGGAGCACAATACAATTAAGGGACGTGGTATTGCATCAGCAAATCACTTTTCTGTGCTGCAGCCTGCAAGCAATAGCAGCAGATAAGAATGGCCTGAGCTTTTAAAAGAAAGTAATTAAAGTGCTTGGTAATTTCATGTAATTTAATGCAATGTGTTCCAAAATGAGATTTGAAAACTAAAAAGCCAGGCAAAGCCTTGAGATGAGAATGATCACCTATTTAAAGCCTTTCATACTTGAATCTGTCAATCTCAGAAATGAAAATAAATTAAAAGAAAGAAGAAAGAAAAAAGTGATCCTGTGTGGATTGGTGGCTGATCGGGGTTTAAACAGTCTCATTCACTGATGTATCCAATATACAGTAATGACAAAAAAATAGATTTCCTGCTGTCAAATGACCATAATTTTCTAATTGTTTACTCTTTCCAGAGCCAAAAAAGCTATCTCCTACTTAACTGCTTGCAAAAACTGTTGTATGCTTTCATTAGGGTTTTCCTACACACCCCCTCCTTTATATAACTTGCCACTTTTTGAGGGAGGGAGAGCACAGAATCCCAGAATGGTTTGTGTTGGAAGGGACCTTAAAACTCATCTCATTCCACCCCCCCTGCCATGGGCAGGAACACCTTCCACTAAACCAGATTGCACAGGGATGTTTTCTTCAAACTTTGAGGGAGATGAGGTTCACACAGACTTCACCCATAAATCACAAACTCACAAAACCTCAAAGAATTGGAGGAGTCCCTTCAGAGTCTTAAGTCCTGTCCTGTTTTTCCAGCACTGCTCTCCAAAAGTGAACAGCACCTCTGACCTTCAGGTGCTCTGGGATGCCCTCACAATGCAACACCAGTCACCACAAGCGTGGACTGCATTGCTCAAAATCCAGTTTGGGAAGGGGAAACAGTTGAGGCTCAGGGCCAGAAGGTACCACAATAAAGGTACATGGTTAATTTTCAAAGTTTGAACACTGAACAGGGGGGCATGAAGAGCATAAATCCTTCTCATCTGTCTCCCTGCCTCAGACAGGACCAGCTGGAACCATTCCAAAAAGGTGTTTACACAATGTGACCTTAGCAGCCACCAGTGATGAAGATGCTGCTACCTCCAAAGTCAAATCACTTCAGGTCTTCATTAACTTGGCCATTAACAAAAAAGCTTTGTCACATTTTAAGTCCTTTGATGTTGCTCAAGACTCTGTTAAAAAAACCTAAAATCAAATTCTTTCAAGAGATTTTGCGTGGCACAAAGGACACCTGCCAAAACAGTTTCTTTTCACCAAGGGATCCCTGCTTTTCCCAGTTTCCAAGGCCTGATACATGCAATTGGGAGCTGTCTCTTCCCCGTGGGACACAGGATGGCCTGGTGGCCAGGGCTACTTTCTGGTCATCCTCCTACAAAGCACAGCCTCAGTTATCAACAGTTCCCGCAAGGTCCAGCTGCTTGGCAGGGGCTAACTCAGCTGGGAAACATGACAGGCACATCTGCAAGTATCTGACTTCAAGCTGAGAAGTGACATTACACCTCCAGCAGCATCAGCTTTATGACACCATTAAGAGAAAGCTCATTAGCCTGTGAAGGCCTTGTGGTGAATCTGCAGCCCTCTGGCTGAATACAGCTACCTACTCATTTCATAGAGCCCACAGCAAAATTATCCAACAGTAGCAGAAGGGGGAATAACCACAACTGTGTGGTTTAATGTGTAGTTTGTCCAAGTTATTTGAACGGTGTGTACAGCCTTTAGCAAGGAAAAGGTTCCCCACACTTGCCTTAGAGCAATGGATTTGGTAATAAGGTGGATAATCAAAAACAGCCCTGCCTCCACAGCAAACACATTTTGATGCTTGGATTTATGTGACAGATCCTGCGTCAGTGAGAGCTGCGAGATGGAGCTGCCTACACCTTCCCTTTCAAGTGAACACAGCAAAAATACCAGGAGCACACTGAACCTCCAGAGCTGCTCAGGAGAAAACAAACCAAAGCAGATTAAATGCTGCAACAGCAAAAACATAAATGCAGCAGGTGTGCCAGATCCAAAGCAAAGGGTCTGAGACAAGTACTGCCATTCCCAGGTGAACGTGCAGGGAGGGAGGCAGGGATAAACCTCATCTCTCTCCACCTCCCTCTCAGCCTCTCTAGGGATCAGGGCTCCCCAGTCTGGGGCTCAGCTCTGGGGCTGCTCCCCATCCTCACTGTTGCTGCTCAGGGGTGCTGCCCTGTACCTCAGTCTCTCCCAGCTGAGCACTGCAGCTCTCCAGGCAGGAATCAGCCCCGTGGCACACATCATTCCAGGGACGAACAGAGTACTACCTTGCTCTCTTTTACTCAAGCACAGCTTCCAGAAATAAAACAAACCACAAAGAGTGAACAAGCAAACCACATTCCCCAGCCTGAACCTCCAAAACTCCGTGGACATGGAACCAACTCTACAGCCCCGTGTAGTTAAGATGTCAAAAGTTACCTGCACTGCCTCTGGCCTTTTACCTACCCTGCACGACTGAAACTGTGTTTGCTCATCCCTTAAAAGGCCAGAGAAGACCTTCACAAAAGAAATGAAAAGGTAAGAGTTGAAAGGTAATTTTAGAATTTAAATGAGCAAGTACTGATTATGGCTTCAGCCCTTCAGGACAGAGAGAAAAGCTTTGGTCTAAAGTTAGGTTGGAACCAGCTCAAATCAACTATCAGAAAAAAATAGAAAGGAAAGGGGAAAAACCAAATCAAGCCACTTTTCTGCATAAAAAGCACAGTCAAGCTAAGAGTCCAGAGATCTAAAATTTCCTCTCTCACTGGAACAGGAGGGCAAGTGAGGGGAGAGGAGAGCACCCTTTACTCCAGAAAATTTTCAAAGCACCCAGAAAGGACACTGTAGGGTCATCCCCTGGCAAGATGAAAGCGACCACAGGCTGTGCATCCCGAATCATTTCTGCTCCTCAGCCACACTCAGCCATGGCAAGAGCCAAGTGCTGCTCTCCTCGGCGCTGCTCCATCCCAAGCCTGCAGCGGTCCCAGGACTCGGCACTGCAGCTTTATCCGTGCCCATCTGACACGGCCCAGCTGGAGCCAAGGACGGGACAGAGGGGAAACGGGAGGACAAAGCCCGAGGCACCCCGAGGGCAGTGGGATCGCCCCGGTATCCCCCCTCCAGCCCCGGAGCTGCTGATCCCCAGAGTACCCACAGGCACTACCCCAGCTCTCCGTTCTGTTCTGCTTTTTGGGAGCGCAGCAGAGGAATCCTCCCTGTGCCCAGCAGAGAGGAGAGGCAGAGAATAAAACACCAGTTCAAAGCCTGCCTTTGAACAAAGGGAAAGAGTGCGTGGGAAGAATACTGGGGGGGGGGCAATTCTGAAGGACGCCCAGGTCAGTGACAAAATCCGAGCCTCTGGGCAAAGCCTGGAGCTCTCCTGGAGACATCCATCCCGAGCCTCACGTCCATTCTTGTTTCTTCTTGTTTTAAGTTCCCCTTCTGCTGAGAAACCCAAGTGCCTAACCGGGTATTTGTGGAATACTAATAGCCCCCGTTTGCAATTGAAATGAAGCCAGGGTACAGCAGCAACCACGCAGACAATCCTTTCTGGAAGTCAGGGGGCAGGGATGGGATACAAGCTGCTAAATGTCAGGCAGCAGAGCTATGGCAAATCCCCAGCATCTTCATTGAGCACATTGCTGCTATGAAAAAGAGCTTTGTCTGTAGATAACCTACAAACTCCCACCTGAGCTTCCAAAACCCCTGCATTCAACACCAGTTCATTGATCATTGCATGCTGGTAAAGCCCCACATCACATCTTTACTGGCTAGAAAAATCTACTACCATCACCTCAACAGGGAGTCAAAGGCAAAAAGGGAGGGAGAGAATAAAAGAAACATGTTCACAATCCCTTTTAATATAGACTGCTCAAAGTCCACGATTCATTCCTTAACCTAAGAATGCAATGGGGATGCAGGGGGGTGGGTGGAATCCGTCCCTTCTATGTGTGGAAAGTCTTCAGCTTCTAAGAAGTTGTTTTGTTTAACCCGACTGCACATTTGTCGGGCCCTTTCTTGCCAAAAGAACTGCAAGTTATTTGCAGAAAACAGTCTGACACAACAGTACATGACGACAGAAAATAGAATTGTAAAAGAAACTTGTTTTCTTTAGCAGATGGTTCAGTTCATCAGCAGGTATTTTGAGAAGCTACTGTCTCCAGGTCTTCATGGCGAGAGAAGAAACCATTTAGCACTGGAGAAAGGGAAATATGAATGCACTTGCAACTGACTCTCAGACTCTTCAGTAGCCCTGCAGTAAATGAATCCTTCTGTAATTGTCTGGGTTTCCAAACTACAGCAGGATTTTATCTATGAATGGAGTGTGTCCCTCTTTCTCACTTTCCCCATCCATTCCTTGAATGAAAGAAATAAAAGCAGTGAGTGGGGACCTGCCAGGTCCTGCTGGAGCAACACTTCCATTTGCTCTAAGTCCCTTCTGCAGCCAGTTTGCCTTCACACAAACTTCAGCCACACAAACACTTTGTGTCAGATGATGGCATGGGAAGGGTTTGGGTGGAATCCCCTGCCTGTGACACCAGGCTGCTGCACAGCACTCCCCAGCAAGCCAGGGGAGTTTGGTCTGACAGTCCTGTTCTCTCAAGGAGAGGAGAGGAACCAAAACTTTCTGCTGTTCAGATTTATCAACTTACACATTCTTGCTCAGAGAAATGAGCACAAAGGGAAGGAGTTTTGCAGAGAACATTTTTTGCCTCCTCTGATTGCAGCCTCATTACCTGTCAGGGTTCAGCATCATTCAGTCAGTATCTTCTCAGAAATTACTCATGAACACAAGGTAAGGCCAAGGCAAGTCCAAGTCCCCTCCAAAATTTCACAACATTAAACTGCATCATCATCATCCACAGGAATACAGATCATCTGTAACAGTGGCAAAGATGCTGAGCAAGCCTGAAGCAGAGGGCACAGCCACCCAAAGGTGAAAAGCAGCACACAGATGACTGCAGGAAAGCACTGCTGCCCTAACAGGCAGGGAAGAAACCAAATTTGCAAATGGCAAACCTTGAGGTGTTCAAACACACCTACACCACAACCACCCCCACCTCACATGCACGGGGGAAATCAAGTCTGTTCACACAGCCTTACAGTGACCAGCTGTGTGTGACTCAAGTGATGAGGCACGTGCTAATTACACTGCTCTGCACCAGTCTGCACTGGGAGATAGGAGAGAAGACCCCCGCTCCACCAGCTCCCATTCCTGAGGAGGAAGTTTAGGAACTGCTTTTACTGAGAATGTCTTTCCCTACCCCACCCCAAACCATCCCGCAAAACCCAGGATTCAGCCACTGCCTGCAGCACCCTTTTCTACTAAAGAGAGTAGGATTGCTCAGGCAGAGGCTTCAGCAGGAGTGTAGGTGGTTATGGGGAGGGATTTTGCCAGCAGTTATGCAAAATCTTTGCAGGCACCCAAATATTTGTCTAAAAGGCAGGGAAAAAAAAAAAAGCAAGCATGTAGGACTGTGATGCACTGGCAAATGGTCTTTACCAATAACACACATCAAAAACAAGTGCACAGCTCTATGCCAGAGGAACACTCCTCACAGAAAGCCACTTCCATCTGCCCTACTTTGGATGTGGTAAATGTGCTGAAGGTAACCACAGCCCCTGAGGCACCATTGCAACTTGTGTGCCCCAGCACTGGAACATCAGAGCCTTCACTGACAATGACAGGACACTTTATCAGCAGCTCCTGCTGTTGTGCAATTGCTGTGGTATCCCGATGCAGAGAAGAAGGAAGCTTGTGACTGCACTGAACATATTTCTTCCCTAAAGTATCTCCTTGGAACACCTCAAGAGGGGCTTAAAGCACAGGTCAAGAAGTCCAAGTGGTTATTATGTTGAAGGGATGAGACCTGAAAGGCTCCAGGGATGAGAAATGCCAACTATTGTGATTACCACAAACTGATCTCGAAACAGATATAGCAATAGAGAGAAAAGGATGGGCACAGTCTTCAAAGGACAGTCATTTTTCACTGTCTATCAGCAACAATTCAATTACAGCACCCTGTCTCCCCTGTGCTATAATTACACTTTCAGCTGGGCTCACAGGCAAGGATTTCTCAAAGTTTCCATTCCAGTGGAAGTGACTGACTCCTACACTGCAAGTCTGAAGGAAGGGGACAGCTGGGTCACTCTCAGGGGACATGGAACTTGAGGATCCTGAAGGTCCCTTCCAACCCAAACCACTCTAAAATCTTCTAAAGCAAATGAATTTAAACCATAAAATGGCACACCTGTGTGCACACCTTGAATAGCTCTTCTGGTGCCAGCCTTGATGCAAGGCCTGCATCCAGGCCTCTTATTGACAAATTAGAGCAGTCAGGTAGCCCAGACACAAAATAATCCTTCACCTTCAGGAACTAATAATGTATTTCTGAAAAAGCAGCAGGGAAAGGCCAGGGACACAACTCCAGCCAGCACACACACAGTACATACATGGAGGTCACAAGTCAGTGTTAACAAACATGAATGAAGCACCTCTGTGCCATCACAGTGAAAACAGGTGAAGGACCACAACACCCATTCCAGTACACTTTGTTCTGCTTAACAGAAATAACCACCAACAGCTGCTATTTCTTACCAAAATGGCCAGCAGATCTGCAGAAGCTCAAACAATAAAAGGCAACCCACGCTTCTAAACATCCCTTTACCACCCTTCTGGAGCCTCACAATTGCCAAGCTGATTCCCAAACCACCTCATGCTCCAGGAAAGAATGAAAAGACAGACAATTCCTACAGAGAAACAGAGCACCCAGCAAATGACAGCACAAATCCTTAACTCCAAGGCTTGCATAAAAGTTCAGTGATTTTGTGCAAGTCATCTCTGAACTGTGTTTGCATCAAAACAAAGGCTTGTTTTACACTGTAATGCTCTCTGCCCACAGACCCTTCCCTACACTGCTCCCTTCTTCCATCCCATGCAATACTTGGCATTCCCTGACTTCTTGGCACACTTTGAAGCTCAGGATTTCCCTAATTCATTTCCATGCTTTATTTCTTCTCAGAATCCCTTTGTGAAGCCTGCTCAGGCTTGGGAAGCAGCACTGTGCCAGTGTGTGCCTTTTCTAACCAGCAGCTCAGGCATGAAATGGGAGAGAGCCCAACAATCCAGATGCTCACATGTGAGCAGGAATGAGGTGGGGAACAGAGCCCACAGGAGAGATGGGGAACAGCTTCCTGGCCTAGGAGCAGCTTTCCATTCAGGAAGATGAAAACCAATTTCTCCACTCTGACTCAATTAATTACTGCCACCATCCCCCTGTGATTGAGATGGCAAGACGCCTTAGACTAAGAGATTTTCTGTCAGAAGTTCACCAGTAAGTGGGGTGAAGAGTGTCCCTTGTACCCATGAGGTGCCACAGCCAGGCTGGCTGTCACTGGGCTCCATCATCCCTAGAGCCCACATTACAGAATGCCAGGCTGGGCTGGGCTGGCAGGGGGCCCAGGGGTCCCTGTGGCACCTCCCTGCCCAGGCAGGGCCATCCCAGAGCACAGGGCACAGCATGGTGTGCAGAGGGCTCTGCAGGATCCCCGCTGAGGGAGACTCCAGCCCCTCCCTGGGCAGCCTGTTCAGGGCTGGGCACTGCCCAGGGCAGGAGCTGTGCCTGCTGGGCAGGGGCACTGCTGGGCTCTGCCCGTGGCTCTGGTGCCACTGCTGGGCCTGGAGCAGACCCTGGGCCCTCCCTGCTGAGGTCCCCTCTCACTCATCTCTTCTCTGACCTCTTCCTTCCATCTTCAAGGAACTCACCAACAACCTCCACACCCATCTCTGCAGCAAGTCATGTTTCAGGGTGATCAGCAGCATCCAGGATGTCACCATCCCCAAGTGCCTGCTGCCCCTTGGGGCTCTTTTCCTCCATCCTGTTAAAACCCCAGCATGCCTTTGCAGCTGGGATATCTCTTATTGCCCTCCATGACCACCATGCAAGCTCTCCAGAGCATCCTCCTCCAGGCCACAGGAGTCTTCTCTTCTGGGGCTGAGAATGGTTTCTGCAGATGGGAGGCACGACCTCAGGAACAAGTCAAGCCAGCTTGTGACTCTGTTCAACCAAGCAAAATAATATCCTGCACCTGTCCTCTGAGGATTTTGTAACAATGCTTACAAGCCTTGAATCACAGACCACATTCCCATTCCCTGCCTTCACATTATTAAGCCAGGATATACACAAATTTCAGCTACAAGGAACAGACTCTAAGATTCTCGGAGCAGAGTATTCTATTAATTTGAATTGAGACTAGTTGAGGTAAATTGATTTTTTTAATGTGTTTATCCTCTATGGGGGCTTTTTTTTTTTGCCTTCTTAAATGCTGATTTGCTGAAACTGTGCCTATCCAATACTCATTACTGAAATGCATGGAAAGCTGCCAAAAGAAGCAATGCCTTCTGGACTAAACAAGGGATTTATTACTGAGAAACCACAGCACCGGGTAAAAATCCATCACAAACTTATTGATTTAAACTGATTGTAAGTAATCACACACAATTTATATTAAGTGAAACATACTGCCATCTAATTTAGAGTAAGTGAATGGAATGCTACTACTCTGAATTCTGTTTAAATGCAAACTCTAATTGATACCCACATATAAATAATTGAGACTTTCAGAAAACATGAATTAAATATTTCGTTATCTGTTTATTATGTATCGATAAATCATTTTTACCTATTTAAGACATGGTTAGACAGCAATTATTATATTTCAGCAGAGACTTACATGTAAGCCTCAGGGCAAGTTCAATAGAATGGGACAGGAGCAGTGTGGAGAAAAGCACTTGATGTGTGGGATGCAGTTTAAATAATCTCAGCTTGCTTTTAATAAAGGAACCTCAAACTTTGCCTAATTTCCACTCCAAATGGGATGAAATCAAGTCATGCATTTTACTCAAACATGGTTCTCTCACCTCCAGACGAAGCATCTTGGGATGAAAACTGTAAGGCATAAGTTATCACTGCAGCACCACATCCTCCCTCCAATATCCCATTCAGGGAATTGTGCTTGTCAGCCCCTCTGATATGTCCCATAATTGGAACCCAATCCTCAGCAGTATTAGTCAGCCCCATAGCCAATTTTATTTCTAAATAAAAAGTTTAAAGGTATTTGCTGCTCTTTTCAATGGTCACTGTGTAAATACTGTCAGGAATTAAAAAAAAATAATTTAATCTTGATCAGAATGCTCTCTCCTGTACTTAGCTGGCTTTTAACATTTAAGGATGTAAGAACATATTACTTTTTATTAACAAAACCAACTGTTTACAGCAGGAACACACAAGTATGCCACACTTTCAACTGTCTATTGGCTCCATGGCTTTTGAAGACCAGAGGGCAATCACAAACCTTTTCCTATGGCAGTTCCTTCCCAGGTAATTTTTAGTCACACAGTGATGCGTAATTTCTCAGCAGGAACCACTTTGTGCCAGATCATAACATGAACACCTTAGGAGATTCATCCCAAACATTCCTGGTGCAGGTTGGGTTCAGCCAGCTCCTCTCAGCTGCCCCTTTGCAGGGAGGTGCATTACAAGGCAATGTGAATTAAAGCAGAAATAAGGTGTTCTGATGCTTTCTATCAACTTTTTTTTACATTTTTTACATACTGCTCTAACATATGCTGCACTTGTGAGTTGAACCTAGTCCTGCAATGAGCTGCATGCAGGTGGAACAGTTGCCTGTAACTGGCCTCATTACAACTCAATTAAGTCCATTTGCAGAGTGCATTGCAAGAATGGGCCCTTAGGAATTTCTTATGCTCCTGGAGCTTATTAAATTGTTGGATATCCTCCTCAAGCTCTGCATCAAAACCATAATTTAGTCCTATTTACCTGGTTAGCACAAGCCACCTGGTAGCTGTTATTTTTGCTCAAGCAGACACTTCCATGTCTATAAACTTTCCCCATTTTTATAATAATCTGGCTTTTAACATCAATCCCCTGATCAAACACTGACAAACACTCTCTGCTTGTTAGCTGCTCTGAGATGAAGTAACAGACTCCTGTCACGCTGTGTTGGACAGTGCTAAATTGTACCAGAGGACATCCATGCCTCTCAGGTAGTTGCCAAGCAGGAATTCTAGAGAAGCTACTAGCAGAAACAAGCCCTAATTTGAAGTTTTTTAAAACAAAGTTACCCACTGCAAAACAGCCTTTCAGCAGAGGCTTTTTGTCTCATGATGTGAACGTGTCCAGGCCATAATGAGCCTGTTTCTACCCAACTCAGGAACACCTGACTGACACTTCCACCCCAGTGTACCTCCACAGGGTGCAGGCAGCTGAGCTGGGCTGAGGTGCTTGCTTGTCTGGCAGTGTTTACTCCATTAAACAAGAGAATCTGAAGATCTTCTGAATCACAGAATCCCCCACGTTGGAAGGGACCCACAAGCATGACTCAACTCCCTGCCCCTTGCAGCACTGCCAAAACCTAAACCTCCTAGACATGTCCTCCACAGCTTCTTGAACTCTGGCAGGCTTGGTGTCATGAGCACTTCCTGGGCACATACAAGGACTAAGCACCCCTCAGCAGAGAGCCCTTCCCAATGCCCAGTCTCCATTTCCTCATGTCCCATTGGGGTCAGCAGAGCAAGACCAGCACCTCCCCTCCACTGACCCCCAAGGTAGGTGCAGCCTGCCCAGAGAGCCCCCTCAGCCTTCTCCTATCCAGGCTGACCAAGACAAGTGACCTCAGCTGCTTCTTTTAAGTCTTGCCCTAAATAATTTCTATTCCCATCTCAAGAGCCTTGCACTAATGTTTGGAGACAGTCCCAGACTGAGCACACATTTGTGTGCAGTCCCTGAGCCATCCACAGCCCAGGGCTGGGCCTCCCAAAACCTGCTGTCAGCTACTGCACTGCTCCTTCAAACAGCTGAGAGGAGTTAGGATTAGTACTTACTAACTCTAACTTTCTCTGAGGTGTAAGGTTACTTCTTTATTAATAAATACAAGAAAAACCTCAGTCAGAGATAAACTGTCACAAGGGAAGGAAGTGAAAAAGACTTATTTTCTCAAGGAATAGCTAAGGTTGAGCAGGTACAACTAGCAGGTTTTCTGCTGTGTTTCCCCCAACCCTCTTAGCAGTCTAGGTGTTTCTACCCAAGCTCTTAAGGGAATAACCAAATTTTCAGTCAATGTAATGTCAAGTAGCACAAAAAAATCCCTCAATCCCTCACAATCACATCTTCTATTGGCATCCCTGTGACAGCATCCACACACCCCTCATGTCTACAGCCTGTTAATTTCTGATGGTTGTCCTCTCCTCACTTAGGCTGCAGCTTTGGATCTCAGGAAAGTGAAATATTGACACTGAAACTGAAAGAGAAATTCATCTGTGTGATGAGCAGTGATTTGGTATAGAAGCTGTCAAACCATGGCAGTGTTTCACAACTGCCACAGAATAATGAAAATGTTCTTTAAAACCCTGTGACAATTGCAAAGTAAGACAGAAAATGAAGCTGCAGTCCCTGTGTGTGAGCATCAACCTCTGCTCTGGACTGCACAGCCAGTCTGAGTGGGAACAAGCCCTGAGAATCAACAGCAAAAAGGGACAGGCAGAACACTGCCTGCCTATCTACCCTGTGCCCAAATAAGTCATTACTGGAGTCCTGTTTTGGAGCAAACAGCAGGACCCCAAGGAGCTCCTTGCAAAGGATCAGCCTTGGTGGTCACTCAGTTCCCACCTCACCTGGAGGAGGTGGCTGGAGTCTCCCACAAGATGCGGCCACCCAAAGACAAGCAAAACCAGGTGAGGCAGGAGAAAGTCTCAGTTCATTTGAAAATCCACTGACCAGCCCAGGGGTACAATTCCAGGCTTTCAGAGAATGCAGCTGACATGACAAACATGCTTTTTCAGGAATCAAAATAAAGCTGATGCACACGAAGCTTCAAAGTCTGCAGAATCCATAAGTACTTGAACTTGCTCACCTGACTGTCAAACAGCAAACCCCTTTTTTTACAAATAGGATCTACACAGATTCTGTCTTGCCACAATTCCTGAAAAGCTGCTGCTAATTTCAGTGATTCAAACTTTGCCTCATTGCAAGCATTTCTGGACTTTATGAAAGCTGAAGACTTATATGCTTTAGACAGCTGGAGATTTTTACAGGCCACCAGGGAACTTGGGTGTTGAGCTCTTGACAGAAGTTTGAACATTTGAGGAGTGAGCACAAGCAAGCAAATATTTGAGGTATTTAGCCTCCCCCAAAGGTACCAAAGCCAAGCACCCAAGAGATTGAGTACTTGCAGAAACACAAGGTTTTGGGAGGTCACTTGTGCCAGCATGGAGCAGCTATTAAGAGATGTGGGAACATCATCCAACACCTTTACCTCAGCCTTCAGTGCTTAGCAAAGCACACCAGGCCTGCAGGGAAAAGCCTGATTAGCCTCAGGGCTTTTAATCACTGCTGTGATTTTATATGAAGTCCAAGTGCAAAGGTGGGGCAGAAGGGGCATTTAGCAGAGTTGCTATGAGGCCAGAGAAAATATGAGATTACACTGAGATGGAAGATTGGTATTATCAAATCAATACTGTACAATAAATGTAGCAAATGAGTTAATCCAATTAGCTGAGTGGAGCAAGATCAATGTGCTGGTGGAACAGAAAGATTGCAAGAGGCTAAAATGAAATGTACCCAAGAGAGAGGAGCAATGAAAACAATCCTCTAACAATGGGCTTTGGTGACTATATAAGTTTGAAAACTGAACCTGAGCACAGATGTCATCTTGGAATTTTTGGAGTATTTATCTCAGAGAACCAACTGCGATAAGTTTCTCCACAAGTGAAGAGGACAATGCCAAAATTCTGCTTGTTAAACTGTTTGCTAAATACCTTTGCTTTGTAATACACTGACAAGGAATAAACCCATCCTTCTAACACTGTATCTACTTGCAAAAGCTTATTAACTCCTAGCACAGCCTCCTTGTCCTCAGTGAATATTGCAGCAGTCAGATTGAGCAGGGAGCTGTGGAAATAACAGGGAGGAGGTGGCAGCCGTGGTAAGAAGGACTTGCAGCGAGGAGGAACAGGAATTTTGGACAGTTCCCAACACTGAAAAGGAAGAACTGAGCTCACATCCCATCAGCCCATGGCCATGTGTGCACAGCACCACGACTCAGTGGCCACTGCACACACAAGGAACAGCAAAGCAGCCTGCTAAGCAATAATTCCAGGTAAGCACAGAGGGAAAGGAAAACTCTCCCTGAATGGTTAAGGGGAAGCTCATGAAGCCTGATTTATGCATGCATGTATTAAAATTCTCTCTGCACTGAGCATTTCAGAATTGAAGTTTCATGTGCAGCTTGAAAGCAAGGCAGAAGCCAAAATGTTGGGAAGAACACCATCTCTTCAGAGGATTAGGAATTAAGTTAACTGCACATTAGAGATAAAATAGTGGAGCGCTTGTCTTTATTCTTAATAATAAACCATAAGGCATTAAGCTACAAAGCACGATTAACTCCTTTCAACTCCTTACTACTACTGCTGAGACAGCAATGTGGTACTTGCACAGAAACACTAAAAAATGCAGTGATTAGGTTAAAATTAAGTGAATTTAGGGCAGGCAAAAATGCTACAGTGAAACCCAGGAGGGATAAGTCTTTGTTGCTGCAAAGAGCAGCCTAAGCACCTGCAGTGTTAGAATGAATTCCTTAAACCCTAAAATCATTCATGGTTTGAAGTGACCAGCTCTGGGGCTGGATGTGTCACTCTGCATCCCTCCTCTCCTTCCTAACTCCTGAGTCACCTGGGTACTTAAAATACCAGCACTACAGTGGTGTCAGCCAGGCTGGTGACAAGGATGGACTTGGGGAACCACAGGGGAAAGCTCATCCCCTCCTCTTCTACCAGCTCTATACAGTCTGGAACTTCATGTTTCTCTGATTAGGTTCCCCATTCATAAACTGCTCTTAGAGATGTGACAAAATCCCAAACAATACTTTAGTCTGTGAGATACAGAGATACTAAACAGGCCACTTTGACCATTAAACAATCAGCTCAACACATACAAGGTATGAGCAAAGCCCATGACTTACCAGACTCTGGGGAATAAAAACAATCTCTACAAGACAGACAAAGCTCTGTCCTCAGTGTGTACCAGCAAGTCTTCAACTACTCTCTAGATCCAGTGAAATACTAAATTTATTATCCTGGTCTGGTTTAGAACAGCTGAAAGAGAAGGAACAGAACAAACTTTCCAGCCCCCCTCCCTCCAAGCCAGTTCAGGTTTGATGTTCAGAAGAGCAAACACCTGCACAGTTCCTCCCCTACCATCACCTTCCACCTGTGGGAGAAGCTCACCTGAAAGCTATTGGTTTGAGCATCCATCAAATCCTACCCTAAAGTGCTTCTTTACTGCCTGAAAAAACTACAACCCTTAAACCACTGAAAAAACTCTGGCATCAAAGCCCATCCTATTACAACACAGCTGGAGCCTTGTCTTTGCACAGTCTTGGCTGTTCCATACCTGGGCCATTTTTTCCTGCATTCCAGAACCTGGCACAGCTGACTCAGACCCAAAACAAAGCAAACCTGAACAGTGCAATAGCTCCACAGGGACAGCTGAGTCACCATAGCACAACATGCAGCTGCTGCTTTGGGGTGAGGCAGCAATTCCCCTTCACTCCCATTCTGGCAGCTCTGTGAGCTCCTAAGCACAGCACCAAACCCTTTGAGACACATAGGATGTGCTACCTGTGCTGCAGGACAACCCTCCAGGCACACAGGGACAGCTGAGGAGCTGGAGCTCTGTGATGGCCTTTAGGCTTGGCCCAAACCAGGCCTGAGTGCCACACACACATTCTGTGTGCCAGGCTGGGCCCTGAGGTGTTTTGCCACCAAAGCACACAAGGCAGAGTTAGAGCTGATGAAAATTTTCCAGGAAAACACTGGAAAAAGGCAATGAATCAAAATGAAAATGCTTCCTGGAACATACTCCCTCCCAAGAACAGGGGCCAGTTCCCCATAGACTCTCAGGCTGCAGGGATTTCACAACATCACAGGCAGAGCAGACACATAAATCACCTGAAGGGCTTTTGGTTTAACTCTGCAGCACCAGCCTTAGGAAAGTTGTGTCTACTGAAGCTGGCAGAACTTTCAAAATCAAGGTCTGTGCACCCTTCAGGGAAAACATGAGAAGGGAGCCTTTGGTCATAATTCAAAGGAAAATACTCTCAGTAGAAACTTCTCTGGGATCCTCTGGTCTGATAGATGTCAGCATTTTGGGAACCTGAAAGTCTGGTTACTGCACAGACCCAGTTCTTGACTTAGCAGTCCAGGGAAGCCTGGCTTGCTCTGGAATACACTCAGGAAAACTGGGATCCACAGAGAGCCTGAACTCTGCTTCCTGAAGCTGGTATGGTCCCAGCTCTGTTTAGAGTGTGGATGTAGAGAGTGTAGATGTCCCAGCACAGCCACACCTTAGACTGTGGCTGTGATGGGACATTAGAAACTATTACCTCACTGTGGGTAAACATTTCAAAATTACATTTCCTGTTTAGTCTTTAAAAATTATCAGGAGAATGTCATTCTTCACCCAGAAGAGGGATGTTTACTGTTTTCATAGATCTATAGGATGAAGATAGAATAGGTAATACACACAAAATCTGGATAATTTGGCTCATTTTGGTACTGGAAAGACTATGTAAATCTGAGAGTCTTTTACTGACCTGCAAAGGCAAACTAGGGCATCACAACCCCAAAATGGTGCTCTTGGCACACAGCCTGTTCAGCTTTACTGAATCAATCAAAATAGATGATTTTGCCCTAACTTTTCCCAGAACATGTCTAATAAACTTTCCCATACCTGTGACAAATTCAGGAATTCCTGGGATTTCTCTGATGTTCAGCAATGAGAAAGTTTACAGAAACTTTCAACATGTTTTCCGCTACCTACAGAAGGAAAAGATTCACAAATATCATCAGCCTCTGTCTTTGAAACACTTGCAGGTTCAAAAATGCACATTAAAACCTTTTTTTATTTTACAGCAGAGTTCCTATTAATTTCCTTTTTAGATCTTCTGTTCATCTCCAATTTAGACCATCCTGGGTCCCTTCCTCCAAAGCATAAAATCCCCACACAAAATCCTTCCCTGGCCTAAAGTCATGGCACTGGTTTTTACACATCAGATATTACACAGGTGCTAGCTCCTCCAAAAGCATATTTTGGGTGACTTTTCTTTGCCAATAGAAAAGCCATCCAAAGAATCCACCTGAACTTCCTGAAGACAGCCACATGCCAAAATCAAATCTTCCTCTATAGAGCCAAAACTTGAATCTAGTATTCTAGATAAAAGAAAACCCTACAATTTTAAAATTCATCATCACATTTTGTCTTTGTCCCCACCAATACATATTTGTGAGGGCCTTTTGCTATCTTGATGAGTTAAGTGTGAAGTTTCCCTGATGGGATACATTTAAAATGAAAATCAAAAGCATGAATCACCAAGTGTAGTGTTGCAGGGCTGTCTTCTTCTTTTTCTGTTGGATTCTCAGGTTTGGCAAAGTGCTGAGCTCACACACCAGAATGCTGCAGGCATTTGGTGTGCAAGGTAAATTGGAAGGAAAAGTCAAGGGCATTCCTGGTTTGGCCCTTCAGTGACAGGGAAATTCAGTCCTGTACATTTGACATGCACAAAAACAAAGCCCAGTTTGATCCCACAGTAGTCCAGATGTCAGAATTTTGTAGAAACTCATGCAAATGATCAATTAGACAGAGATCCACCTACTCTATGTGAGATTTACTAGAAATAGACTGTTCTCTGTTTCATCAAGTAGTCATGGGACTATTCAGAGCAAAGTTTGCTAAGCCAAAGCTGCAGAGGCAGGGAACAAGCTGACAGAGTTTAGAATTAGCAATGATATAGAGCTCTTGCATTCATTACAGGATAATTCTCAAAATCCGATGCCCACTTTGATTGTAATCCCTCTGAATTCAAGTTAAAACTAAGTAATCTTCAGAATAGACTTACTACATTGCTAATGAGCATTATAAATTGTAACTGGGAAAAAAAAATCAAAAAGACCATGAGGAAACTTCTCATATGGAATTCCTAATAATAGATATTAAAATTTCTTTAAAAGGAAAAAACCAAAGTCATAGATTCTCAATATTCCTCTTAAGACAGAAAAAGATCTCAGACTTGAAGCCTCTGGTCCTTTGATTTGAAATCAAATTTTAAAACATGCAATCATCTGAATAAACACACTAGAGAACAATACACAATTTACCTGCTCACAACTGGTGTGAGAACAAATTTTATGTCTAATTCCACACAGTCTGGCTGTATCCCTGTGATCCCAGAGCTCAGGAGTCCCACCATCACAGTAAATGTACGCAGCAATGGGGCACACCCAATTTCCTGTTCAAAAAAGCTGGAGATTCTTGTTCTTCCACCCCAGGTGGAGGATGCAGCCCACCATGGGTCAGAAATTAGTGGCCACTGCCTGTCCCAGGACAGCTGTCCTGCTGTCCATCCAGCCCCACAGGCTGCCTCAGTCCGTGTCACAGAATTGCAGTATGCACTGAGTTGGAAGGGGTTCATCAGGACCATCCAGTCCAGTTCCTACAGTAAAGAGTCAAAAGCCAGTTATGCCCAGGCTTTAAATATAATTATTTTGTTACAAACAGCTAGGCTTTAAATTGCACTCAGAGTCGGCTGAGTTGGAAGGGACCCACAGGTATCAGAGCCCAACTCCTGCCCTGCACTATCCCCAAGACTCACTCCAGAACTACTGTCCAAATGTGCTAGGATGGTTTTAGAGGGGGAAAAAACCACATTTTCAACTCAAACCTAACAAAATACAACTTACATGAAGAGATAAACCACCAAATATCAAATATTTCCCTTATACCCGAGCATGTCACTTTCTTTCAAAGTTAAAAGTGTGAAATTACACAGGTTATTGGGGAAGAGGCAACAAGGTGAATGTGGGTGACAAAACTTCAAAAGAAGGAGAGGATTTGTAGGGGGATTCCTTCTCTTCCCTAAAGAAGCCCTTTTCCTTTCTTTAATTCTTACTTTTATCCAGATTTATGTGGGCTTGCAGTCCCCGGTAGTGACCTTTGCTGGTTGTTCTGGTGCTGTCTCCAGTCTGTCCTTCCGAGGGCTGAGGGCGCCGCGACCAAAGCCCGGGGCCGTCCTTCGGAGGTGCTGGCACAGAAAGAACCGCGCTTGATGACTCATTTTACGGCAAATAAATGAACACATGTAAAACCCAGCCTGTCACACCTGCTCCTTTCCCACTTCATTTTTCCATCACCTCAGGCGACACATGAACTTACAGCCGGTGTGGTTTTTTCCCAGCCTGTGCTTCAACTTGCTGCGTTTCTCAAGATGCCTTTATCAAAATGAATGCCAGCCTGACTCCCACCCGAGCGGCGGGAGATGCCGAGGCGTGTGGAGGGCTCGAGGCACGGCAGGAGAGCTCCGGGCAGGCAGGATCCATCCGAGGGCTAAGCCCGCCCGAGCGGCCCCACAGCCGCTTCCCCGGCCCGCTGTCTCCCTCTAGTGCCACAGCGCGCGGCCGCGCCGCCATCTTGCGCGGCCTTTCCCTCTCCCACACTGCCCTCTGCAGCTCCATCGCGGGCCGTGCCTGCGGGAGCCGAGGAGGAAAAACATAAAATAATGTGATCGAAAAGAGTCCTGACTTATATTAGCAGGGAATTATTCCGGTCATTCACAACGGAGTGCTCAGGGCAGACCCACGGTGTTCCCCAGTATGGCAAAAACTCACAGGCCTAGCTGCTTCAGCAGAGCGCAGGGTCTCTTGTGTGCATCTGACAACAAGCTCTCATTTTATTTCACAAAAATGCCAGATTCAGGCGGTACCAAACTGCACTAAAGATGCTCCAGCACATCAGCATCAGCCGTGTTTTGGTCCAGTATGGGACAGGTGCCCCAGAGAGCAGGGCTTGCCCACACAGGCACCAACACCTGCCTGCCTCGGCTGTGTTTTGTTAAAGAGATTCTTCAAAGCCTCAGATTAGTACATTGCTGTAGTAGTCAGTGATGTATTTACTGCTGCAAAGCTCCAGATGCTCTGTAAGCCACAATAATACAGTTAAGTGGAAAATGAGTCATTTAAAACCATAATGACTATCATAGCATGACTCCGCTGACAACGAGCCCCAGCGATAACGCTGCGAGGTGGATGAGACATGTTCACCAGGGCTGCCAGTCACAGAACCACCGAACCACAGAACCACAGAACCACTGAACCACAGAACCACAGAACCACCGAACCACAGAACCACAGAACCACAGAACCACAGAACCACAGAACCACAGAACCACAGAATCACAGAACCACAGAACCACAGAACCACAGAATCACAGAACCACAGAATCACAGAACCACAGAACCACAAAATCACAGAATCACAGAATTGACTAGGTTGGAAAAGACCTTTGAGGTCATCGACTCCAACCTATGACCTGACACCACCTTGTCACCCAGATCATGGCAATAAGTGCCACACCAGTCTTTTCTTAAACACTTGCAGGGATGGTGACCCCACTGCCTCTCTGGTCAGGCCATTCCAATGCCCAATCACTCTTTCTGTGAGGCTCTGCCTTGGGGGCAGGTGCTGCAACCAGGAGTCTCCCCAGTATTGGGGTGCTGAGGTGCCCCTGCCCTCTCTGGGGGGTTCAGGTGTGAGCCCCCATCTCCTCAGCACAGTTTCCCACCTCACTGCAGCTCGGGTCATGGCAAATGCTGCTGTTACCTGCTGCTGTGCCTCCAGGAGAGCAGTGCTGGTCCCCAGGTTGAGGCAGTGAGAAGGCAGAGCTCAGTTCTCCTCCGAGCAGCCCCGAGTTCACAGCACAGTGCCCTGGGACCAGCAGGGGACTGGCTCCTCTTGGACACCCAGCTGGGGCCCTGCAGACACAGCGCTGTCGGCACTTGCTGTGGGCAGTGTGGGGATGGCTGGTGTGAGGAGGAAGAGGAAGGCTCCAGCAGCCCCCTCCTCTGGCCAGACAGCCCCCGGAGTGATGTGGGCCGTGCTCTGCCGCTCCTCGGACCGCGCGTCCCTCGTCCCTCAGAGAGTCAGGAGAGCAGCACCAGGGAAGGGCTGGCACTCCATTCACATGGCAAGGGCAGTGAGGGTAGAAAAGGGAAAAACAGAGCTAAGCTTTCTGCTGGTTTGATGCAGACAGCTCTGGGGATTTTCAATAAACCATTTTAATCTATATCCTTAGAAAACCTGGCATGAATTTCTTTCCCCATCTCTAAATGAAGCAATTATCTTGCTTAGTCCTTGGCTACTCCTTTCAAAAGCCAGGTAATGGGAAAAACAGACAGATGTGCTGAGACTTTGAGGAGGTCATAGAATAGAATCATAAAATCTCCTGAGTTGGAAGGGACCCACAAGGATCATTGAGTCCAGCTCCTTGAGCTGACTTACACTAACTCATTCTATGTCTACTATTAGCTATAGAGAAGCATCTTTTATTCCCTTAACACAAGCACAATGTGCTTTGTTGCTGGTCTGTAACACCATGCAATTTAAAGCTAACTCTCCAAAATACAATTGCCTCTATCAAGTGGAGAGTGCTCTGGGTACGGACCACTTCTAGTCCCTGGTATTAAATGTGACAAAGTAAGGTCACTCCTTAGTTAGCCTGAGCAGCGTCTGCCACTGCACCACTGGGATTTCTGTAACTCAAGCAGGGGAACAGGAGAGCTCCTCACAGAGCAGATTCTCATAAAAACCATTTACAGCTACATTCACCTTGCCCAGAACAGCAGAGCCGTCCCCTCTTCCAGCACAGCCTACACGTGTTTCAGGCTCTCTAACCACCCTCTTGCGGTACCGCTGCAGAACAGCATCTTTATCTAACGGGCTAAAACAAATCCAGGTCTGCTTCACTGTTTTAGGATTAATGGAGACAAAACTTTCCTTTTGGCTGGCAATAACCGAACATTGTTTGATACCTCCCCCTCTTTTTTTTAACACATTAACTCCAAACACACCATGGTAACCCCAAATACACTGAGGCCCCAAAACAGGGACTACTGAGAATCCTCAGAAGTTTATACTTGCATTTTTAGTTGTCTGTAAAAGAAAAAAAAAATCCCAAGCTTTTGATGCTAATGGAATTTCTCCTGAATAAAACAAACCCCCACAATGACACTGATTCAACGGAAACTATTAAAGGACTTTGAAGATGCAAAGCGAAAGATACATTTAATAAACATATTGTGTATTTGATAGGTAACATCTTTATGCAATAAACTGATTCAATTCTTGCTTAATTATCTTGTCTTGAAACAAAGATGATTGTACTGGAGGTGGATGGCTCAGTTCCTAGGGCTAAATTCAAGTTTTTCAGTAGAGAAACATAAATTCAACCAAGAAAAATGCTGCACTCAGAGTGAATTTCAGTACTGGGCAATATGATGATCAAACAAGCCACATTAAGTGGTAAAATACCACCCTTATCTGCCCTTAGTAACCAGAATGACCACAGCCCTTATCAGCTTGGGTCAATATTTGAACTACTTATCAACAAATAGGTAAAACCCATTCCTTCACAGGTAAGTTTAACAGGCTGAGATGCCACAATTTGTTAATATGGAGGGCTAAAAGTACTTTCTAAAACTGAAGGAGGAACTCAGAAATTCCTCCTCTCCTGCCACCCTTGACTCTGAACATCACCTGATTCAGGCTTTTCTCTGTTCCCAGTGGCTCAGGCAGTAACCCAATTGCCCTGGGTGACTCCTGAGATCACTTGGGCAGTAGGTGCCTGGTATCACACCGGTGACTCTGTGTTTGGGATTCCCAGCAGCACTTTTCCTGTTTATAAAATGGGGATAATGCTGTACTGAAGTCTCTATTACCAGACCAGCAAACATCAGGTGGCAGCAAAACAGATGTGCGATATTGTAGGGTGGCACCAGGATTTTACACTCTGCTCCCTGCTGGATTGATTTTCTTTCTTCCCTGGTACTGTACCTGACAGCACATGTGATGTCCATAAATACCTATTGCTGTATGCAGCCTCACAGTGCACAAATGAGGAGGGGGGATCTATTTTATGACCAGGAAATATCTTTGTGCAAGATACCAGTGGAAACAAGAAAGGGGTGTGACCCCAACAGATGCCAGCTGGGAACTTTCACCTTGCCCACAGGCACAAACAGTCCAAGCCCCTCCAGCTGGAGACAGGGCACAGGGAGAACAGTCAGTCCTCACCTGCAGCTCTGGTTCTCCTTGGCTAGCAAAAATATGGAGTTCTTCATACAGATTTCCATGGCTAATTCACTGAAGCCTTCAGTTTTAGTATGACTAAAAGAATTTTTGCAGTATAGCTGCACTGGACAATGCTCAGTTGCCCCAGCCAAGGGCACCAGTCATAGTGCAGTCAAAGAGAACAGACTGTGTCCCGAAGAGCTTCATGTAAGAAATGGCCAGGATAGGGTTTTTATATGTGCAGGAAGGATCTGATGGGACCAGGACATCAGCAGGGCAGGAGGCAGGCCCACCACTCGTTTGCATGCAATTCCCAACCATGTGAGTTAGAGGCCAGCCTCCATCCAGAGCTCAGGCAGAGTCACATTCCAAAGGCAGTTCTGACCATTTAACTGGGATCCAGCTCCAGATCACCTCCTGAATTCAAGCACTGCCACTCCAAAGCTGGCAGGTGGAGTCCAAAGAAGGAAGTTGGTTTATCCAGATGGGACTTAACCAAGCCCCCATGGCAGTAACAAAACCCTGTATAACTGGAGTCTTTGATCTCTGAACCACTGCTCACTCTTCTTCCTTGCCCAAAACCAAGCAGTGAGCCAAGGAGCTCCTCTGCAAGTGCAGCACCACTGCTCTGTGACCTTGGTCCATGTCCAGAGCCTTTCAGCAGTCACCTGCACATGTGAAGCCATAATGAGAGTTCAAATCTGCAAGAACCGTGCTAAACATTTCCTCAACAAGGCACAGCCACAGCAAATGAAAATACTTGCAGAAAAATCCTCCCCAACCTCCGTCTACCTATCTTCCAGTCTAGCAAGGACTACAGTTTTCATGAGCTCCTACAGGCAAAGGTAAAAAGGAACAGTGGTGTACAGTAGCTGTGACTTGTGTAAAAAAATCTGGTAAGATTTGGCTGTCCTAGGCCATGAAAGAGGACAGGACTGGCAAAGAGGGGAGCAGTAAGGTATGAAAAGCAGAAAACCAGGCTGGAGCTAAGTCTCAGTAAGGAAAACCAAAGATCCAAACATAGGAAGTTAAAAAAGAAGAGACCAAGCAGGGCATAAAATGAACAACATATTGGGAAACAAATGTTAGGACTGTTTTCAAAGATTCCCTTCCTAAACATTGTATTTGGCATCTCAGCTAGTGACAGGAAGCTGCTCTGTGGAAAATTAGTTGGAATTTGGGAAGATGGGACTTGAAAACCTAAAGCAAACGCCTGGTTGCTATAAAGCACACTGAGGCTTTTCTATCATCAAAATCTCACACAACCTACAGAATTAATACCCTTATGACTCATTTCATTCCTACAGATGGTAGCTGGGTTGGTCTTTAAATGAAATTCATTTCTTAAACACAACTGAATTCAAAAAATAGAAGATTTAAGACAAATGTCCTGACTGGAAAACGCTTCAAAAAAGATCAAATTGTCTATACCTGCAAGCTAACATCCCTATATCAAACTTCTGAAAAGCAGTGAATGTACCTGAAGAAGTTTAAAAGCATTAAAAATCTTTTTCCATCTCTTACTACACCTTTCAGGCATATTCCTCTGAGCATCACCAGTACAAGAAGACTTGACACGTGGATCTTCAGAGGCATGGAGCACTGAAATTGAAGTAAAAGGGACTGAAATGCCTTGATGCTTTCTGGACTCTGGGAGCAAGGGCTCATTGGCTTAATTGGGAATTAAGGACCATCAACAAGAGTTTGCTCAGCACCTGGGAGGACAAGGATCAGAGCCTGGACAATCAAGACCATGTTTCTTCCCTCCTGAAGATGCTGCCGGAGCTGTCAGGCTCCTCTGTAAGGATGAGATGAGCCTGGAAGATGATGCTCTCAATCAGACCCTGCCTCATGGGGCCTCACTCGCTGGCTCCAGCAGTTACATCCTTCTGTGGCCATCCAGTCCTGCCTTCCTTCAGCAACTCAGGTTTTTAATGATGTGCATCCAGCAGACCAAGATTATGGTCTAATTAAAATCTAATCCAAGCAGAGTCCTATGGTATTTTCAAGAATCTGGACAAGCCAAGGATCTGGTCTCCTTTCTGTTTCTTTTTCCTGATAGCTCTAAGGATTCCAGTAAGAAGGCTTGGGAAAGCCTGCCATTTCATTTAGAATTTTAACAGCTACTCCTGAACAAAACCCCACTGTTGGGAAAAAGGACTTCCTCCCCATAGCAACGATGGGGTGTTGCACACAAAGAAGCACCTAGCAGTTTAGTTCACATTTTTTAATAACATGGCACAATTTACATTACACAAGTCTTCGCTGAGGAGGACACATGCTGAAGATTGAGAGCCGCTTCACTTTTCTGTTCACATAGGATCTAGAAAGGACTTTATTACATACAGGATAAACAGCAAAAAGGTTTGTATATAACAATCTCTTTACAATACTGAAAGCTACCACTACGGTTCCAGTGTACATATTCCTCAGGGTTGGGACTTTTTGTATTTTTCCTTTTGTTTGTAAAAAAAAAAGAAAAAAAAGAAAAAAGAAAAAAAAAGAAAAAAAGAAACACTGCACAACATCTGGAGTTCACAAAAATCTGAAGCTCACAACTAAACCTTCAGTTGACTACTAAAATAGATCTCTGATCATTAGAAACAACTGTTTGTAGTTAACTTTTTTCTTTTTTTTTTCTTTTTTTTTGCCAAAACAGGGTAACAACTTCAGATAGCACTTTAATACACTAGAAGACCAATGGAACTAATTTTATTTCATACATATATTTTACAGTCCAGTAGACAAGATATTGAATTCTCTCTGATAAAGTCATATTCTCTCCAAATATTTAGACAAGAAACTTAACACATTATAAAAAAGTGTGTTATGAAAAGACAGATTTCAGAAGATTGATGCATATTTTTAAAAAGGACTGCGTTCTTCAGGTTATTTCATGTCTTCTATGATTAGGGAACAACAAGGCTGACCTGTTAACTATTCACAGACTTTATTACCAACTGAAATACAGTAAATTCCATTATGAAATCTGCAATGGAGCTCATTAATTAAAACTACTGATCCACAGTGAAAACATATCCATCATTTAGAAAAGTATTCACTTTCTTGTAGGATTTGTTTCAATGTAGTTAAAAATCACTTAACACAAAAAAATGCGTGTACAGATAAAAACGACACACTGGCAATAAAACCAGACATGAATGGCTATAAGCAGATGTTCTCCCCAAAATAAATTTGACATGTTAAGTGACAAAAGTTCTGGAAAATCTCCAGCATTCTATTATTACCATTTAACCCAGATTAATATGACTGAAACCCAATCTGCCATGACTCCGTGTCAGTGATCACAGAGCATTAATCCTGACACCATCCAAGGGACACACGAGCTACAGTGACCTCAGCAGCCTGATGCAAGGGTTCACACAGAAAACTACACCTCTGAAGGGCTGTTTCTTCATCAAAACAAGAGAAGTAGGCTTCCATTAGAAATGAGCTTGTTCAGGGAAAATATGACTTTAATTATGTTGTGTGTTGAAAAGGCTCCTTTGAGTTATAAAGGCTTTTGTGAAAAGCCTTAAAATTCATTGCATAGTTGAAGGGGTTTAGCTGTCTATAACAATATAAGTAACACAGCATAAGCAGACTGTGTTGATCAATATTAAGTTTGCAAATAGCACAGTTTAAGAAGTATTAATGTATTATGTTACTTAATTTTATCTATTTACATTTGTACAAAGTAAAGCTTTCATCTTACCCTTTTTGCATATATGAACCATTAATCCATGAAGCAATCTTTTTACATAAATATCTACAATTGACTTCACTTCTGGTTTGTAAGAGCTTTGTAGGGTTGACATTGGTGGTGGCTTGTTTCTAGTCAAATCACTCAGACTGATGTCTTGTTCTTCAGTTCAAATTTTGAAATTTTTAAGCTAGAAATAAAATAGAGTAGGAGACACGAGGAACATATGGAACATCGGCTAAAAGATCTGGAAAATTTCAACATATAATATACAAAAAAAATCATTTCAAAATCTTTGCACTCAGGTCTATACATATTGTACAGTGGGTCACATTCCCAGTCTGTATCAATGACTAGTAAGAAGGTCTTTATATTATGTTCATTTACAAGGTTTTTGTCCCTCTTGCTCTGGTTTTCGTTGAGTCTGACTCTGCTTATCGAGCTTCGATGTCCTTGAGGGTGTGAGAGGGAGGCCTCTCTCTCATCTCTGTGGACAGAGGAGTAGTCCTTCTGGGAGAGCCGGGCCGAGGGCCCAGCGTGGAGATAAGAGGCGGAGGGGCACTGAGAGCTGCTGTGGGGGGAGTTTTATTGAGGAGGCCGTTCTGGTGTCCCGTGGGGGGACTGACGCGGGGGTAGTGCATGCTGGGCAGTCCTGGCGTGAGGAGGCCGGGGTGGGGCAGGTGCCCGTCCAGGGCGGCAGGGTGCACCGAGTGCAGGCGCGCGTGCTCGTAGTCCTCGCGGAGCATGTGCAGCCGCTCCCGCTCGTCCAGGTGGGCGCCCCTCTCGTGCTCCCGGCGCGGGTCCACGGACAGAGGGTGGTGGTGGTGGTGGTGGTGGTTGTAGTCGTGAGGTTCCCGATCCCTGAACGACCTGTCCGCTTCATACAACCTTGGCGTAGAGAGGCGATGGAGGGGGTCATTTCTTAGCAAAAAGTCTCTGCCCAGGGGGTCTCTCCGATGAATATCCAGCTCTCTGTAGGGATCTCTCAAGGGATCTCTCATTGGATCCCAGTGGAAAGAAGGATAGGGGAAACGTTCTCCACCAGGAATTGGGCTAATTCCCATAAAAGGGGTCATCATGCGAGTCCTGTCCAGGCCACTGATGCTGTTCATGTGATGTATACCAGTCACACCTACAGTCATGGGCATAGACACTAAAGGACTTGGGTGGACGTTGGATGTGGATATAGGTGGTGGCTGATCAGATGACCTGTGAGTCTGAGGTCCCTCAGGCTGAACATCATGGTCTTCCTTTCGCTCTTCCTTCACCTTGACTTCGTTGCTTTTCTTCGGGTTATCGTACGCCGGCTCGTTCTTCCTGTCGGCCTCGCGGTTGGAAGTGCTGTTGGGCCTGGTGCTCTCCACGACGGGGGGCCTGGCATAGGGGGAAGGAACCCTGGGCATTTGCTTAGACTCTTCCACCACTCGGCTTTCATGGCTCAGGCCTTCTTTCTCCGAAACGTAGCTGTCCTTCACCTTGTGCTCTTCAACATTAATTTCCTTCCGAGATTCGGAGTGATCCCTCTCTCGTTCTTTGGGTTTCTCTTTTTCTCGAACCTCGGGATTCAGATGGCTCCTGATCTGCTCACTTGAGCTGCGGTTATGTCCGAGGGAGTTTACTGGATGGATAGGTGCTGGCGAAGGATGGCTGGAGTGTCTTTTCTCAATGCTCTCCCTACAAGAAAGAGAAGTGTGAAATGAAGGCATGAGAAGCTCTGCAAAGAAAACAAAGCATCAGAGTGCCTGGCTTTCTACTCATGGCTTTGCAGAGAGCTGGTGACGTGCACCAGTAAATGCACTGTGCCTTTGGCACACCCAAAACTCCAGAACATCCCATCTCTAAACTTGGCCTATTCTGTTATCTCATCGCAGCAGCTGCAGATCTCCAAAGCTGCTCTATGAAGAATCTGACTGAGATCTCAAACACTGAACTCCACAGAAGGCTCCCATGAGAATCTAGCTCTAGGACATGTATTTCAAAGACTTTAAATATTGCAAAGAAAAGAGAGAAAAGTAAAAACATACTCATTTCATCCAAAAAGTGAGGCAATTAAATACAAATTACATGGTTAATAGTATTCTACCTACTTCTTCTATTAAGAATACATTTGGGAGAATAGATTACTATTTTTCAAATGGCTTTTAAAAACATTTCCAGACCTATGTACACTACTAGTAGTGTACATTAGTAGTATGTACACTAATTTCTCTCTCTATTCTTTTCAAATGTCTAACTTTTCAATTTACTTTTTGCAATTCGCTTTACTTCAAAGGGAGGCAGAATCCTTTTGAGTACCACCAGTGCTGATGGTGCTAACCCAGCCCTCTGACAGGAAGGCACTTCCCTGAGTGTGCAGTGAGCCAGTGCAAGTGTTTAACAGAGCTGCCATCACACAGATTTTGTGCCGACCTCCTCAGCAGAGCTAAGTCTGCTCTGTCCCTCAGTCCTTCAGACTGGCTCTGAAAACATCACGCCTGGAGTCAGCTGCTCCTCAGATGACCACCCCTTCCCATTTCTAGGTTAAAACAAGCTGAGCAGGACAGTGCTCATGCTACAAAGTCAGAAAATACTGTGAATTCATTCCATCTTTCAAACCTAGTACTGGTACACAGAAGATTGGGGAATTGTTGTCTGGCAGTGAACAAAAATCTAAATATGGAAATGGGTTCCATATCAATTATTTTCAGGAAGTAGTTTGATCAAGAGTTGTTATCAGCAATGCTAAGTGAAAAAGCTCTCCCATTTAAAACTAATCAAATTCACAAGGTGAATCTAATCCCTCAGTTCCAATGATTTTAACCTCTTAGTAATTTCAATTGACCTCTGAGTTGAAGTCTCTCCATAAAGACAGCTCCACATATTCAGTGCTGGATACGTGCTGTTTGCTGAGTATGGAAATTCTGTTCCATGTGGGATGAGGGACAATGTGCTGTTAAAGGCAGCAATTTTTTATGGCCAGAAACTAAAACCCAGGAAGTTCCAACTCAACATAAAAAAGAACTTCTTTCCACTGAGGGTGGCAGAGCACTGGAACAGGATGCCCAGGGAGGTCTCTCTGAAGACAAAACCCACCCAGCACATTCCTGTGTCAGCTGCTGTGAGTGGCCCTGCCTCAGCAGGGGTTTGGAGTGGATGATCTCCAGAGGTCCCTTCCAACCCCAGCTATTCTGGGATTCTGTGGAAAGGGTAAGCAGTGAGGCATCCCCTGAGCTCCAGCTGACATGGTGTCTCTCTGGGTGCTCGTGTCACCTGAAGGCTGGGTGTCACCAGCAGGTGACACTCTGGGCAAGATGAGCAGTACTGGGGCAGCTCAGAGGGTAACTCCAAGGTGAACACTTGCTCCTTCACCAGTACAATTTTTGCTACCTACTTCTTTTGCTGACCTGTGTGAATTTGTACTTCTAGGTACTTTTGGACAGTGAAACTGCAGCAAATGCAGAAAAAATGCCTGGGAGATGGAAACTCTCATTTTTATGTCACCAGGTGCTGTGTCTAGACTGAACTGTTTAAACTGTCATTCCATGTCTGAGAGACCTCCAAAGTCCAGAATGTGACTTCTGGAAAACTTGGAAGACAGAGCATCTGATACCAGCCCTGCCTGGTCTGCACTGTCCAGCACTTCACTGCTTGGGAAGAGGTGCTGCCTTCATTCAATGGGACCTGAACAGTCTGGAAATCACATCCTGGCTCTAATTTCCCTCCACTTGCTTTCTACCAAGAGTTGAGGCATTTAACAGATCTGGACACAGGGAGACCAAGTCAAGGCCCTCCAGTGAAGGATTCTCAACATGAAGGTTCAATTCTTTTCTATTGCTGGGAAAATACTGGCTTGTGGGGACTGCAATACCTAATCTTTTATTTATTTTGCTCATGGGACTAGTTCAGAGGGTACCCTTAATTGTTTTATTTCCCTAGGAAAGCTCATTCAGTCCTTTTGTTGATATTTAATCAATTTTCCATATAATTGATGTACTTTAAATGACACATAAAATTTAGAAAAAATAACAGCTGTTTTCTGTAATTAAGGAGAAATATATGTACAACCAAAATGACAAATTCCTTTTCCAATGTCACCGTTTTCAATGACAGTGTTGTGCTAACATCTCAAGAGGCTCCTGATTATCCAGCTCATTTAAGTGAGCTGCACATAGTCCAGTGGACAGAGAAGGAATAACTTGTTAATCCTCACATTTGTCAAGAGCTCCTGAGGTTGATAACATGAGAACAGCTCTAAGCCACTGCTTCCACTAAGAAGAAACTTAAAATCACATTATCCAATGAACTTATTACCAAGTAAGAGAAGTTCTGAGGTTGTGTGCTACACTGAAAAATAGTGAATTTCTGATGCTGAGGTGTGTGCCTCATTTATATTGATTGAAAGATCAACAGATTCTTGGTTGGTCTGATTTAATGCTCTAGGATTGCAGACCCTTAAATGCCATTATTATACTGGAAGTGTTCAGTGCCATCTTTTAAACAAAATACCACTGAGAAGGAACAAATCCTGCTTTTCGCACTTGCTATTTTTACTTTTTTTTCCCCCTGATTATGGGCTGGAATAGAAGAGTCTTTAAAAAAAGCCCTCCACAACTGCACTCAATCACAGAGTCCCAGAATATCCTGAGCTAGAAGGGACATGCAATGTTCCAGGAGCCATCAGGGCTCTGCAGTGCCACTCCCAGCCAGGAAAGGGTCACTGCTGCAGTTCTGTACTCTCTGGGCTGTCAGAGGATTCACCTCTCTCAGTCTGCCTGGGAGGGGCTGTGCTGCACAGGCCATGCAGCTGATCCAAGAGGAGCCACCAGGGATCTCCACCCCATCCAACACCGACCTTAGGGGGGAAGCTCCAAGCTCAGAGGGATCTTTCCACTTTCCACTTTCCACTCCACTGCAGGCAGGAGTTGAGGTCAATGCTTTTGGCTACTTGGGCCATTCCTGGGTTGGTAAGGTTAGACCCTTGAGGACCAGGTGATTTTGAGATGAAATCAAACCTCTAGGTGTGATTCCCAGCTCTTCCTGCTTGGGGAAATTAATTTCAAATAGATAACAAAGGTTGGGACCTCAACTAGAAAGCTCTGTACTCACTCCACTGGGTGCCACTGCATGTTAAAGAGGAGGTAGGAGAGGCTCTCAACTCCCCAGACATTCTCTGCACAGGGAGCACAGCTCTGGGAAGGGATTCTCAGCCTCTCCTCACACAGCCCACAGTGTGAACATGCTGCAAAGTGCCATGTCCCAGCCCACAGAGCTGGGCACACAGCAGTGCTGCAGGGGTGAAACCAGGACTGCACTCACTGCAAGCTGGAATTGTGCACAAGTATGAGGGATGGATGATGCTTACTGCTAAGCTCTCAAATTATTGAAAAGAAATATGTTCTGAGCTATGATATGGAGTTCAGGCAATGCCAAAGCAGCTTGCAATGAATGCTTTCAGTAAGGGATTTTCTTCAGCAGAACACTTCATGAGAAAACAACAAAACAGCAAACAAAATAATCACATAATTCTATAGACTACCCAGATCATAATAACTAAAATGCTTTGCCATTCAAGCCAGTAAAGTTACTCACATGCTTAAGCCTTTTGCAGGACAGAAAACCCAATTTGTAACAGCAATTTCTTTTGAAGCATTAACATCAGACATGAAAATAATGAAGCTATGCTACCAAACAGAAAATATTCCAAATGGAAAATGTAGGTGAAAAGATCTGTAGTTCGCCTTTCTTTTAGAGCAATGTAGAAAAGCTCTTACATGTAGTTTTAGAATATCTAATGTGTTAGCATAACTTCTTTTAGAAAAGGCTACTAATGCATATCTTTGGGTTAGTGACAGAGAAGTCAGAAAAGCACATCTCCTGAATATTCTTTTAGATTAAAATATTAGAAACAAATAGCCATTTTGTAGTAAAGTAATGTGCAAACTTAACAGGAAAGCCATCAAGCCACAACTGAAAAAGCTGAAATCAGCCTCTCTACAGTTTTCAAGGAAGGCATGACACTTGCTGAATGGCAAACTCTTATAAATTTGGTGCTTCAATGTTAAGAGGAATTTTTACTGCGTTAACTGAATAATGGGAACAGTCCTGACAAAAAAATAAATATGACCAGGTTTTACTTTCCATTAACCCTTCCCAGCCTGGACATATGAGCATGCAAGTCCATGTAAAACACTGAATAGAAACTGTGTTGGAAGGTATGTTAACAGCAGTGCAAGTGTAGGGGCTTCTTGGAGGGGAAAGAAGGTGCTTTTCATGAACTGCATGCTCTGAAGCTTGCTACGATTTTGGCACATGACATTCCTGGTGCATTTTAGTCTTCTCATCTCACACCTTTAACACTGGTCCCTCTGGTCAGGCTGTTTTTTGAGGAGGGAGGAAGTGTTTTGCAGACAAGGTCTGATTTACAAAGTTATTTAAGTATTTGAAGGTGCAGATAAGCATCTGATAGACCTCAGAATCCTTTCTTCCACACTGTCAGGCACTATCTCCATGTTAACCCTTCAAGAGACCTATGACAATGTGATCCACAAGGTAAGAGTGGGTGGGTCTGATTCTATTCCCACTTGACACTGCCTGAACTGGGCTCCAGCAAAGCTCCTTCAGGTGAAGTGTGAGGTGCAAGTGGGAAGAGAAACCCTGCAGAGGGGAACAGCTGAGCTGCAAACCTGCCTCTTCCGTGGTGCCACCCTGGGGACAGCTCCAGGTGTGCCTCTGGTGAAGCTCTGGGTTCACAACGTGCCAGGCTGGGGAGGGTTAAAAGCGGAACGGAGCCCCAAGCTTTGAACTAGACAATTCTTGGAAGTGTTCTTTCGTACCTTTCTTTGTCATCTTTACTAACAGATGAGTCTCGTTTATCTACATCTCTATCTCTGTCATGAGCTGCAGCAGATGAACTGCGCTCCAGCTCTCCTGGCTTCAGCCAGGGCGGAGGGGTCGGGAACGAAGGAGGAGTTCGGTGCAGTCGGTTCCAGGGCTCGTGAGGGTTGCTAAAGCTCTGCATACTGGGGCCATCCTTGTGGCCGAACATTGAGTTGGGTGCTGAAATGGTGAAGTGGAAAACAAAAAGGTTTAAGAAAAAGGTATGCTCTAGTGAAGGTACTTACCAAAACAACTTTTACAGCACTCAGAGTTAAAATGAATACATATTATTGGGAGCTGGAAAAGGAAAGGAAATTAACAGAGATTCATTAGAGGGTCTCATTCCTAAAAATGGGCAGGCATCTGACAGCTCTTTTAATTGGAAAGGGAAATGCTGTGGATAAAATTGACAAGGGATGAAGGAGTAAGATAAAAGTGACAATGATCCTTATTCCAAATGTTTTGGAGACAGCAGAAAATGACCATTATAGGGGCTATAAATAATGGAACTTGTTGCATTTGATCCTGAACCAAAATAAAATAATATGTGACCAAAATCATGCCAGATTTGAGGTATGAAGAAAGAGAGTGACTTTTAAAATTGTGATTTTCTGTGACTGGCTAAATTTAGAAAAATGTTGATGAAGCTGGACCAGTAAATGCAGGTTAGTGATCTTTTCCAGGCACATGGCCCGAAGTACTGGTGAGAAAGGAAAAAAAAAGTCTTCATCCACAGCTCCCTAGCTGCACACATTACTTACTTCTGAACATGCAACAAAACTGTGGGAAATTTCACAAACACTCAAAGGCTCTATTTTTTTTTTTTAATGAACAATGTAATGGTAACATTTAGCACTAGGTTGAACCCAAACTATTAAGTAATTAACAAAAAACGATTTACTGGAAAAGGTCGCTTTCCTAATTCCCATCTTTTAGTGGTAGGTGATGTAACCAACCAGTACAAAAGAGAGCCAAGAGTCCCTGAGTGGCTCTGGCAGGCTGCAGAGCAGGAAGGGCCATGGCCCAGGTACTCACTGACTGTGGGGTTCCCGAGCCCCCCGAAGGCGTTGCTGCCCACGGCGGTGAGGCCACTGAACGACGCCGGCCGGTTGAAGGGCTCTGCAAACCAACACAAAGAGCTGAAACCCCTGAGGCTGCCAGCTCCCTTCCAGCACCACTGTGGCACCCCCTGCACCCCAGCTGTGCCCAGCTGTGCTGGAACAGCGTCCCCCTACACACAGCAGGGTCCTGAGGGGCTGGGACACAAAACACTGGCTTTGTTCCTGGCCATACCCATGGCATCATCTACTAAAAAAATCCCTCTTAAAGAAAACCAAGATGTTAAAATGGACATGATACTTCATTTGAAACCTGCAAACATCTCCAGTTTTACTGCCTTTTATATCCTTCCTCAGGAAATGTCCCTTGCTAGTGTCCCTTGCTAGTCAGACTACCATTAACTCTGGCAACTGTGCTCCAAACACCATCAGGACATGTCTCCTAAACGAGAGCCAGGGTATAAATAAAATGTCCTGTTCCACTGATATGTCATGCTGGCCTGAGCATTCTGTGATTCCCTTGGTGCTTATTGCTCATATTACACAAAAAACTACTATGGACTGAAAAATGCTGGAACAATTTTTTTAGTTAATGCATACAGGCAACAGGAAAATCATATAAAGCAAATTCTCACTTTATTTTGGAGCAGTCTAACAATTTTGATGAAGTTGCTTCTGATAAATATCAGCACAGAGACAAAGAAGCTCAAAACCAGCATTTTCCATAGGCAGCCAAGAGCAGAATGATAAACCTGCACTGTCTGTTTGCTGTACCAGTCTGGTGACCCTCCCAAATACTTCCCCATGCAAAATAAGATACCAATTTAAAGTCTTGGTCTTGGATGCTCCCATAAGGAGCAAATCACCTTATTACAAAAGCAGTAAGCTAGAAAAGAAATAACATCTGGTAACTCGGGCAGTTCTGGTTTTAAATGGGTATTCACCAATTTTCACTAACTGACACATGAAGCCAGATCACAAGATTTTAAAGCTATGTTTCCTATTCACTTTAATGGAAAAACAGATATCTAAGTAGGAGTTAGGAAAAGAAACGTCTCTGTGATCTGAAGCCTTGCCCTTAAGGCATTTTTTGGACTGGTTCTAAGCATAACTCAAATGAAACCCAGCCAGCCCTGTCACTCTGCTCCTCTAATGCCCAGAAGTACTTCAAAACGCAGTCAGTGACACTTTTCTGTGTATATTTAGAACTTCTACCTGGGTGAAGACTAAAATTAAACAGCTCAAATGTGCCATTTATAAAGGTTAGTAAGCAGAATACTCAAGAGTGTCTCCCCACAGGAAGTCTGTCATTTTTCAGGGGTCAATGTCTGAGCTGTATCCCCCTGAGCCGAGAGAGGACGTACCTAGGTGAGCAGCTGGGTTCAGGAAGTTGCTGTGGTGGGGTGGTGGGCCAAAAGGGGTCCCGGTTGGATGCCCCCCACCTGCCAAAACAAAGCAAAAGGGGTCAATTCCCAGCAAAGGCTCAGAGAGGGACTTGCTGTGCTCTGGGCTGCCCTTCTTTAACAGCTCGTGTCAGCTGACATTGCTGTGCCCTGCACGGGGCTCGCAGGGTCCTATGCAAAGAGCAGCTGCTTTTCCAAACAGAAACACCCAGTTAGAGGATAAGGGATGCAGGAGAATGAATGTTTCAGGTCAGAAACAAAAAGGAAATGCATGTGAAATACACCTTATTTCCAACATCCGATCTCCACGATGCATCAGACATCACTCTGTGAGGAAATGCTCCTTCATTTACTACCTAGCAGTGTTCCAGCAGGTTACACTTTTTATAAAAGCATACAGAATCATTTTTAAATATTTATCAAATAGACTAATAGCCCCTGGCATGTCTTGCAGAGAGTTCATAAGCCAAAGCATATGGGAAATTCATGGTAAGGATCAGCATTTTAATGAGCAAGGAGCAAAACAGGGATTTCACTTTCAGTACTCACTGGCTGTGGAGAAGAGAGTTGATGGCCGAGCCAGGTCATGGGGGTGGTGGATGGCTCCAAAAAGGCTGGGGCCTGGTGGCCTGCTCAGAAATTCTGGTTTCAGGCCAAAGTCCAGCTTGTGTGGGTCAGACTGCATCTGTTTCTGAAATGGAAAACAGGACTTGGAAGAGACTGCCTGAAAAGGCAACAGCAAAAGGTACTTCCAGAATGATATGGGTAGAGCAGTTCATTCATAATGATGTTTTAACAAGAATATTGGCTTTTGGGACTCTGAGCACAGGTGCAGAGCTGTTTTCCTGGAAGGGAGATGTAAGGCAAAGAGGGAAAAGCTCAGGCTGCTGCATATTTCCTGCTAATTTCACCAATGTTTTCACATATGCTCACACCCACCCCTCCAGGATGTTCAGCACAGTGCTGCCTTCAACAACAAACATAAAACTCCCTGAAGAGGCCTCAGACACTTGCTGAGCTGTAAGGACAGGTCTGTCCCACAATAATAAATGGGAATGGGAATCCCAGCTGGGCAGGGAACAGACACAGACACCAGAACCACTCATTTCCAAGGGAAAGCTGCCACAAAAAAATGCTGCATGCAAAGCATCCTCCAGTGCCCCTCAGCCTGAAAGGAACCAGAGTGCAGAGCAGGAGTGGTTGAGTCCCACTTGGACAGCTCCTACTCCACACTCAAAGTGCTGCATGTCTTTATTTACATGTGTTAGAGTCAGCAGCCTCCCTCTTGTGAGGGGAATTTGCTAAGGCAACTGCACTGTGAGTGATAAGTGGGTGAAGGATGTGCTCTTCTTTGTGCCACATCCCCATTTCAGGGGTGCCCACTTCAGTAGTTTTACAGAATTAAAGAAGAAAACCAAATTCCCAATTACCTGTGCTGCCAGAACTCCCTAAATGCAGACTGCTGATTAATTGTGCAGGGCAGCTGAAAGGATTTATAAATGGGTAACAAGGAACCAGGAGATCTTAACAGTAGTTCTGGAGCAGGCTACGCTTTATAAATCAGTATTTAATACTGTGCCAGCCCCGAGTACAGACTATTACAATGATATAAATATGCATATTAAAAAGTTATGATCAAATTAATGTGCGTGCCTCATAGCTGTTTTTCAAGTGCTAGAAACACGTCTGTGTAGTCATGAGAACAAAAAAAGAAAAAAAAGAAGGAAAACAAGAAAGAAAAAGGGAAACAAAGGCATTATCTATGTCTGGAGATAATGGCCTGCAAGAATACTGAAATTGCCAAGTCAAGGTCAAGTCTTTTAAGGAAGTAACACTGAAGTGCTTTAAAAGTTAAAAGGAGTTCAGAAAATACAAATGCCTCACTTGAAGCCTGTGTGCCAGATTTTTATGCTGTGAACTCTTTTTATTCTTTTTTAACAACCAAGTTATAAACCCTGACAGGCATTACTCAGAATAGCAAAAGCTGGCTGAAGCTTTAATTGCAGCCATATGAATGGTGCTGCTCTAAATAACGAACAAATCCCCTGTCTGAAGAGGAACAGGAATACTATGGATGTGTTAAAAGATTTCTGAATGTGTTGGTTCACCTTAAAATAGTACCAGGGAAATGGTCAGATTTTTCTCCCCAGCTGCTGTTCAGGAGAGCAGCCCCTGGATGCCAATCCTTCCTAATGTATTTCCAGAAAATGTGTAACACCTGAGCGTGCTGCCCACAAAAATCAATGTAAATGTCTGCACTGCCCTTAGATCAGGCTGTTAGGCCCTTCCTAGAGGAGAGAGGCCCAATTATGGAGCATAAATCCTCTCCTGAGCAGTGGGCAGTGTAAGGAGGGTGTAAATGTGCTCTGTGCCCTGACTGCTGTGCAGCCCTGTTGAATCCCTGAGGTGTGCAGAGGTTACCCAGGTCTTGCTGCAGAGGCACAGGCAGCCAAACAGCATCCACAGCTGCATGCAATTTTTCCTGAGGTCAGGAAGGTTGTGTTTTGAAGTTTCCCATTGTGCCTGCTCCTTCAGTGCCTGCTGCTGCCCTCTGCAAGCAATTACTGGGCCAGATCATTACTGACAGCAGTCCTGTGGCACCACATGCAAACTGGAAACCAGCCCCTTTGATTTCCTGCTCTGTGGTCAGGCAGCACCTGCAGCTTGTGCAGAAGAAAAGGCACCTTCACAACCATGGCAGTGAGTAAGGAGAAGGAGAAATTGTCCTGTGTGAGCCTTTGGACAGAGATTCACCTTTGTGGCCACATCAGGAAGGGGACACAGTTCCTGTGTGCCCAAGGACACCCCAACTCTCCTTACTGACCAGACACACTTCCCTATTATTCCTGAAAATATCATCATGCACAGCCTCAAAAACTTGAGCAACATCCTTTCATGTGCTTCTGGGTTTTATTCTTGCTTTTTTTTTAACATGCAAGGTGGAAAAGTATGAGGTAAAAGAAATGGCTGCATGAAAATGGCACTTACTGTGAGTTATAAATATACTGGTTTGACCTCTCTCTGAATATCAAATCAAGCAAGATTCAAAGGACACAGATAGCATGGGAATAATAATTTCATTTCAAGAAAATACCTTTACAATAAAATAAAAAAAAAGGACATATAACTCTCTAGGTCTATAATCTTGTCTTTTTTGATAATGGGAAGATGAATGAAGATCACTAGCAGGGGAAACATAAGGAAGCAGAGAAGAGAGATATGTCTACTGCAGCAAATTAACCTGTCAACCTTGCTTAAAAGGGTTATTTTTAAACCCTATTAGCTGCAGGTTTTCATAGTTGTTCAACATCTTCATATTCTTATAGCATTACCCTACACAATTCAGGTGCACACACAAACTGCAAGGTGCTAAGGATTCCCTGGTAATTTTAGTTTCTAACACAAGCTATCAATTCCTGAAGTATGAGCACTGAAGAACAGCCACCATTCCTGACTTTCTGAAAAACTGTAGGAGCATCACAAGATCTTTAAGTGATGGGTACAGGGCAAATACCATAAAGGGGAAGAAACTTTCCCAGAGTCCACATGCAATGGAAATTCAGTAACAGTGAGAAAGGAAAACTGCTCATGGCCTTCACCCTTGAAGTCTCAGAGCTTGAAAAATAATTAAGACAGGACTTCCATCCCCTAACCTTCAGTGCAGTGAGGCAGTGTCTGATAACACAACATCCCTGAGAGGCTGTGCCTGCCTGGGCAGCCTGGACACATCCAGGTGCCACCCTCCAGCCATGAGGGGCTGTGAAGGAAGGCTGAGGGGAGCCCGTGCAGCCACACTGGTAAAGCATCCTAGGGACAGGAGAAGTCTTCCTGCACCCTCTCCTGCACCAGAACATTAATAAGAGCAAATAGATACACATGCCTAGGGTCTCCAGAAAAAAATTCCACTTGATAGATTTGTGTCCTCAGCCATAAACAAACAAACAAACAAACAAACAAACAAACAAACAAACGCCTCCTTGTAGCTCACCTCCATTTCCCCCCTCCTAGCTACAGACCGGGAGCTCTCACCCCGGATCTGCTGTCCTGGCTCCAGCACATCCCAGACACTCTTCTGAAACTCTGCCTTCAGCTTTTCCCCCTTACACCAACCCTCAGAAAGGAGGCTTCTGCTCAGTGCTGTGTGTGTGACTTTAGCAAGGCACTGGCCATGGCACAGAAGTGCCCAGGTGAGAGCCAGCCCTTCCCTTCTGAGCTCTGCTCTGTGCCCCCCACCCCAGCCCAGGCTTCCCAGGCACTGACCTTGACTTTCTGTTGGTGATGGTAGATCTGCCAGGCGATGTGAACGTGCATAGCACACCACTTGCCAGGTTTCTGGAAAAACAAGACATGAATCAGTAACTTTCAAAGACTTGAGATGCTTTATTCTATTTCTAAAAGAAAACAGACCCTGAGCCCTGTCTGCTTTGGTCTGGAGGATCCCCACACCAATACAACTGAAAGCAAAGGGTTCCCTCTCCATCCTCCTGGAAAGCCAGAACTGGAAAGCCTTGTCCCTAGCTAGGGAATTTATCTGGCTCTCCAGGAATGCTCCAGCTGGGCACACTCCTGTAACCCTCTGATGCCACTGGCTGAGAGTGCAGCTTGTGTGCTGGGAGGCTGTGTCCCTGTGAGCAGCTGCCCTGCACAGCTGGACTGTTCACAGCTGCACACTCAGGTCATTTCCACAATTGGCATTTCCACCAAAAGATGAAAATGGAAGCGGTTTAAAAGGTCACTCTGATTTTCAAAATTCATCTGACTCCCTCATGTAATTGCTGGTGTGTCCCTCCACGACTTCAGCTCATAAATGTGCTGAAAACAATGAAGGTCATTCAATTCACTCTGTTTGGGGGGAGTCTTTGCATCCTCCCTGTCCCCCCAAGTCACAGGAAGGAGAGAGGGAGGCAGGAATCATAGTGCTTGTTAGGCCTCCTATTGAGTTTGTACTCCATTTCCAGCACAGCTGGAAACTGTCTGAAAAAGACTCATTTGAGAGATACTTTCTTCAATTTTGTTACTCAGGGGTCTGTAGTTACCTACACAAGTAATGACTCCTGCAGATTTAAAAATTACCAAAGGAATTCAAGAGTCTTCTTAAGCTACTTGTAAATTAAATGTTTCACAAACTATGGCACATGGTCTGTCTTCTATTTCTAGCTGTGTATCAACCAATAATTACATCATTAAAAAAATAAACTCTATCTCACAGACATACTACCCTAAACTCAAGCCTTTTGCTACTTTGCAAAAACTGGCTGGGCTAGTGATTTAGTAAGTTCACTAAAGCAAAATCTAGACCTTTCTCTTTAATATGCTGAAAGATTAAGAAAAACTCCTTTTGGATGACTGGTGAACTGGATCTTTAGATCCTTTTTTAAAAAATATTTTGTGTTTGAAGGCGATTGTCTGTCTACAGTGGACAGTGAGATACCTGGGTGGGACATACCACACTGAATCACACAGACAACACACAGTAAAATAATAAAGCAAACTCCTTCAGAGTGCAGTGAAATAACAGGGAATCTGCCAGGATCTCTAGGATTTGCCTCAGGAAACCATGATGGAAGGAAGGATCAGCAATATTTAAGCTCAAGTATTCATGTGAGGGGTTGCATGAAAAGAGCAAAACTTCCAACTGTGAAACTCTGCCTTGTCCTTGAGTGATCAGGAGCTGCAGGAGTGCCTGTGCCCTCCCCAAAAGCAGGGCAGAACTGCCCAGGTGACACTTGGCAGCTCTCATTTGGAATGATTCTGTGCTGCAACCTGGTGGGACTGAGCCAAGCTTGACAAACAGGAGCACAGTAAGATTTCTTACCCTCAACATGGGCCTGAACGGATCTGTCAACTGTGAAGAAGAAATGACAGCTTGGTTACACGCCTGTCACTCAAACAATTGCTCTAATTAACAAATCTGTATGGCTTCATTAAGAGACTAAATTAAAATGTTAAAATTTTACTTTCAAATGAAGCCCTTTTGGATAATAATTAGTCCTGAGCCTCCATCTCTGTGCTGTCCCCTCCCCCTGGCTGTGGCACCTGAGTGGTGACGAGCAGCTCCACCAGGCTCACACAGAGCTCTGGCCCTTGGCAGCAGCAGCAATTTGTTGATTTAATGCTGCAGAAATGGCTGGTTAACTGCACTGATGGAGGCACAGATCTGTCCTTTGGGCAAACTCCTGCACTCATCTTTCAGAGCTCCTCAGCTCACAGCAAGGCTGGATAATGGACAGGGCTCAATCCCACAGAGGGGCTGGGATGGCTGGAATGGGGTGTCAGCCATGCCCTGCACACCAGCACTGTGCCCACCCACCAACCAAGGTCATGGCCTTGTGCCTCACTGCTGCCCGAGCTGCTCTCTGGCATAAATGGGCTTTGCCTTAATTATTATCACACTGAAACAGATGTTGGTAAACAGGGCCCATATAAAAACCCAATTTTCACATTTTTATTTTTGATGTTGCGTGTTGCGGGTTTTTTTGGAGTAGATTATTTTCTTATTCCCCTTTTTTTTGCTCGTATTTCATCAATAAATGCTGGGAAATAATTCAATTTATTGGGTACTGCTCATTTGTTTTGGATTTTCTGTTTTGAAATGCAATACTAAGGGAGATTTATAGGTGCAGAAGGTATTTAGCAGGCGCAGTGATGGCACAATGCATCATCTTGAAATAATCGAAACTTGCTCCCAGTTGAAAGGGAACATAAAGCTAAATGACTTCCTGATGGGAGGTTCTGGTTATCTCTGCACTTAGACAAACAAACAGAAATGTGGTTCCTCTTGGTGTAAAGCTCCTCAGCTCCACTGAGCAACCCAAAGTACTGGAACTCAGCCTAACACAAAGACAACAGCTCTGGAGGTTCAGCCATGCCACAACTCAGAATTTTAGGGAGAGCTCCTCAGTGCTTTTTTCTGAGAGTTCTCCTAAAAATATCTGAGTGTGAAGTTCCTCGTGGAAAAAATGGCCATCAGTTCAAACACACCAACAACCCTTGGGCAGAGGGACAAAGTGCTGAGGCAATAAATGCTGTTCACATCCCCTGGAACTCAGAAATCCAGAGGCACCAAGTGATCAATAAAGTGCATCCGTATTTCACTGGGGCAATCAATGCTACAGTAACCCAGGGAATAGCTGTCATTACACACATTAAAAACAATTACAGAGTACAAACACAAATCTTGGGGAGGTTTGTACATTTTCTAAGCTGAATTGGACTTTTATGCCTTTTCCCCTGGGCCTGGGGGGGAGAGAGCTGCCATCAAGGACAGAGCTCTGCCAGTGCACAGGGGCTGTTTTAAATGTTTCCACAGAACTTCTGCAGCCCTCCCTGATGAAACAGCTCAGACAGCTTTGGTTTTAAGGGTGTAAATTTGGACTTTCTCAAGATGGCAGCTCTAGCATTCAAGGTTTTCAGGAGGAACAGATTTACTTGAGAAAAAGAAAGCAGTTTTTACAGACCCGTGGATCCTTCTGTAGAAGGGTATGTGGGACCGTTCCAGGTCTGGCTGCAACATCAATAGGATTGGAAGTCTGGAAATTCCACAAGGAGAGACAACATTAATGAGCTGCACACCAGTAACAATGCCTACAAGCAACAGAACGTGCAAAATAATAGTTCTTTATCATTACATTGTCTAAGAAATGGAGATAAACTTTTTAAAAAGCAAAGGAGAATCATTATAATCCACTCAGTAATATGAGTATTATCATCTCCATATCCACACTTTGATTATCCACCAACTTCCCATTACTTTAATCAAAACCAGTGAGGCAACAGTGACTTTTTAAACTGGAAAATCTTCTAATGTGAAAAACCTGATTAGGAACACATTTATGACACAGCAACAAAAGCAGCATGTGGAGGACCCAGCCCCTGCTCTGCTGATTATCAGTGATGCACTCAGCACACAGAGCATCACTGCACAAGGACCTCAACTCCATCCACAGGCACTGCCCCAATATGGGCATCAGGAAAACATCCACTTGGAAAAAATTAAAGCCCTTCCTATTATTTGAATGTCAGTAGTTAATAAAATGCAGTTTTGTGGGGGGGAAAAAACCCAAACAACAACAAAAAAAAACCCACCCAACCTCCCTACATTTAGACAGAGCGTGTTCCTATGTCAAAGTGAAGAAAATAGAAATCAGCTCCAGCATAACTGACAATTAAGTAAGAGAGTTGTTAACAGTCTGATTACCATACAGACAAGAATCTCACTAATGAACTGCAATTTACATATTCAGTCATTAGAGTGGATGGGCCAATTTCAGAAGGTGTCTCCTCTGCAGAAATTCCACTCCTGATTTCAGTCTTTAGCTGCAAAGACTACAGACTGACTTCTTCCCACTGATAAATAAAGAGTGACTCCATAAAAACAAAAGAGAAAAGCCCTGAACTCTCCACATTTCTCTCCCCCAGTTATCACCCAAGAGGAGAGCCAAATCAGTGTTCTGCACTGTGCTGGAGCTGGGAGGTAATTATGGAATGAGTAAACAAGAATGAGCACCATTTCTTAAAATCCTGATTATTACATGACCTTTCATTAATGCACACTATCTCAGAACTAATTATATTGCTTCTAAAGTTAACCATGCCTTTATATAAATAATTTTTAAAAAATGTTTGTAGATGTATCTGAACCTAATGAGAAATAACTTCTCTTTGTGGTAAATCTGGAAAAGGTCAATTGTCTCCTGTGGAATGAAGCTGTGGGTCAGAGCTCAGCCTCTCCAGGATGTGAACCCCCTGCTAAGCCCAGCCCTGCCCTGAGCAGTCCCAGGTAATTCCTGCCTTACCTTGGGTTGGAAAGCTCCTTGCAGCGAGCCAAAGGGGCCGGTAGGAGGGATCATGGGAGGAATACCTGATACAGCTGGAGGATAGGAGTGAAACAGCTGCAACAGAAAGAGAAGAACATCAACACCGGGTCACCACCAGCACAGGCAGCTGAGAAGGACACAGAGAGCATTCCTGCAGAATAGTAGGAAAATGTTACATGGAGAAAACTGAGAAGCATTGAAGTGATCTCATTGCAACAATGTTAGTTAAAGCAGTCGATGGGATGTTCACAGATGTCATGAGGTTTAGAGCTTAAAAGCAGTTCCAAAATCAGACAGCCAGCAACCTGTACCTGCCTTGGGCCAGCAGAGCATAAGGGAGACATTTGCTCCTCAATTATTAATTTTTAAATTGGAGAGAGGTTTTAAATGGTTTCAGTCTGTGACTTGTTTGAAGAGCAAAGGCAGAATCCTAAGCTGAATGAGACTCAGAAATCTCCTGTTTAAGTGGAAAAAACCCTTACGAGTTCTAGGATATTGTATCATTAAAACTCCATTAGTAGGTTGGGATTTTAATGGTATCTGTAGGAAATGAAGAAAATATGCACAATTCTTACTTCATTAGTCTGTCTGAGAGGATATCCTGCCACATCTAATATTAGCAGATAGACAATCTGATTTGTTAAAAATTAGTATTTAAACAAAATGTTAAGGCAGAACCTCTCAGGAATGGATGGGAGTTTTCTGTAAGGAGAGAATGCTCAGCACAAAAATGTGCCCATCTCCACTGACTTCCCTGAGCCCAGTGCTCTGTCCTAAGGGAATTTGGGAACAAACAAGATGCTGCTCTGTGCTAATGCAGACAAACACAAGGGAAACAAGCAGGTAAATTAAACAAATAAATTGTTCCCTGTGAGGATGGTGAGGCCCCGGCACAGGGTGCCCAGAGCAGCTGTGGCTGCCCCTGGATCCCTGGCAGTGCCCAAGGCCAGGCTGGACAGGGCTGGGAGCAGCCTGGGATAGAGGAAGGTGTGCCTGCCATGGCAGGGATGGAAGAGATGGTTTTTAACATCCCTTCCAGCCCAGCCCACTCTGTGACTCCATGATAAACCATCACATCCCAATCTGCCCCTGTCTCTGTGCTCTGCCAGTGAACCTTTGGCTTTTGTTGCGACAGAAAACTCCCAGTTTCAAGAAAATGCTGCTAGCACACACCAAACTACTTCCTGGTGGGAGTCAGGGATTCAAAACATCACACTCCAAACCCATTCTTGCTGTGAAACCTCTGGATCTCAGAGGGATGGATCTAGGAGAAGATGGATCTAGGAAGGGACGCATCTAGAAGGGGATGGATCTAGAAGGGGATGGATCTAGAAGGGGATGGATCTAGGAAGAGATAGATGTAGGAGAGGATGGATCTAGGAAGGGACGGATCTAGGAGAGGATGGATCTAGGAAGAGATGGATCTAGGAGAGGATGGATCTAGGAGGGGATGGATCTAGGAGGGGATGGATCTAAGAGAGGATCCAGCTCCACTGGAATTGCCACCCTAAAACCTAATGGGGTTCTCTGGCTGAGACCAATTCCCCTCTGATCATGGCTGAGCGAAGTCAAACTACTGTGTGCTACTTTTAAGATCAAAATAAATGAGTTAATGGCCAATTGAACAGAAGCAGGACTGGGCAAAGTCAAAGACTGGACAGGAAGGGTGGAAAAACACAGAGCAAATCCCATCCCAGAGTAAATCAGTACCACAAAGTTGTGATGGATTTGGATATGCCAGGCATTCACATGTGCTTTTCTTCATCATTTTTCCTTCCACTAGCTTATCTTGCAATGTCATTTATCCATATTGTATTTACTGAAAGCTGAGAAAACATTTCAGAGGTATCAGAAGATTTTCTCAGTTTAAAAGCCTGGTATTGAGGCTCTGTTCCTGTTGCTGCTGTTGTTTTTAATTCTATTTAATTTGGACCTGCTCCATCCAATGGTGCAGAAAACATTTTGAGATTAGTTGATACTGAACTATAGGCATTTGAGAAACCATTAAGAGACATTTGTCCTCATTTACAATAACTTTTAATGGGTAAAATGTGCTTTAAATTCTCCAGTGTCTTCTGTCTTTAATTCTCTGTGTAATGGACTAATTCTAAGTGATGGCAAAAGATGTAATACTTCATATTCTATTGGCTATGACTAATAATAAGGAACTCTTTCCTCAGTTTTATAACAAGTGGTAAGTTGATTAAATGTGGCCTTTCCTCAAGGTCAGAATTATTAATTAAATATAAACAGTTTATCTCCATGATTAATTTGTATCAGTTAAATTCCTCCAGCTTTCAGAATTCACATTTCATAGTCAAATGCTTCCTTCTTCCCAAGAATTCCTTCTCTTTTGAGCAGCAGTTTTCCCTTCTACCTTTCCCTGGGGAAACATGCAGTGACCACCTTGGCCAGGTGTATGTGATGCTAAACTAGACCTGGCAGCAGCTGCAGGTAAAAGCAAAGCCTCACTGTGCTAAAACAGAAGAACTAACACTGATTTAAAACTCAACATTAGCTTCTATATGAGCTGCACTCCCTGTTCCAAAGTAGATGGATTATAAGTCTCAAACAGACCCTGTTCTCCTACAAAGTTCACCCACACTCAGCTTTAAGATATCTGAGTTCCAGATGTGGATCTACAGCGGGAGCTGTTGTCCCTAGAACAGTTCCTTGGAAGTGCCACATTCTGACAGCGTTTCTCCTGCCCTGTGGGTGTGCCCCCAGCCCAGCTAAGGGACAGCTCCCATTCCCTGTGCCCTGACCAGTCCCAGGGGAGTGACCAGGGGAAACCCAGTTGGCCTGGCCTGGCCTGGCTCACAGGGGAGTGACCAGGGGACATCCAGCCGGCCTGGCCTGGCTCACTGGGCAGGGTCCAGGGGACACCCAGTTGGCCTTGCTGTTACCCCAGTGCAGACACCATGGCATCCCCTGGGAGCAGCTGTCCCACAGTGACCATGGGGCAGCCTCTTCCTAAGGACAAACCCTTCCCTAGGGAAGGCAGGAGAGACCAGGTCCATGCCTTGGCCCAGCACAGCTCCCTGGCTAAGGGAGCACAGCATGGAGTTCTCCTGACCTTAGAGGGGTGAGGCCATAACCTTTGCAATCCAGGTAACTCCCAGATTCCTGAGATTATCTGACTGAATTTGAACAGCAGATAAAGCTGGAGACTTCTGCAACGCTTCCTATCCTACACTGCCAACTTCTGTGCACTGTCTCCCAATTCCATGTTCTTGCTGAGATCCACAGGCCACAGTGATGACAATGTCCTGGAGCCCTGTGAAGCTCAGCAAATCAGAGTGCAATTGGACACTGGTGCAGGTGAGCAGCAGTGCCCTTTGGAGTGGAGGTGGCAACATCTGCCCACTGTTCCTGGAGCTCTGAGCCTGCAAACACTGAGTCCCAGCTCCTCAAATGAAGTGCCAGACATGGACAGACAGTTCAGGGGCAGGACAAGCTGTGAGCAGAGGGTGTGTTTAATCCAGATACCATTGTCTTAACCAGTTTTTTTTGCCCAGTTCCACTTCTAAGCAAAACCAACACATAAAGCCAAATGCTCTGCAGATTTCTGAGTGCTGATGCAGTACTCCTTCTCTCATCAAAATATTGCTCTTGGATTAAGAAACTCTTGCCAGACACCTGCCTCTGCCAATAGGATGAAGAAAATGTAACTCAGAGTTCAGCAGCAAACCAATCAGTAGATTCAAACCCTTAGGAGCAGAAGCTTTACATGTAACTGGAATTTTAAACATCGGTTCATCTCAATAAGTAATGTTTTTGGTAGCTTAGGTAAACACATCTAGTGCATAGTTGGATTCATGTTGCTGTCATCACACAGAGCTTTCAAAACATAGCAAGCCCAGTGGATCAGATGAAGCTTTGAAATCTGAGTAATAAGACAGGTTTTCAGATTTTATCAAACAAAGTATGATAGATTGGGAAAACTATTAGATTATCTATCCCTGAAGGATTTGTCTGATAGTTTGTCAGCCCATTTTAAGTTCCTTAGCAAAAATATCAGCCCAAGGGTTTGTGGCACAACTGAAACATCGTGATGGAATCACTGCTCTCTTCTGCTTCACGGAACAGTCAGCCCTTCTGTCTCATCTTTTCAGATCAAACCTGGATCCAAATGGTGTGTGAGCAAGAGATCTTTTGATTGGAAAAGCTGATACTGCATCTTTATCAGAAACAAGCACCACGAATGCAAGCCTTCAAAAGCCAAAGCAACCAAGGACGGTAATGGTAAATCCTGGAGTGATGATTAGGGAGAGATTCGACACTGTGCCATTGATTGAGTGGTGATCCCAACCCACCACAGAAAAGCAGTGAAGTCAGTTGGAAACAGAGCAATAAAACTCACACTGTGACGGTAGAAGGGGTCAACTTTTGTAGGATATTTGTCAAACTGCAAAGGGATCAAAGCACAAACTAGTTACTTTATATTTCCTTGCTTTACTTCTGTTGGCAAAATAGAAGACAACTTCTCTATTATTCAGCAACCAACAGAGAGGAAAAAATATGCAGAAAAATAGTTTCCAATTAAACTGTTTGGGATTTTTTCTTTCTTCAAAGTAAATCAAGATCTTTTTGGGACAGGACAAAGGAGGAGGCCCCAGAGCAAACTCTCCAAACAAGACTGGCCAGAGTCTCACCCCTCAGTCCTGTGCTGCCACCTGAACCTCACATTGTGACAGAGGGACAGCCCTGCCTCGCCTACCCAGACACCCCTGGGCAACACAGGAGCCCTTCCCCACAACCTGGTAAATTCTCCACAACACTTTTGTAATAAAGAATAGAGTTGTGCTCTACTTATCCTCACATTTCTGCCTGGGGTACGCACCATGGGCGGTGCTGGCGTCGGCATGATGGCAGTGGGAGGGATGGCGTGGGGGAAGGGCGTGAAGGTGTGCTGGTGGGTGTGTTGGTGTGTGTGCTGGTGCTGGTGCTGGTGCTGGTGGAACTCTGTCCTCAGGTAGGGCGGCGGGCCCAGCGAGGCCCCGCGGTCGGCGCTCTGCGAGGCCAGGAACCGCGTGTTCAGCTCCTGGCGCAGGAGGTCTTGCTCTGAAACACAGGAGCACAGAGGGACAGAGTTAACGGGCTTGGAAAAGAGCTTGGAGATCATGAGTCCAACCTGTAACCCAACACCACCCTGCCACCCAGACCATGGCACTGAGTGCCACATCCAGTCCTTTTACAACCAGGGACAGTGACTCCACCACCTCCCTGGGCAGCCCATTCCAATTCCCCATCACTCTTTCTGTGGAGAATGTTTCTAATGTCCAGCCTAAACTGCCCCTGGTGCAGCTTAAGGCTGGGTGCTCTCACCCTGGGAGCAGAGCCTGACCCCCACTGGCTGCACCCTCCTGTCAGGGAGTTGCAGAGAGTGATGAGGTCTGCCCTGAGCCTCCTCCTCTCCAGGATAAACAACCCCAACTCCCTCAGCTGCTTCTCACAGGACCTGTGCTCCAGACCCCTCCAGGCCTTGCTGCCCTTCTGTGGACACGTTCCAGCCCCCTCATGTCCTTCCTAAATTGGGGGGCCCAAACTGGAGAGTGCCGGGGAAAACAAACAATAAAACAACTCCCCCAAGCTCTGGGGCTTTTCCAGGCCTTGTGCCACTTCCTTTGCTGTCTGTGGATAATCATGACACAGTACAGGGTAAGAAAGCCCCCTCAGGTCTTCCACCAGATCCCAAAAGCCTGAGCATTACAAAGTTTCTATTTCCCCTCTCACCAAGTCTGTTTTCCCATTTCTCTGAGTATTTATGGACACAGACACAGTCCTGAACAGGTGAGGGTGGACGAGCAAGCTTGAGTGAGCAAACAAGTGGATTCTGCTCACAGGAGCATCCTGGTGGATGGACACAAAATGACACTACACAAATGCTCCATTTTCTTCCCCTCAGTGACCTGGTCAGGCCCTGGCACAGGGTGCCCAGAGCAGCTGTGGCTGCCCCTGGATCCCTGGAAGCGTCCAAGGCCAGGTTGGACAGGGCTTGGAGCAGCCTGGGATGGTGGAAGGTGTCCCTGCCATGGCAGGGGTGGCACTGGATGGGCTTTAAGGTCCCTCCAACCCAAACTTTCTGAACACACCTGAGCCCAGCACTGCTGTGAGCTCAGCCAGCATAGACCCTCCCTGCAGCCAGGGAAACTCTGCTGGGCACAGACCACAACTGCATGAAGCCCTTTGCTGTGGGGGGCACAGATTCCATGTGGGCACCTCGTGAACTCAGCTGTGTTTCACTGTGGGTAGAACAAAACAAACCTGGGAGAACCACAGCCTTCCCAAAGCAGTCACTCCCAGGGCAGAGGGAACGTCCCTGGCTGTGCCCAGGTGTTTGCTTGGCTTTGCCACCACTGTGCTTAGCAGTCAGTCCCCACCACAAGGCCCAAACCCCAGTTATTCTGACCAAACCCAGAGCTGAGTGTCCCTCGCAGCTCTCACCTGAGTAAGTGCTCCCAGCTGGGTGTCCTGGAACCTGCAGCGTCCCTGAGGTCAGCGGGGGTGGCGGGGGCAGAGCCGTGGGAGGGGCAAACATATTGGGGTGGTGTGGGTGTGCGGGGGGCTGCAGGGCGGGCGGGAAGCTGTGCAGGGGGCTGGGGCTGGCCAGGGACAGCGGGAACGGCGACGCCGACGGGTGGTGCGAGATGTGCGGGGGAGGCGCCTGGCTCTTGGCTGGGGTGCTGCTCCTGCTGCTGCTGTTAACGAGAGGAGGAGCTGTCAGGGGAGAGAACAGCCCGGGCACACACACACAACACAACCTCAGCAGAGAGAACAGCCCCGGCACACACACACAACACAACCTCAGCAGCCCCTCGTGTCAAACGGCGTTACAAATCCCAGTTACCATTTCCAATCCTACCCCTTCTCCAACACCTGCTCTGGTATCTTTTACTTCCTTTGGTCCCCACACCCCTGAGCTGGGCTCTCCTTTGCTGCAAGAGGTTGCTATTGTCCCACAATAGCACAAAGGAGTAATCAGCCCTGTGCATTCGTGACTTAATTATCAGGTCCTTTCTACATGACTGCTCCTGGTTCATGTTTTCAGGCAAATGAAGCTCAAAATCACTGCATTAATAAAAATTTAATTTTTTAAAGTGAATTACTAAGATGAAAGACTGCAGAAAATGTGAAATGAAGTTGAGAAGGCAACAATAGATTTGTGCTTATTGTACAGGTAATGTCTCTCTCTACCCACAACAAAATGAAATAAAACGAGTCAACAAAAGAAGTGTTTGTGATTACACCGGCTACATTTTTTCAGGTTTCATTTCCTACTTATGAGTTTTTAAAATACATTCATGGAAGGCTTAATTCTTTATTTCAAGTAACAACACGCTTCTATTGCAGTGACTTTTAAAGACAAGCAATACCAGCTTGGTTAAAAATAAATCCAGGTCTTAAACACCTCCCAGTCTTTAGTCAAACCATGAAGCAACCACAGTGCTACTTCCCCAGGTCTTGAAATTCACACCTGCCTGTTGGGAGCTTGGATTTGGAGAAGGATAACCCAGCTTAGAGTAGGGGAAACCTGAGGTCCCTGACTCAGAGGCCATCACAGGTTCCTGTGCACATGGTGATTTAATCTCACTGCTCATCTTTGTTATCCACAGATAAAAGGTGAGGCTGATCTCACCGTGGCCAGGTGAGAGAAAAACACTGAAGCCTGCAAAGTGTCAGCAGTGCAGGAAAACACGGAATTGTGAAGTGCCTGGTGTGTGACTGCTGGTGCTGGGCTGTCACCAGCTGCACCTCGATCGAGGGGCTCCTGGGCTCCCTGCCCTGGGGCATGGCAGCACTTGGAGAAAACAGATATTTACAGGGGTGGGAGGGCAAAACTGTCAGCCTTCAGTGAGCAGCCCAGTGCAGGAACTGGGCTTTTCTTCCCCAATCTACACTACGCAGAATTCCCTCCAGGAACCCAAGTATGGCAGGAAAAAAAATCCAAAGCAAATGAACTTTAAATACCCAGTTTATGGGATCACCGGGTCACAGAGAGTGATCCTGCTCATCTCAGGGGAGGAATCGGGGTTAAATGCATCAAGTGCCCTTTATATCCCAGGGATGGGATGGGCTGCTCTGTCCTTTCTTTATCCACCTCCCCTCCAGGCTCAGCCCAGCATCCCAGACTGTGCACCTACCTTAAGCTGTTGAGGCTCAAGCTGCTGCTGTTGTAGGCAGAGAGCGGCTGCGAGAGGCTCTGGGGATGGGGCTGCACGGCGGGCAGGGCCGGGTGCGCCGGGGGCAGCGGCGACTGCGGCCGCGGCGGGTGCGGGCCGGCCGGGGGCGGGCCGGAGGGCTGGCCGGAGGGCTGGCCGGAGTGCTGGCCGCAGGGCTGGCCGGCAGGAGGGCGGCCGGGCTCCTCCGGGGCCGGGGGCACCGGCACGGCCGGGGCGGGCGCTGGGGCCGGAGCCTCCGGGCGTGAGGCGAGCGCGGGGCTGGGGCAGCGGCCCTCGGGAGGCGGCTCCAGCGGCGGCGGCGTCACCTGAGGACGGGGGTCTTTAGGCACCACAGGCTCAAGTATTGGGTCTTTGCTGCTGTCCTGGCTCTTCTCTTGGCTCCTTTCTAGTCCTGATATTTTGGGGACAGCTGGGCCCCTAGCACCAGAGTCGTCATTGTCAGCAAGTGCGCCAACTCCCACCTCTTTATCTGCAACAACAACAATGGAGAGAGAAAATGCTTAAACATGACACAGCCAGGCCAAGCCAAAGCCACTGCTGGGCCACTCGCACTCTGACTGGGCAGCTCCATTTTGTTCCCATCAAGAATCATACAGGCAAACGTGAAACTGAATCAAATCCACCTGCCCCAGTAACTCTCCTCAGAATAAAACATGACAGAGAAGACAGACCCTGTTTAGTGCTGCTATTTTCCATTGTTGTTACTCATCATAATCCCTCACTGAGGGAACAAGCTGAGGGAACTGACCCTGAGGGAGCCACCAACACCTGAGCTCCGTGCTTCTCACTGAATGGTTAACGTTGGAAAAGAACTTTAAGATGGCCAAGTTCAATCCCTCACCATGTTCACCACTAAATCATGGCCTCAAGTACCACATCCACATGTTTTTTGAACACTTCCATGGTTGTTGACTGAACTGGTGCCCTGGGCAGCCCCTGCCAGTGCTGAGCCCCCTTTCCATGGGGAAATTCCTCCTGATGTCCCCCCTGCCCCTCCCCATGCCCAGCCTGGGGCCGTTCCCTCTCCTCCTGTCCCTGTTCCCTGGAGCACAGCCCGACCCCCCCTGGCTGTCCCCTCCTGGCAGGAGCTGTGCAGAGCCACAAGGGCCCCCTGAGCCTCCTTTGCTCCAGGCTGAGCCCCTTCCCAGCTCCCTCAGCCCCTCCTGGGGCTCCAGCCCCTTCCCCATGACACAAGATCTGAACTTTAGAACACACACTAGCAGCAGCCTTTTTTGGTTTGGCTAATGGAGTGACTTACTTCTATTTCCCAACTCTTTAATAATAATAATGAATATAATTATAATTTTAACATCCGTACATTGGAGTTTTGCTGACTGGGGCTCCACAGCAATTTCCCATTGGAACTGCTCCCCAAACCTTCTGCCAGTGTGGATCTGATCCATGGCAGCCCTTGGAACAAATCCAGGGGAACGCTGCTGACCCAAGGTTGGGAAAGGTGCTGCTTTGCAGGTGGGGGATCAGGAAGCCATTTAGGGCCATATTGCACAACAGCTTGGAAGAGCTGACTTAGACCTTCAGCAACCACAGAAACACAGCCCAAAGGAAACATCCAAGGTTTGAAGGGCTTGGGACAAGCTAAGAATTAAAAAAGTGTCCAGTGTTCTAAATAACCCTAAGACAAGACAGCTTTACTCCTCCTTCTGCCAGTTTTAATAGGAAAAATGACTAAATGCATAATGAAAGAATATCCATTCAGAGAAAATTGTTGACAACTCCTTTGTGGAAACCCTGAAGTAAAGGAGTGAAATTCAAAGGAAGGGGAGTGAACTCTGCCAGCCCATGGCCTGGGCACCTGTTTGCCAAGCATCACTTCCCTGGAGGCAGCCTGGCAGCCATGTGTGACAAACACAGCATCATTTGAGTTTAATTTCAGTAACAGACCAAAAATAAACCACACCAGAACCTGCTCAGTAAGTATTTTACAGGACCAGTGCAAGGGTGAAAAGCCTGGTGAAGCAGAGGATTTTCACAGGTTGTAGATAGGAGGGAAAAGGGGGACAAAGGGAGGCAAAAGGGAGGTAAAGAGGAGAAAAAGGAAGCAAGAAAAAGGGCTTATTTTATAAGGACCTTCTTTATTCACTCGTGGAATACCTGTAACAGGCAGAGAGGCTCCTCCATCAACTCGGATGGGATGATTATGGGGGGAAGAGTGGGACTCCAGAGGGATAAAAACAATTACTCTGCCATATGCCCAAGGTCTATCCCACTGCAATAAACTCTAGGTTCTAGGTAAAGGAAACTTTGCTTGCATTAACTCCTTGGATCAGTCCTCTTTGATCAAACAATATTACAAGTTAGAGTGTGATCCACACATGTTAAGGCAGGTCCCCCAGGAGGAGAGAATGAGCAACAGCTTGTTCAGGAATAGGACGATCTATGTTCCAGTCCTTATGGCTGTAGGAGTTACAAGTTTTTGGGTTTGTTGGAGTTTTTTACACAATGGCTTTGAGGACTCAGGCTTGTCACCCTACTTACTACTTAGTTCTAGCAGGTGGTCTGGAAATCCTGCAGAGGTGATACTTCCAAACCTAGAGGGAACACCTCGCTCTCAGCGCATTCATTAAATCCTTTCCTTTAGCCTCTCTCATGTGTCACATTTATTCAGCACAGCTCAGTGCTGGGATCTGCTCCTCCTCCCCAGGAGAAAGGGGCTGGGGATGCCCTTGTCTCCTGGGTGTTCCCTGCTGCTGCTCACACCCCCAGTGCACAGCCCTCAGTGCCATCCCTGTGAGTCTGCCCTTGGGAGATGCTGCCTGCAGTAATATGAATGTTATTCCCAGTCTCCCAGCAGCCGTGCCCCTGGGTTCTGCCTCTCCTGTGTGACACCAGTGCACCCACACTGTGGCCCAGCCCAGCTGTGCAGGAGTCCCAGCACACACAGCCCTGCCTGCTGATAACCATGATGGGTAAATCAGAACCAATTCTCCAGCCCACTGCATCTATTTGGGGAGTTGAAAAATCCCCCCTCAGTGATAAACACTACCAACCACAGGTTTCATGAGGAGGGCTCCAGTCCCCATCAACAGCACTTCAAGGTCACACAGACAAGATTGCTCTTTTCCTACCCTGACTGTCTCAGTGCAAAAACTCTGGGGGAAAAAACCCTTAATGTCACTATGACACTGACAACCCAACTTTCTGAGGTTGTTTATCATCAGAGGAATTCATCTCCACCCAACAGCTAAGCAGGCACCAAGCTAACTTCATTTGCTGGCAGTCTCCACACTCTGCTTTGGATAAACTGGAATTACTGCACTGGGATTCAGGAAAGCAGTGACTGTGATGAAACTTCCATGCTGACACAGGCTCCTCTTTTTCCACTGGGTTGATACTGCATCCACCAGCAGCCAATCTTCCACTAAAAAAGGAATAGGGCCAGAATTCCATGCTGAGGACTGAGGAACATTGGCATTTCCCAGACAGGAAATGCAGCTTTCACTATCTTCCACTCCTGTGCCCCTTGATGTGCCTTCAATCTCAAATTCCTCTGTTTTTCACTCAAACACACAAACTCAAGACAAAGAACTCCAGTCCCCTCCACGTGACCCTGCTGTGCATGTGACTATCATCACACCAGGGAGCAGCCAAGGCCACCGTGGGGACACCTGTAGGTAACCCAGGTGACTCAGGTGACCCAGAGAGACTCTGCACCTGGGAGGGCCAGCAAACACTTCCCTCTGGAGACATGAATTTGTGTAATAAATACAGGCAATATGCAGCTTTCCATCGCTGTCTCTCTTCCTAATGTGCAAATCACGAAAATCTGACCCAAACTCTGCGTTCTGGCTCCCGTGTCCCACCTGTGTGGTTCCAAAGAGGCCAAGGTTGGCCAGGGGTGGCCACTGGGAACATCACAGCCACAGGAAGAGCTCAGCTGCTCTCCACTGACAAAAAGGCCCTGTTGGAATTGCCAGATGTGACATTCCCAGAGAATCAATGCAGAACCCTCTCACTGTGCCTGGCCAAGGTGTTTGCAGATGGGTCCAGGAGCACCAAAGAGCAGAGGAGGTGCCAAGAGCCCACACAGGGTGTGCCATGGCCACCCTCAGCTTGGCCAGTCCCGAGTGCCCTGGGCATCCCTGGCCTGGGGAATGAAATCCCCTCAGGGACACCACTGCAGGACCATGTCAAACCCACAGTGGCCAAACTTTTTTCCCAAACATAAAATCATCCAACTTTTCGGTGTCCAGGTGTGAGTCAGCCAGGTCTGGATGGCTGTACCATACCCTGTCCTCATCCTCCTGCCCGCATCCAGATTCAGCCTCCATGCCTGGCCTCGGGCAACTTCAGAACTCAGAACCAGCACTAAATTTTCCACTTTCCTGAGAGGAAAGTTTAGGATTAAGTTCAAAGACCTTACTGCACAAGTGGGAAAATTATAGGAGCTTTCAGTGTTCTGCAGCATTATCTTTGGGACTGAGCATTCAGCCTACCAAAGAAATGTTTTATTCCATCAGTTAACTTAAAAACAGCATTAATTTTCTTTCACTGCTTTGGTAAGTTGAACTCTTGACACACTGTATCTGCCTAACTCACATTTTCTCCAAACTTCTTAATGCAAGATAAAAACCCAGATCTTTCAAACCCATTTTCTCCAGCTTTACCATGGATTAGTGGGGAGTTGGTACAAACTGTCACAACCAATACAAACCCCCAGGACATCTCTGGAGTCCTGGAATGCAGGACTCATCTCCCCACAGACCACCAGCTCTTTACAAGCACTTTACAAGGCTTGAAATAGGCTTGAAATAATTAATCAGATTGCAGCCCTGATTGTCCCTTTCATATTGATGAGACGTTGGTCAGTGCAGTATCTGGATGGGGAAGGCAGGTGCCAGGAGCTGTTACTGCCAGAGGGAGGAGGCTGTGGGTGCAGCAGCCAACACACATCAAACAGGCCCCCGAGCAGCTCAGCTGTTGTACTGGATACACATAATTTGCTAAAAACAATTTCTCATTTTTAGCACACAGTCATCTTTCATCCTAATTTCCAAGGACACTAACAAAGCATTTGATTATGCAAATGAAGAACATGCCTTCGAAAGCACAGCTCCTTGCAGCTCTGTCATCTGCTGATAGCAATTACTCCACAGTGAGCAGGTATTTAGCACAAGTGAACAGCAAGGCTGGTGACACACTTTGTACTTAATTATAAAACAGAGAAGAAAATCATTCAGGACAAAAGATTTTGCTACCTCCTGTTAAAAATGTTTATCCTCTGCACTGAAAGGGATTTAATTGTCAACAGTGAAGTTGCAGATCAATGAAAAGAAGCACTTAGTGGGATTGCACAAGATGCTGACAATTCTTCAGTCATTGAGCTGCTTCTGGCCTTGATTTGAGAATGCAGAGTTCTTCAGTGCTGCAATGAAACCATTTATTTCACCCAGCTGTTGTTAAAGAGAACACTCTCCATAAATGTAACTCCTCTAGCTGTACACTGGGAGCATATGACAGCACTTATTTCATTTTTTTTAAAGCACCTCTTGATTTGGTACAAAGAGATGGGGTAAAGCTTTCCAGAGGGAAGAAAGTAGGGAATATCCAAACACCTGTCTGTCAGGAAATCCTGGCACTTGAGTAAATAAGAAGGAGCTGCAGACAGGTTTAACATCCTCACAGACCCTGCAAGAACTCAATCCTGCTCCAACACACACAGCCAAAGGTTTATTTCCAATAAAATCTCTTGACTTCCTAACCCATCCAGCTGGGAATCAATAAATGACATCATTAACTACACAGCCCCAAAGTATTCCACAGCCAGGCCCTGAGGGATGACTGAAGGGGGCTCCCAAAGGGGCTGGAACACTTCCCAGGTGGGAAGTGATGCTGACAAAGTCATTGGGGAATACTCTTTACTAATAATGGGTTTGTGATCAAGGAGTTTCACCTTCCCGTTTCAATTCTGCGTTTTAATCAAAGACATTCAGGTTTTGTCATGGCAATCTTTCTAAAACACACCTAGAAACACAGAAAGCCCTTGTGGGCCCAGGCTGTGCTTCCCACCCCTCCAGCACAAGGCTTTTCCCAAACTGCTGCACAAACCTTGGAGGCAGGATACAAATCCCACCTGCCCAACCATGAGCTCTGCTCCTGATCTCTGCTCAAAACTGTCTTAGACCCAAACACCTGGGAGTTTCTGCCAGGATTCTCTGGAATTGTGGCAAACACCTGGGGCTTTTAATGCACCTAAATCTCAAGACTTATAGAAACACAGAATGGGTTGGGTTAGAAGGGACCTCAAAGCCCATCCAGTGCCACCCCTGCCATGGCAGGGACACCTCCCACTGTCCCAGGTGCTCCAAGCCCCGTCCAGCCTGGCCTTGGGCACTGCCAGGGATCCAGGGGCAGCCCCAGCTGCTCTGGGCACCCTGTGCCAGGGCCTGCCCACCCTCACAGGGTGGAATATCTCCCCAGTATCCCATCCATCCCTGTCCTCTGACAGTGGGAAGCCACTCCTTGTGTCCTGTCCCTCCATCCCTTTCTCCAAAGCCCCTCTCTGCCTTCCTCTCTCCTCTTTTGGCTGTCACAACAGCACCCTGTGACCTGTCAGTGGGCAGAGCAGAAGGGTGGGAGTGCACTTCAAACCTGCCCAGAGGAGATGAGGTGACAGTACAAGACAATAATCAATTAAAACCAGAAAACACTGCAAGACTAGGTAATTTTCTCAATTATCAATAGGAACATGACCTCAGCTCAGGATTAACCCCATGAGAGGACAAGGAGAGGAAAATATCTTGAGTTTATTCATTGCCCCTCCTACTTATTGATTTGCCCTGGCTACAGATGCACAATATTCCCTGAAATGCCCATGACATCTGCTCATTCCACTTGTGTGTGACAGGATTACTTGAATGAGCTTGAACAAAACCAGCTTTCAAAAGCAGCCTGAAAGGTATAACCCTGTGAACACTGATGGAATGTAACCTGACAGCTCAGCTGAATACACCAAGGACCACAAGGATGTGTGTGATATGTTTATACAGCAAAATGACACATCTGTTCCCCCTGAGAGGTGTCACACCCCCAGCTCACCAGCCACACAGACCTGGCTCCTCTGTGAATTTGTTCTTTACAGCCAAAGAGTTTCTGATTTAAAAGGCATGATGCCAATATAAGCAGAGAGCTTAAAAACACTTGCTAACACTAAGATGGAGCTCAGCACGACTATGAGAATTCCCATTTTCAATTACAACTATTTCAGCTCAAGGAGACTTTGCTGAGCTTCCACATCCCAGTTCCTCCATCAGGGTCACTTTATACTCTTCTCATGCTTGGCACTATTTTCCTTGAGTTTCCAATGCTGCAGAGAAAAAGATTAATGTCAGAGAATTACAGAGTTGTTAAGGTTGGAAAAGCTCTCTAAGATCACTGAGTCCAACCCTGCCAAGGCCACCACTAACCCATGTCCTCACATGCCAGATCTGGACACCTTTTAACTCCCTCCTGAGCTGGTGACTCCACCACTGCCCTGGGCAGCTGTGCCAGGGCTTATCCAACCCTCTGCTCCAACTGCTCAGGAAGCATTCTTCTGGTCTGGGTTGTACCAACAAGGGCAGAAATGAGATTTTATTGTTTCTGGTCAACAAATTGTCGCATTAAATGTGTTAATTATATATGTCCAGTAACACCCATCTTTTTGCAAATTGTCTGAATTTCTTGGCACCTGAAAGCAAAATTCAAGCAAAGGTACAAAGTCAGTGTGATGGTTCTTGGGAGACACTCCTCACTCCTGAGGCAGACATCTTCAGGGAAGCTCCAACTGAGGTGTTTGACTCCAGAGACATGGATCCTCTGTGCCTTGCCCACACAGATCACTAAAAACACCCTGTAAAAATGCCTTTGCACACCACCATGAGCAGTGCTCACCTTCAGGACACACCAGCTGACCTGTCCATAGTGAACACAGCAGAGCAGCAGGGCAGGGTGGCTTTGCTATGAAGGAGGAGCTGTCTGGGAGGATGAGCACATCCTGAACACAGCAGCGGGAATGAACATGGGCTCACAGCCAACACAGCACCTCCAGCTCAGTTCAGCCCAGAGCCTCACTCATAACCTGAATATCCACAATAAATGGCAAGCAATGGAGATTAAAGTCAGATGTGCCCCACACTGTCCCTGGGATGTGGGTAATGAGCTGGCAGGACACAGGACTGGCACAGCAGTGTCCCACATCCAAGAGGACACCAACATTGGGGTGTGACGGCTGAGGCTGAGGATGGCCCCACACGTGGGGATTTTCTATCCAAACTGGAATCATTAGCCTGTGTATGATTCATAATAGCATTTGAAAAATGTCCTGTGGTCCTCACTTTAATTTTGATTCATGCTGTGCATTGCTGCTGAGGCTAATTGTTATCCAGCAATGATGAATCCAAAGCCTCCAGCCTCACGAGCAGGACTGTGCGGTGTTGCCTCCATGTGACAGGGAACTGTAATTCTAAAAGGATTAAAAGTTTACCAGCACAGCCATGTAAAGCAGAAAATGAATTGTTCACTCTTCTCATCTCTGTTTGGAAATTAGATTACAGGCTCCAAGTGAGCTGAAATACAGAATGAGGCAAATCTTTGTGATTAGCTCACAGGTGGCCAGTGAGCCTTTCTGTGCCTCAAAGGCTGGCAGATTCCCATTAGCTGCAATAATAAAAGAATGTGTACTTATCCCTCAGCCCAAACCCTGCCCTGTGCCAGCACAGCTACCTGCTGTGCTAATCCTCAGAGCCAATATCACCACCCTCAGCTGGGAGCTCAGAAGTTTGCTCAGCTGTCAGTTGGGATATTTGGGGTGTGTGGCTCACCCCTGCCCAGCCCCAGGCCCCACTGCATCCTCAGCACTGGGAAGGAACCGGGGTGCTCACCCTGCAGCCCCAGGCTGGCAGCAGCTGCTTCCCAGCACTGAGACCAAAGGTTCCAATTGGTACCATTCACCAGCAGTGCTTCACCTTCCTGTTCTCTCTGCAGAAGGCACCTGTGAGTGTCAGTACAGCAAAACCCACATTTTAGCAGAAATCAGGAGTCAGAGCTCACAAGTGGTGCAGAGCATCAGTGGTCCATTCCACCTGGGATTTGCTCCTCGCTCCTGCCAGCTGCAGATGCAGTGGGACAACAGGAGCCTCTCAGCCACAGCCCACACACAAGGAAACCTCTCCAAGCCCTCCCACCACGAGGCTGGTTCACACCAGGAACCTTGAGGGCTTCTTCTTCTGGCAAACTGATATCCCCCTGGCAGAACTGTGATAACTTTTTTATTATTTCTGTAAACATCTAATAATCCTCTGAACCCTCCTAAGCTCTCTACCTTAACATTACCTTCCACCAGGGAGCTCTACAACTCAACTTACAATTTCCTTTTCTTCCTTTTATAGAATCAATGAACCATTAAAATTGGAAAAGGCCTCCAGAGATCATCAAGCCCAACCTCTGACCCCCATGCACACTAAAGCACACCACAAAGTGCTGCCTCCTCTTGTCTTTTGAACCCTTCCAGGGATGGGGACTCCTCCACTGCCCTGGGCAGCCTCTGCCAGTGTTTAACCACTCTTCCAGTGAAGAAATTTTTTCCTAATATCCAACCTGAACCTTCCTTGGAATGTATGAGGCAGGGAGACGAGAACCCATCTCCTTATTCCCACACTACAAATTTGCTAGAATATTTCAATTTAACTTCATAAAATTTCTTTTACATGAAAAATTAAAAAAACCTGTTGAACAGTGGTGCTGTGGACCAGTGCTTGAGGCCCCAACCCTTGGCCCAGCCTTTTCCTGATGTGGGGCTGTTTTATAAGCTGCTCTGGGGAAACAGGTGGAATTGAAAGTAACCTCTGCCCTCTTCATTTTCTTTTTTCTAAAAGCACCCTTTGCCTGACCTGGCAAAGCTTGCTTCCGGTGCTGCTGCTGCTGGAGAGCTGCTCCTGTCCCTCACCCTGCACAGCAGCACCCACTGCAGGTCCTAAACCACCACGGCTCAGTGTGAGAGCCTCCCTCCAGTTATGCACATATTTAACTGGATGTGAAGGGAGTCACCTCCTGATTAGGCAGCAGCTGATTGATCTGGGGATTAATGTGACACTGACACCTGGGCTCAGAGGCACCAGCTGGCACTGCTGGGGCCTGGGGATGGACCTGCTCGGATCTTCCAGTCAGGGCATCAAAAGTGCCTCCAAACCTCCCTGCTGGCTGCTGCTGCAGCCCCTGGCAGCCAGACTGGGGGACTGAGTGTCCTGCAGCTGGTGGGGGTGGTGGACACTCTCCCCAGGCCAGCACATGGTGCTGGCTGTGTGCCAGAACCCCAGGCTGGGCCAGGCTGGCAGGGGGCCCAGGGGTCCCTGTGGCACCTCCCTGCCCAGGCAGGGCCATCCCAGAGCACAGGGCACAGCATGGTGTGCAGAGGGCTCTGCAGGATCCCCGCTGAGGGAGACTCCAGCCCCTCCCTGGGCAGCCTGTTCAGGGCTGGGCACTGCCCAGGGCAGGAGCTGTGCCTGCTGGGCAGGGGCAGTGCTGGGCTCAGTCCCTGCCCAGGGACAGAGCCTGGGCCCTGCTCTGCCCCTCCCTGCACACAGGGGCACCCAGGGACACACAGGGACACTCAGGGACACCCAGGGCTGAGGGCCCCTCTCAGCTGGGGCTCCTCTCCAGGCTGAGCAGCCCCAGCTCCCTCAGCCTTGCAGCCAAGGAACAAGCAGCCTGAACACTGCAAAACTGCCCACCAGGAATTCCCACTGTGTCTGGGTGACTGGTATGGAGAGGGAAGAAGACAATCTCCCAACCACTCCACAGCCCCTCCACTGGATCCATGCTCTGCAGAGTCAGCCTGGAATGCAATATCCCAACCTCTCCCATCCAGCATAGGTAACCTGTCGAGAGAGATTGTATTGCTCAACTTTTGTTTTCACCTCAACCGCTGAAGAACTCACATTTCATTTTATTTTTCCCCTCTCTGTTGATCCTCTCCAGGACCTTCCATCAGGGCACACATCACCCCATGGGAGCACTGCAGCTTGTGCTGAGCTCCCAGGCTCATCAGGGCACAGAGGAGGGGTTGCAGAGCTGGATCAAAGGGAGCTGATTCTGTCCTCCCACACTCCCAGGGACAGCCTGACTCCTTTCCCAGGGCTACAGCACTCTGGGTCACAGAACCATGGAATGGGTTGGGTTGGAAGGGACATTAAAGCCATTCCACCCCCTGCCATGGCAGGGACATCTCCCACTGTCCCAGGCTGCTCCCAGCCCTGTCCAGCCTGGCCTTGGGCACTGCCAGGGATCCAGGGGCAGCCACAGCTGCTCTGGGCACCCTGTGCCAGCCCCTGCCCACCCTCACAGGGAACAATTCCTTCCCAGTATCCCACTTAAACCTACTCTCTTTCAGCTTAAAAGAAAAAAGGCATTTCTGTAATAGTTTTGGTTTCCAAGAAGCAGAGGCAGGAAGAGACATCTAATCCAAACATCCTAAAATCCACAGGGCTGCAGGTGGCAGTGTCCAACACAAAGTTGAATCCCTTATAAATTATGAATAGCCCCCACCTGTGGTATGAAATCTCCATCCTGGATTGAGGGGAACCTTGACAAATAACATTTATTGAAGTTTAAGAAAAATACTTCAAAATTGGGGAAAAAAACTGCAGACACTTTCAGTTTTATAGTATTTTCTTTTCTCAAGGGGAGGTAAAACTAAACCCAAGCATTTACCGGGTGCTTGAAGACCAAATCAAGCACATATGATGTTTCAACAGCAGCCCAGTGAAATAATCAATAACCTCCAATTCCACTTATTGACTTTTGCACACCCTTGCAGGCATGAGACTCCCGATGAAGGCACTAGAATCACCAGATTGTTCAATTTGCTCTTGCTCAGATATTTCACACTGACATTTTTATGATGGTGTGTGGAAGCTTCTTTGAGAGAAGCTCTTGAAACTCAGAGTGGACTTTAGCTCCCCAAATTCCCTCTTTTGATTCATTTTGGGATCCAGGGCTGCTTTATGCATAATGGAAATATGAAATATTTCCCTCTCTCCATTTTATCCTCTCTTACAGCTTGAAGGAACTTCAGGAAGAAAAACACCGTCTGTTTAATCATGCCAGAATTACAGAAGATTACACATCTATAAACTGCATTTCCATGGGGAAAAAGTGCCTTTGTATGCCCCCACACCTCCCTGCAGTGTGGGGTTGGCTTCCCTGACACCCATCTTGTCTTTTTATGAGACTGTTTCAATAATATAATTCTGCACTCTCTAACAGCCACAATAACAACTTGTTTGGACCCCTGTGAACCAGCAGGAGCTCATTAAGTCCTAGAGAATGTTTGCAGCTATTTTGGCACGGGTGTGATTTGTTATGACATGGGAAAGCTCCACTATTTCACCAGTATTAATAGGTAATAGATATGCCCAAGCACATCCTTCTTGCAAGGCTACGAGGAGCTTTTAGCAATAACCCTCGAGGATGTGTTGGGCAAACTCATCTTGCAACACCTTCAAATATAGAGAGAAAATGATGTGAACTATGGAAAATCACTGTGATTCAGGGACAGTGCACTAGACTAGAAGATTAAAGTTCTGCTCCAGCTCCCTCAAGATGCAGTTAGGTCAGTGCTTGGCCCTGTTTCCTTTTCCAGGATTTAGATGATGAGCTTTCCAGGGCAGGGGCTGGTGTAAAACAAGAATCAGCTCTTGCTTAAGGCCTCTCTGTATTCATTTCATGAGAATAATAATAAGGATTTTAAAAGGGTCAAATTCAAGCTTGGCAGAATGCCAGAACTCCTCACTGTGGTTCAAAGAAAGCATTTGAGTAAGTAAATGTAAGATAAAATAATTTATTTCCTTGCACTACTCCCTGTTGTGTTTGAGATGTTTGAGAAGTACCTTGCTGGGTTTTTTCCCTTTCCTGTGAAGCTGACAGCCATGAGCATTCAATAATCATGTCCTGAGCTCATGTACCTGGTTTGCCATGGGGCCCTGACAACCACTGATACATCAAATAATAAATAATCCTTCCACAACCTGCAGAAGGCTGAAACTCTACTGATCTCCAGTGCAACAAAGCAAATACACAGAAAATCAATATAAATACACAGAACATCAATATAAAGACACAAAAATCAATATAAAGACACAAAAATCAATATAAATACACAGAAGATCATGTGGGCCCATTAATACTTAAGAAACTGTGGTGGCTCCATTCAACAGAACAACCCAGTGTGAGACACACATTTATCCCACAGGTGTGTGCACATTCTTGCACACTTGTGCACAGGTACACATACACAGCTGTGGCCATTGGCCCTGTGGGGAGGATTTATTATAATTATCATCAAAACAAGGCTGTCAAATTGATTCTGGGGGAAGGAGGGAGGGCAGCACAAGCAAATGGCTCTGGCTGCAGGTCAGGACCCACACTTGCTCCTCCTCACCCTCCACGTCTGGAGGGATGCAACCCCTCCTGCTCCCAGGAGATACCAAGCCTGACTTTTGTGTTGGAAACTCTCCAGCACTCACTTCCAGCTTCCTAAAGTTTGTGTCTGACTACAAGGGGGGGAAAAACACCTGTTTAACGATTACCAGCTACCACCAGTTTCACTGGAAACTGCCGAAAACGTTCAACAGCTCATCCTCGGGAGGGGTGAGGTGGTGCTACTATGAACACATGAAGGGTTTTCTTCAAGTTACTCCTCTTCCAGCAAGGCTGAAAAACTAACTCTAGATACAGAGTGAGTTTAGAGATAACCAGAAGGGTTTAGGAGACACAAAACTCTGTGGCCCGGGAAATTAGCACAGGAGGAGATCACAATAAGCACAGGAGGAGATCACAACCATTCCAATGATGGAATGGTTCGGGTGGGAAGGGACCTTAAAGCCCATCCAGTGCCACCCCTGCCATGGCAGGGACACCTCCCACTGTCCCAGGTGCTCCTAGCCACAATGTCCAGCCTGGCCTTGGGCACTGCCAGGGATCCAGGGGCAGCCACAGCTGCTCTGGGCACCCTGTGCCAGGGCCTGCCCACCCTCACAGGGAACAATTCCTCATTCCCAATATCCCATCCATCCCTGCCCTGCCCTATGGCAGTGGGAGCCATTCCCAGTGTCCTGTCCCTCCATCCCTTGTCTCCAGTCCCTCTCCAGTTCTGCTGTGGCTGTCTGTGAGGAAGGACTCTGCTGGCACTGCTCAGCTTTGGGGACCCCAGCAAAGTGACCCCAGCAAAGCCCAGTGCGTGCCCCTTCCTCTCCCACAGGACTCCATCCATTTCCTTTCTTCCTCCTTAAGGACAGAACAGCTCTGTGGCCATTTCACATCTCATTCCTGGACTCAAAATCCCTCTCCTTCCTCCTCCCAGCTCCCCACACCATCAGGCTGGAGCTCCTTCCACAGAGGTTTTTTTCCTGGTGCCAGCATGGCACAAATCTGCTCAGCAGGAGAATTTACCAGTCTAATCCACCTCCTTCACAAGGACCAGATTAGCTCTAAGTTAAACACTCTTGTTCCTTAAATTTCCTCCTTGTCACGATGCCATGGGAAGGTCTGAATCTTACAAAGAGCCTGAGGACATCCTGATGCCTCCCCATGAAGACAGAAAGCAGCCCGCAATGCCAAGATAAATCCTGGGTGTTAAACTAACGCCCAGCCTGGGGATGTGCCTGCAGCAGGGCCAGTGCCTGCAGCTGGAATTTGCTGAGTGACATCTCCTACTCTAGAAGGACTTGTGACACACTTGTGCAAGTTATCAGCTGCAGAGAAATCAGCTCAGTTTGTGCTGTAGCCACAGGAGCCCAGGGCATGAATCCACCCACGCTGGCCATGCTGGGGCCTCTGCAGCAGCCTGTGGCCACAGAGACAGCTCCACAGAGGGGAGAGATGGAGCAAACCACCTCTCATCCCAAACCATGGCCCTGCAAGTGGCAGCCAAACAGGCAGCTGTGCTGGCTGGAGAGGGGATGGCTCCCCTCGGGTGTGACTCTGGCCTGGCAAAGCCCAGAGCACACCAGGAGCTGCCTGCAGCCCAGCTTCCCCCTCCTCTCCGGGCTGCCAGGATTGGTGCTGCTCTCACCAAACACAAAGTAAAAATCTCCCTAAGCTTCAATAAAACAGCAAAGTGTTGCTCCCAGCCAAAGACCAGAGCACATTTCTGAAGCAACTGATCTTCTTTTCACCCTTTTCACCCACAAGCCTGGAGAGATCACAGGCCCTTTGCTGGACCCTGGTAAAACCCACAGTGGCACATCCAGCCTGGCTCACCCCTCCTCTGCTCCACACAGCCAGGAACACTGCAAGGCACTTGACTCCTGTCCCAGTCCCTGTGGCCAGCACAGCCCTGCAGAGACCCATCCCTGGGTCACAGGATCTGCTGGAGGAGGGCAGGACCCGTCACTCTCTGCACACAAACCCTCTCTGTATCACCTGAAGACAGCTCAAAGCAATGTTTGCAAAACCAGGTTAAATATCAGTGCATGACATCAAGCACTGGCTTCTCTAATTTTGTATTTTTAACATCAGATAAAAAAGGAAAGGAAGATTTTCTCCTGAATGTCTCTTTAAAGATTTTCCAACAGCTTACGCACAAAGCATTTAGACACTTTAATTTCCACTCCAATATGAATACTCTAACCCCAAATGAAACTTATTAAAAATTAAATTCTTATATTAAGTTTAAGATGTGTCTCTTTTCTCCCCAGGTCCCATTAAACACTCTCCCTACACACAGTTTAGAAGACAGAAGAGATCCTAGAGAATATTTACAAAGAGAACAAAACCCCCTGAGGGTTTTTATGTTACTACAACATTAATCTATTTTAATCACACAACAGATTAAAAACAAACAACATTAAACGGTTCTGCAAAGTACAGACCAAAAGCCTATCTTTGTTGCATAAAAAAAAAAAAAAAAACCTCAGAAAAAAAACCAAAAGTGCTTGGAAATAGGGTTATTATGGTGTTCCACAGAGACAGAGCACAGCAAAATCAAGATTGGGCCACTGAGCTATGCATGGGGAGATCACAGAACCACAGAGTGGGTTGGAAGGGACCTTAAAGCTCATCCAGTGCCACCCCTGCCATGGCAGGGACACCTCCCACTGTCCCAGGCTGCTCCAGCCCCAGTGTTCAGTCTGGCCTTGGGCACTGCCAGGGATCCAGGGGCAGCCCCAGCTGCTCTGGGCACCCTGGGATTGCTTCAGCAGGTATTTCTAGCATTAATCTTGGTCCCTCTGATGTCCTCACTATTTCCTCCAAGGCAATCCCAGCCCTGCTCTCACACCGTGCCCTTTCCCAGGTGTGAGCATCCCCTGGGCACCCACAAACCCTGACTTCAGCTGCTCTTAGGGGACGGAGCCCAAGGAGCACAGGCTGCTCCTCAGAGCTTGAGCAGCTGCTCTGAACAGCTCTGGTTTCTACCCCAGGCTCTGAGATTTTATTCAGCTTTTAATTATTTACATCTATTTGGACAGTTTTGGTGCAGTGAACTCAAATATCTATTGAGCTGTCCACAGGTCACTGCCCTGAATCACCCCAGTGCATTTAGAGGCTGGGGCTGTCAGTGGCCTGGACATCTCACCTGATGCTCAGGGCTGCTTTTTCTCTTCTTGAATAACCCAGATAATTGTGCTTTTGTAATTGAGCTTGTCATCTCCCTGCCCACAGACTCCTGCTGAGGAACAGCAGCATTCTCTGGGATCTTGCTGCATCCCAGATGAGATCCATACAGCCAAATCTTTCTAACAGCTAAAAGCCAATGTGCTCCACCACAATTTTATAGCCACCTTCGCCCTGAAGACATTGGATGGGAGCAGTTTCTTTATACCTAAAGAAACCACAAAGAAAAAAAGAATTGGTCTTGTTCAAAGGCAAGGAGCTGCTAAGATTCCCTAAATCAAGTGGAAGCACTTCACAGGGATGCTCTGATAACACAGGGTGCTCCAGGCAGCCCTTTTATCTCAACACTGCCAACTCAGCTGCCAAAGCATCCAAAACCTTCAAGGGAATGATTTGTGTGGTTACCCCAGATTTACCAGGAGATAGAGCTCACACTCAACATCAGTGGGAGCAGCTGCAGTTGCTCCTGGCAGCATCACTGAGGGTGTGGAGGGGGAAGGTGCAGGGGGTTCTGCACAACAATCCTATGAAAATCTTCCACTATGTTTATTCAGTAGATTTACTCCCAACGTGGTGCAATCCCTGACAGGATTTGATTACTTCATCCCAACATTCTTTCTTCCCAAACCAGCTGCTGCAATGGATAATCCCCCCATTCACCGTGGAGGACAAAGGGGAGGAATGAGCAGTCCCTGCCCCTGGCTGCACTTTGGGGTGGCTCTTCACAGGCTGAGCCCTGGGAGGGAGCACTGCAATCCTGCTGCCCTGCTGGGATCAGGGGACATCCACCTCCCTCCCTCTCCAGGACCAAGCACTGACACACAGCCCAATAAAACACTCCCAAAGCCTGTCAGAGCAGGTGCAGCACCCAGAGATTCCCATGGAAATGTTTTCATGCCAGAGATGTGGAATGTCTGCCATCTGTCACCCCCTGGGTGACACTGCTGAGGGACCCCAGAGGTCACCAGGCCTCGGGAGAAGGAAGAGACCAGTTGTGGCCACAGCAGCAACACAGGGACAGGACACAGAGGATGACACAAGGACTTCACTTAACTAATGGCAAATATGCACAAAGTGTAAATCTCTGCCTAGGTGAGATCACAGAATCTCAGATGGTTTGGGTTGGAAGAGACCTCAAAGACCATCTTACCCACCCTGCCATGGCAGGGACACCTCCCACCATCCCAGGCTGCTCCCAGCCCTGTCCAGCCTGGCCTTGGGCACTGCCAGGGATTCAGGGGCAGCCCCAGCTGCTCTGGGCACCCTGTGCCAGGGCTGCCCACCCTCACAGGGAAGGATTTCTTTTTGTATCCAGCCTAAACCCATTCTCTGTCCATTTGAAGCGATTTCCCTTTGTCCTTGTAAATAAACTCCCTCCATCTTTCTTGTTGGCTCCCTTCAGACACCAGAAGGTCACAATGAGGAGATCCTTCACTGCTCTTACAGCCTGATAAAACTTTGTAGTGTTTTCAGTCTCAAGTGTAAAACCTACCACAAGTCAATGCCCCCTCTTAGAAACCTGCTTCAAAAACCAGAGGATGTATATTCAGGGCTTTCTTTATTTGCCTTGCAGTTTTTAGCCTCATGAAAGGGAATGCCTTTCACATAATGATATTACCTAAGGATAACAACAAAAAAAAAGATGATGAGACTTCAGATAAAATCATGAAAGGCAGTAATGCTGCATCTTATTACCACTCCATGGTAATTCAGCTTCTCTTAGTAGTGGTAAGAGCCTCTCTAAGAGCAGACAAGAGCTGCTGTTGAGCTCTGCTAATGATGCAGGAGATGGAACTGTGAGGCAGCAGCATCTTCCAGGTCCCCACACTTGGCAAGGTAACATTATCTCTGCATTTTACAGGTTTTCACACTAAAAAAATCACTCTTCCAAACCATATGCAATAATATTGTGAATGAACTTTATTCTGTTTAAGTAACCATCAGCCCACAAAAGGAAGAAATGAAGTAGCTGTGCCACGGTGAATGGATGGTGTAAATGTGTGTCAGTGCCACCATGAGGAGCTGAATCTCTGCAGGGCTTTTTTATTCACCTGTGTGAAACTGCAGAGGCACCATACCCACACCTGGATTTGAACCAGCTGCTGCAGCTAGGAGACATCAGCTTTAAAACATACCAGGAAATACTTCAGGATCATAAATGCTCAGCTCCACGTTTATCCAAGCTCCTGGCATGCCACCTTTGAGTCACAGAACCATAAAATCACTAAGGGTGGAAAAGACCTCTAAGATCATTGAGTCCATTAAAAATGACTTCACAACATCCCCTCTCACACAGCACAGTGTGAGGACAGGGCCCAGTTCCCATCCTGACCCTTTACCATTCCAAATCTTCAAGTACCCACCCAATGTGCAGCTTCAAAGGATCCCAAACACCATGTGGGAGTGAGTGTGGATTGAATACTGACTCAGAAGGAACAGCACCACTGTCTGCAGCAGCAACACAAGGGTGAGATCTCAGCACTCTCACAGTCAAAGGGCTTGGGGAAAAGTGTGAAGAAAATTTTTAATCTTCCTATTCCCAAAATAATCCTGGGTATCCATTCCAGAACTCCAATTTTGGATATCAGGAATGGCAACAAAGCAGATCATTGAAGCAAGAGTTATTTAGGGAGGAATATTTCACCCAAATAAGTGCAATGATTATTGGTTGCAATATCTGATACACAAGAAACACAGCAAAGGAAAACAGAGCAAGAAAAACTTTCTTCACTTGGTCTATTTTCTTGAAATTTAATTTTCAAGAGATTCTTGATGCCAGTCTTTTCCCACACAGTTTGCAGTCAGGTCTCATTAAGTCTGGGAGTTGGGGCTGGGCTACCATGTATAGCCTCCTCTTTGCTAAACAACTCCTGTCCCACACTAAAAGAATAAAATTACTCCTACTAAATGGATTTCACTTTTTTCAAAAACAGAAGAACACGTTATCTTCCAGACTTTAAATTCCAATACAGCCAACTAAATTAAAACAAAGTACACACTACCAAATGTTCTCACTAATAAGACTAAAATCACTCTAGAAACTGAACATCAGTTAATCTTCCAGCTAAGAATATCACATAGAGAAGACAAGAGGATCTTGCCAGGAATCTTAAAATGAAGACTGATAAGACAAAAAAAGCCCTCACAGCAGCTTGTGCTCCAATAATGTTCTGGTTGGTGGTTAATGCCCCCAGCACCAAGGGGTGCTCAGTGACACAGGGCCATGGCACTTTCCCAAAATCATCCCAGGAAGGAACAGTCCAGAAGGGTTATACTTAACACAGTATCACTTTCAGGCTAAAAAAGTGCTTTCAGCTACTGAATCCCTTTCTGAAAGAGGGGGCCTCGTGTTTGGGCTTCAGCACCTGCCTCTGCTGTGCTGCTGCCATAACAGAGGAGTGGAGCTCTGAGTGCTGCCCAGTCTCCTCTGGCTGGACACCCCAGGCTGTCACTGCTGCCCTGGGACCAGGCTGGCCCCATCCCCAGCCCCATCCCCATCCCCATCCCCATCCCCATCCCATCCCCATCCCCATCCCCATCCCCATCCCCATCCCCATCCCCATCCCCATCCCATCCCCATCCCCATCCCCATCCCCATCCCCATCCCCATCCCCATCCCCATCCCATTATCCCATCACCATCCCATCCCCACTCCAGGGCTGGGGCTCCCAGGGGACACAGGCACTGCACAGCCATCACAAAGCTCTGCTTGGGGAATGGGCTGGAGCAGGGAAAGGGCCATGGACTGGTTGGGGATCCCACAGCTGCTGCAGACTCCAGGAGAATCCCTTCTCCAACTCCTTGGACAGCTCAGCCCGAGTGACCAAGCAGAGGGAAATGAGAAAGATCAGGAACTTGGACCTGTTCTGAGCCTCTGCAGTGCCTTCCTGGAGGAGGATTTAGCTCCTCTGGGTCTGCTGGGCAGCCCCAGGGATGAATCCCAGCCAGGACAAAACCACAGCAACACCTGGCTCACCAGGAGATTCCAAGTGGGAAATCTGATCACTGACCCAGGCTGTTGTCAAGCTCATTAAATTAAAACATCTCAACAAACCCTACCAATATTACCAGAACTGAAATGAGTTTCAGAAGCTTTTCCCTTGGGAGTGGAGGAGAGTTATCAGTCAAGCCCAAACGTGAACAAGACCTAAGCAAGAGCTAAAAAGCAGAGGAATTCCAACCCTGCCTCTCATCTGCTTCTTGGAAAGCCATTTCTTAGATAACTAAAAGGCAGATAAATAATAGAAAAGGATCTGCACTAAGTAGATAATTTGTTTTCAGGGATGTAAGTGGCAAATGCTGAATTTCTTTTTCATCTTGCCTTGAGTTGCAGCAAACTGTCACTCTTACATGGGCAGCAAGGGAAAAACATACTTATTATTAGAAAACAATCACTGCCAGATCTGATAACAATCTGACATTAACAACTGTGGGGATTCTGCTGCCAAGGATGTCTTGTGTTATTTAGAAAACAGAAAATAAAAAATTCCTGAGGGGAGAAAGCACACAAACAAATAATTGTTTTACATCCTATTAATAAACCTCTACAGCTCATGCCTCCCTCAGAAAACGCTTATGGTCCTGCTATCGCCTTCCAGAGCAAGTTACCAAATGCCATTTACCATTCCTGAGGTTAAAAAAACCAATCCCAACTGCCCTAGAACCTGCCACAATCACGGGCAGTGCTGTTTTCCTCCAGCCTTTCTGCAGTGGGACATGACCTCCTTTTGTAGTGGCTCCTGCTCCCCACAGCCAAGGCTGGAAGGATTTACTCCCTCCTTTATTTTTCCAGTCTTAATCCTTGTTTGCAGCTCCAACAGCAGCACCATTCACACAGCCAAAGACATTCCAGAGGTCAAGATCAGCTTTCAGGTGACTTGAGCTGGGTACAAAACTCTCCACTTGGCTTCTGACTCCCAGCTTCAACCAGTGGGAGATCTGTCAACCCACTGACCCCATCCAAACCCAGCTGAAGCCTTTGCACAGCAAATATTTTGGCTGTACCTTCTGAGGATGCACCTCAGTGGAGCCCAATGTGCACAGGCAGTGACAGCATTGAGTGAGGGATAAAAAAACAGAGGGTTTTTGAGTTTCACCAAAGGCTGTAGATAGTCTGACTTCTCCACAACAGATTAAGAAGTCACAAAAAAAAAAAAATCAGAGCTAATCACAGCATTGAAATGGCCAGAAAACCATATGCAGATGCATCTAAATAGGTGAAGTAACAATCTAGATGGTTCAAAAAAAGGAAGACAATTTTTCATTTTAGTTTTTACATGTGTCTTGCAAGACTCAGCCACAGCAGGCACTGCAGCTGCTGAAGTTCCTGTACTCACTGAAGCCACTAAGCTGATTGAAACTCCTGTGCCCACTGCTCCTGTTGAATTCACAGCAGAATCCTCCTCAGTCGTTGGGGTTTTTTACACAGTTGATGCTACAGTGTGTACTGCAGTTTCTTACTGAGCTTGTTCTCAAGATTTTATACAAAAGTTTTTTTTAGGCAAGTTGAGGTTCCCTGTTTGCAGACAAAGTGGGGATTTGAGTGGGGTGTGTGGAAAGATTTTTCACAAAACACTCTTCCAGCTGAAAATTAAGTTCTGTTTCTTCACTGGTATTTTCTGGAGTTCAAAGTAAACCTTTACATCCTGCACCATTCTGCATTACTGTCCTCACCCCTTAGTAATGAACTCCTGTGAGTTAAACCCTCAGCTGTGCCCCCAGGCACACAGAAGCCACTCCAGCAGTGAAATGGGATAAAAGCTGCAGCCAGGTCTTGAGCACATCACAGAAATCTCTCTGTCTTTAAAGGCCCAGGAATCCTCTGCACTCTCATGGCCATTCCTAAACACAGGCATGTCCTGGATTGCTCCACATGGTGCTGGATTTAAACCAAGCCACTGCCCAGGACTGGCTGGGGCAGGAAAAGGCATCCAAGAACCACGAGGAGCCCCCAGCAGTGCCAATGTCTGAGCAGGGCTGAACCTGGAGGGCACAGAACCACAGAACCATGGAATCCTGAATGGTTTGGGCTGCAGGGGCCCTAAAGATCACCTCATTACACCCCTCTGCCACATACTGAACTTCATCTAGCTCCAACCCTCCACAAAATACCAAAGCTCTTGAGGAGAGATGCCCCAATCTCTCTGATGGTCCCTGGAACCAATCTCTCTGATGGTCACCTAACAGGAGACTCCCTGCCTGGACCTTCCTCCTCCCCTGTGCTCTTCACTGTCCTTGTTTTGTTCTGGCAGCTTGGGTCGGGTTTTTCCCTGCAGTGGTGGAACACAGAGCTGGTGCAGTGTGTGACCCTGACAGCCCTGCAGCTGCTCCTGCCCCAGCCCAGCCCTGGAGCTCCTCTCCTCACCCTCTGCAGTTCCTGCCTCTGGAGGGTGACCTGGGCACCGACCCTCCCCGGATGTGAGTGCAAATCACTTGCCAAGTTTAGCTTCAGTCTGACTGTGCCTACCAGGGAAGGGTCACTTACAGACTCCATCATCTCCTCCCTTGTCTCAAAAGATTATAATTTGTCCATTGCAATTCACATCAGGATGCAATTTGGCAGGTAAGTTAGAAGTCTGGAGGCAATTATTTTTCTTTCTTTGGAGAAATGGGTTATATTCATTCAGTTATTTCTCAGTTATTTATTTTAGATGGAGCACAGGGGGGAAAAAAGGGAAAGGAAAACAAGATGGGTTTAGATTTTATGATAGGATTGACACTTGATGTTTTGACATCTTAGCAGGGTTGATTATACTGATATATGCAATCCATGCATCTGATTCTACCCAAGAGGAAAGGGCTGTAACAAAGTGTCTCAGCTCTTGCAGCCAGGTATTCATGTGCCAATGAAAACAACCATTATGGCAAATCCTCAGGACTCACCCCACAGAACAGTCACAGCTATTATTAGCCAGTGTAAATCACCTCATTTGTAACAGATGAGATTTCTTCCTTTGAATCCGATGAGTGATGTGCTGCTCTCAGCTTACCAGGAAACACCTTTCTTAAACCAGTGATTTTCCTTAGAAACACGGCCAAAAACTACATTTAAATTATACTTAGGTTTTTACAGCAGCACAAGTGACAGGGACCTTCCTGCCCAGGAGCTGACCCTGCTCTGACCTCTCCTGCCAAACACACCCCTGATGTTCACACCATCATCCAGCCTTGCCAGTGCTGAGGTGTTCTCTGGACACCACAAATTAAAGGATTAACATCCAGATCTAAGGAATAACCTGGACAAAACAGAAAGGATTAAATATGGATGAATGGATTTTCCCCACCACAGCCTCCTTGTACAGCTTTGGTGGACTCTGGTGGAGGTCAAGACAAGTCTTCTAGCTGCATTTTTCCAGACCCTGCTCTATTACTTATATTTTCACTATTTTCTCTATTATCTCTTTACCCTGTAAATATGGTTTCCATATGGCTCAAAGAACAACTACCAGAAGCCTTCCCTTTTCTCATTTGTGCTCACCAGATGGATTTGGAAAAGAATGACTGAGCCCAGATCCGGCAGCAGGTCCCAGGATGGACTCAGCCCTGTGTTGCCCTTTTGCAGCATCCCAGAAGGGTTTGGCTGGGAAGGGACCTCAAAGCCCATCCAGTGCCACCCCTGCCATGGCAGGGACACCTCCCACTGTCCCAGGCTGCTCCAATGTCCAGCCTGGCCTTGGGCACTGCCAGGGATCCAGGGGCAGCCCCAGCTGCTCTGGGCACCCTGTGCCAGGGCCTGCCCACCCTGCCAGGGATTTTCAATCTCACTCTACTCTCAGTTACCTTCCTATCAATCACTAAACCCACTCCCAAACTCATTTCCATTTAAAAAAGCAAATTATTAGAAAAGAGTGGTTCCAGAACTCCCATTTCTTGGAGCAAGTGGTTACTTATTTTAGCAGTTAAAAAGAAGAGGCAGTAAGTTTTATTTCAGCCAATTAAAGAAGTTCCACGTGAGCTCCCTGTCAGCCCCAACCCATTCCACGTGAGCAAAGCTGCCACTGAGACAGTTCAATGAGCCTCAGCCTAGAATAAATTTGCCAGATCAGATCTTTACATGAAAACTGAATTTTAGGAAACTGCAGCTTTTCTTGCAAATCTTTTCAGGCACCAAGCCCTGCAGAACAGCCAGTGAGATTTCCCTGACATTCCAGTGGAAGGCCAAGTTTTACCAGAGACTGCAGAGATTTTAAGTCACAGTATAATCTCACCTCCAGGTTCTGGGGCCCACTTCCTCTGTCAGTTAACCTGTCAGCCAACAGTCAGCTCTAATTAATTAAATCCTTTTTTAACGAAAAGAATTTGCCTTCAGCACAGTCTGTCAGCTCCAGAACCGCTCTCCAACTGGGACATGTCACAGCAAACCCCATAAATACCTGCAGGGAACCCAACACCAGCAGCCACCTCACACTCCCCTTGCCTTCTGCAGACACTTCTGTTATTTTTCCACGTCTCTACCCTGCTGCCACAAGAGGCTCTTTCCTCCTAAAAGCTGCCCTTGCATTTGGCCCTGATGCACCTTTGTCCCAGCTGCTTGCAGATGTTTGTGAATCCCTCATCCGAGAGCAGAGGGGCTCCCAGACAAAACCCTGACACCAGAGGCCTCTGAGAACACCTTTTATGGGAACACTCAGGCTCTGAGATGGAGATTCCTCAAAATGCACAGCAGCAGACATCCAGAACCCTGGCTCCAAGAACAAGACTTTAGACTGTTTCTTTTCAAATTATCAGTGACAGACTTTGTGTGTTCTGTGGACACAGAGTGCACAGACACACCACACCCCCATCCCCTGGGGCAGCCACAGCTGGGGAAGATCCCCAGACACCATCCCTGTGTGTGCCTTCCCCAGGTGGGAGGAGCTGGACACAGGGAGGGAGCTTTGCTCTGGGTGTACTGCATTAGGAAAACAGGGATAATCCTGTGCTAATGATCCCCCTGCTCCCCCTGACTTCAAAGGGCCTGGGATCACAGCTGTAATCTTCTGCAAGTGTTAGCAAACAAAATTACAAGTTTTAACTCTACAGGTTCCAACAAATTCCCCTTGCCCTCAGTGCAGCAACAGACTTAAAAATAGATGTAATGAGCATCTCTGGATCTGCATAAATCCCCTCTGGAGTTCAGTAATGATTTCATTTCTGGCAAGACACCATGTCAAACGAGGGAGCATTATTAAGAACATACATATATTTATGTACCTGAAAGTGCATTCCTGCAGATGCTCAGGGAGAAAAGGAGGCTGTGTAATTTTGGTTTACTTTTAAAGAACATGATTGTAACGGTGTGGAACTCTAAAGCCTTTTGTTCTCAGAACTAATTGCAGCTCTCCAAGGGATGCCTGAATCTACAATTATTTTTATATTTGAGAAAATGGGATTTGAAGGTTTATCATGGAGTGGTTGGGGTTGGAAGGGACCTTAAAGCTCATCCCATTCCACCCCTGCCATGGCAGGGACATCTCCCACTGTCCCAGGCTGCTCCCAGCCCTGTCCAGCCTGGCCTTGGGCACTGCCAGGGATCCAGGGGCAGCCACAGCTGCTCTGGGCACCCTGTGCCAGGGCCTGCCCACCCTGCCAGGGAACAATTCCTAATTCCCAACATCCCATCCATCCCTGCCCTCTGGCAGTGGGAGCCATTCCCTGTGTCCTGTCCCCCCATCCCTTGTCCCCAGTCCCTCTCCAGCTCTCCTGGAGCCCCTTCAGACACTGAAGACCACAAAAAGGTCATTCCAGAGCCTCACAGCAAAGCAGCTCCAACCCCTGGAGCATCTCATGACCTCCTCTGGATTCATCCCAACCTTTCAAGTCCTGTACTCAAACACAAGCATCTCTGATCCTGCTGCTGTTTTGTTCCTAATCTGCCCAATAAATGTGAATTATTGCTCCATGCAGCTCCCACTTCACACCAGGGCTGCTGGTGCATGAAATGCCAGGAATGGGATTTCATCCCAGGAATGGGATTTCATGCCAGGAATGTGCTGCTGACAAGGCAAGGTTCAGCACGTCCATCAGCAAAGCACCCTCAGGAAATTCACTCCTGGCTGAGGTGTTGTTGTTGAAAGAAGAGAAATCTCAAACACACCGTGTCAGAAAGTATGTGCTGCCTCCACCTCCCCTTACTCCTCAGGGGAAAAGGTAAATAGAGTATAAGCAATTTTCTTAAAAAGAAAAAAAAATCTAACCTGCCTGAGACATAGGGAAATCATTTACCTTTTCCTGTCAGAGCAAGTTCTCTGCCTGCTTTTTCCATATTAAAACCACAGCCCAACAGAATGGATTCACTCCATCCACAAAGGGCAAAGTTTAAGTTGCAGATAGAAAATGAAAGCCCAGTGATAAAATCTGGGTTTTAAGCACTGCTTAAATTCCATGGTTAGCCAAAGGAAAGCAAATAAAACCTAAATATTCAAATGGAGACTGCTAAAGTCTGTTTATCATTTCCTGAAGAAGCAGCTCAAAGACAGAATCCTATTCCCTGCCTCCTGTTTGCATTTGGAAATTACTTTATCCATAATATGTTTACTAAAATAAGCAATATGAACACATAAATTCTGAAAGCAGACTTTTACCCACAAACCAGGCTGATCCCTGAGCTTTGAAGTCTCCATAGCTGTCCTGGTTATTTTGGCCACTCCTCATTCTGACTGCTAGCAGCAGAAGAATCATAAAACATTGCAGAAAAATGCTACAGATTCTTTGCCAAAACAAGTAACATTTCCCCTGTAGCATCCTTCTGAATCACTTCCAGTAACATCACAATGCTGCTTCTCCTCTCCTCCCCACGTTCTGCCCACCAAACCTTCCTGCCTGAGCTCAGCAAACAGCAGGAGCAGGAACAGAAACATCCTCATCCCCTGCTCAGCTGCTGGGCACACACTGGGACTGAGCTGGCAGAAAATCCCAACTTGGTGCTCACTCACAAGCACAAAAAGGAGTTCAAAACTGCTAAACAGGAGCAGTTCCAGGAAATGTCAGGTTACAGAGTCTCTCACACACTTGTGAATATACCTATTTTATTATATCCATGAAGTCACACAGGATTGGCAGTATCAGCTACTCAGAGAACCCCAAAAGGTTTGGGTTGGAATGGACCTTAAAGCCCATCCAGTACCACCCTGCCATGGGCAGGGACACCTCCCACTGTCCCAGGCTGCTCCCAGCCCTGTCCAGCCTGGCCTTGGGCACTGCCAGGGATCCAGGGGCAGCCCCAGCTGCTCTGGGCACCCTGTGCCAGGGCCTGCCCACCCTGCCAGGGAACAATTCCTCATTCCCAACATCCAACCTACCCCTGCCCTCCTTCAGTTTAAGCCATTCCCTGTGTCCCCAGGCCCAGCTGTGAACTCCAGGCTGTTTCCCTGCAGCTCCCTGGACACCCCAGAGCCCCTGGGGAAGGGCAGCAGCCAGCACCCCCTGAGGATGTGGGGCTGTGCCCCTGTGCCATGTGCTGTTCAAAGGGCTGCAGGACAGTGACTGCCCCAAAGGGACTGTCCTGATTTTGGGGACCCTGGTGCAGCCATCACTGCCTTCTCCACAGACAAGAGGTTTCATTGCTTTTGTGTAAACTGTCAGAGCAATCAAAACCATCATTAGAGACAAGTTACCAGCTAACCTAATTTTTAAATATGCACAGCAATCAGCTTTAAATTAATTATAATATCAGACTAAAAGGCACAGATGGATCACTTCCTGTCACACCCACTGACCCCCCAAAGATGACAGAGTGTGAGTGCTGCTGCTTTTTCATTATTATTTCATCAAATGCCTTTGTTAAGCCTTTGTTCCAAGTTGCCAGCCCTGTACCTGCAGGAAAATGACCATGACTTGCCCTGGGCTGCTGAGGAGATCCCACACAGCATCCCCAGCTGTCCCCCGTGTCCCAGCACTCTCTGAAGCGTGGTGGCTGCTGTCACCAGGGGCTGTGCACACTGCAGGCTGTGGCAGCTCACTGTGCTCAGGGTTTGCTTCACCCAATTATTTGTTTGTCACTTGAGAGACCTCTGCATCGAGCAGGTATTGTCAAGTTATTTTTGGCCCTGATATAGTGGCAAAACATAATGAGGCCTTGAGGTGAACAACCAGCCTGGCAGCAAGGCACTGAGCTGATGTGCTGCTGAAAGGCTGGAGAGCAATTAGGTTATTTGAGTAAGAGGAGATGCTGGACAGGGCATGTGAAGACAGAGAAAACAAGCTTAAGTATGAAAACACCAACCCCCTCCTTCAAGTTGTCAGCTATTTAAGCAAGGTGTTAATTTACTGCAGGCTGGATTGTCGACAAACTTAATTTTTTTATTAATTCAGAAGATGCACAGACTTGTCCCACATGCACACATTGCCCAGCCCTTTGCAGACAAGTGGAACAGCTTGCCAGATGATTGTTATCACCATTTAATTGTATTACAGAGATTCCCACAAGTGCTGGCTGTGAGCCTGGCGTGCACAGAGTGAGGGGCTGTGCAGGCAGGGCCAAAGGTGGTCTGGGGAGTGATAACTCAGGCTAGGAGTCAGCATCAGACACAGAGAGCAGATCCAGAGGCAGATGGAAAACCAGCTCAGGGCAGGCCCATCCCCCCCCAAGGCAGGCACAGAGTGACCTGAGGAGGACAAGGGTAGGGACAAGTCCTCCCCTTGCTCTGTGGGTGTCCCCTGGTGTCCCTGGCACTGGGCAGTGATGCTGTCACACCCAGGGAGCCCCCAACACACAGCTGGCACTGCACTGGGCTCTGCAGGGACACCCTCAGCACCAGCTGAGCTCTCACTGTGGGAAGTGCTTCTGACTTGTCTGACTGATCAAATTGGGCTTTATCTGCCCAAAGTGCATCACAGAAGTGCACACAGCATCTGATGGCCCTGATCTTTTAAAGAATCATAGAATGGGTTGGGTTGGAAAAGACCTGAAAGCTCATCTCATTCCAACCCCTCTTCCATGGGACACCTTCCACTATCCCACCTTGCTCCAAACCCCATCCAGCCTGGCCTTGGGCACTTCCAGAGGGTCACTTTTAGAAGATATTTATTTTTGTAAAATATTTATGCAGATACACCTACCTCTAGAGATAAGCCCCTTCCAAGTACAAATTCACAGGTCACTAATTTGGCCATAACATATCTAGAGAAACCACTGGGAAAATACAAGAGCAGGTACAACAGCCAAGTTTTAGGAAGGGACACTGACCTCCAGCATGGAAAAAAGCTGTTGGACAAGAAAAATGACCTTTGCAACACAGAAATAAGAGTTTTCTAATTCAACCCATAGAGGCAGTTGGTTTTGCTCTACCCTTCCAAGTGGTCAAGGACGAGGTTCTGCAGCCTAAGGTTATGATTTCTCCTGGAGCCTGGACTGAGCAGTCTCAGGGAGCTGTGTGCTCATGGCTGTGGCTGAGGGCTGGCTGCAGATGCCAGGACACCTCTCCAGCTGCACAGGGAGCAGCCCCACAGGCACAGGAACATCCCCAGAGCAGGGTGAGCTCATCCCTCTGAGCACTACAGGCTGCTGCATTCTGAGGGCTGCTCACCCTGTCTGCAGCCAGACACAACTGTTCAAGTATGAACTGAGTTACAAAGAGCTGCTTGCTCAAGAATGTCTTCAAAATGACTCTGGCTGGAGTGGCCTTAGATGTGTCTGATGCAGCCATGGGATTTCTCTTGGCATGGTGAAAGAGGTGGAACTTGGTGTTCTAGGGCTGCTCCTGAGCATGCTCTCATCCCTGAATGTGTTCAGAGAGCCTGGCATAACCCTTCCACACTGCTCCTTCCAAAACCCTGACTGCTTTCCATCTTTCCACCCACATGGTAAATCTTTCCCAGATCCCAAAGGCTCTGCAGGCTGTGCATTCAAACAGCAACAATCCTCATCTCCAAACCAACACCCACTAGACTGTGAGGAACACAGGGCTGAACTCCTGGCAATGAATAAAGACCAGAATGAAGACCAAGATCATTCTTCTGTCTTTCCTGATGAGGAGGTGAGGTGAGAGCCCAGGAGAGCTCAGCCCATCTCCTCCACTTGAAAACTATGTGAGACCTGTTTAGACCTCTGGAAGATCATCAGGAGAACCTGAAGAAGCTCCTTTAGATGCAATCAGATGGAAGAGGAAAGATTCCAGCTGTTCTCTCTCAGGGAATGTCACAAACTCAGCACCAGACTTTCCATCTATCCCAGCCTGAAGTGTCTGCCTGCCTCCCTAACCAAAACACCTGAGGATCAACTGCCTTGGGAGAGCAATTCCCTCCATGCCAGCAGTCTCTCTGTGCTACCCCAGGGTGCCAGGGGAGCTGCTATTTGAAGTTCCATGGCTGACCCAGCCCTGAGGCTGAGATCCACAGAAGGCACTGTACTCCTGGCACAGCTTCCCACTCCTCCCCAGGGGCAGCAGGTCCTGCCTGGTGCTGAAAAACTGCCAAAGTCAGACTTTAATAACCATTTATCTCAGCAACATGGGCAAGGAGAAGAGAAAAAACCCAGCAGTTATTATTACAGGACAAAACAAACTGGTGCTAAGGTCCCCAGGCAGCTCCCACACCTGCTGAAAGCTACACAGGCCCAGGCACACAACTCCAGCAATAAACCCAGCCAGCAGCAAACCAGGACCTTGCTCATCTGCTTTTGATTTTTAAATGCCACTTCTCTTAACAAATGAAGTTTCAGTGCTTATGGGACCAACAACCTAGTAAATGAACTAAGTATTTATTTGTGGCTTTATTACTTGGCAGACCCATTTCCATGGAGTCATTTTTCCTTAGGACCCAGCTTGCTCTACAACAGCTGTTTTCTCTTACCAGCCACTCAAATTCCTTTGCCTCTAATTTCCAAAAGTACCCACGAACTTGAAGTATTTGGAAAGTACAGCAAATGGCTGTGGGAGCTCAGCAGCACTTTCACCTCATCCCTCTTCCCAGCTTCTTCCCTATCTCCCTCACCAAGGCCTGAGCTGGCCCAGCTCTCCAGACCCCCAGTGTTTGTGAAACCCCATGAAGAACAAAGTGACCCAGGAAAGGTTCCCAAGGGGGCTGGAGGAGAAGGTGGACTGGCCCATGCCATGCATGACTTTTGAATCAGTACAGGCTGGGGGGAACAGGAGGTCTGGGCAGCTCCTCTGACTGTGAACAGGAGATTGGAATAAATCAGGTGGCTCTGGAGGGCTCGGGGCAAGCTGTGAGTGTGCCTTGAGCCAGGATTTCATGTGCCAGGGGGAATCCTGCTGCATTAGAAGACTCCAGCTCTGGTGGGGTTTGGGGCTTGTGCTGCTGGACTTGTGCCCTCTCTCCTGGCCCCACTCTGAGCAGCCTCAGCAAAAGCTGAGGTCTTCAGCTCCAAAAGAAAAGAGAAAATAAAAAGGTTTCCTGGGAACAACATTTTTGGCTTAGAAATTGTTCCCTGTGAGGGTGGGCAGGCCCTGGCACAGGGTGCCCAGAGCAGCTGGGGCTGCCCCTGGATCCCTGGCAGTGCCCAAGGCCAGGCTGGACAGGGCTGGGAGCAGCCTGGGACAGTGGGAGGTGTCCCTACCATGGAGGGGTGGCACTGGATGGGCTTTGAGGTCCCTTCCAACCCAATCCATTCTTGGACTGTGCAATTCTATGATAATTACAGAAGGAGCTCCCTCCTAGCTCCCACCTCCCTCTCCCAGCACGTGTAAGTCAAGGCCATTAACTGCTCTAAGAGCACGCAGTTTATCTGCTCCTCTGTTTGCCACTTTCTAAGTATACACTGACATTGGCTTTTTTAAACCACTTGAACATTGTGCAAGACACACTTGAGGCTTCTCTCAGTCAGTCACATCCAGCTTGGAAAACAGCTTCTGTTCCACTGAATAATGAATGCCTTGGACACCAGCAGGACAAGTGCTGAAGGCAGCTGAAGCCCTGTCCTGATCCTTCTGCACCTTGGTGGGGCAGCCCAGGCTCTGCCTCCTCCCACCCATCTTCCCTTTGAGCAACTCAGCTGCAAAATCACCCTACTTTTATTTTTGTGTTCCTTTCTGTGTTTGGGTTTCTAGTGAGCAATCACTCAGCTCACACTGCTCAACTCAGCAGCCAGGTGGGGGAAGAGAATGGGACCTGCTGGGGACAGGGACAGCAAAAGGGGCTTGAGTGCCCCTCACTGACCAACATCCAGTAGGGATAAGGAAAAAGGACATCTCAGGGATCCTGGGGGGCTGAGTCCCCAGGGTGCCCCAGGATTTATTCCTGTGACTCTCGTCCAGAAGAGCACTCAGGTAAATGCTGGGTGTTAACAAGGGTTTGAAGCCAGTGGAGCAAGGAAGCACAAGACAGAGCTAGAGCCTAAACAAGGACAAATCAGAGCCTTTTTATCCTGCCCCCTGGGCCCAGAAATGCTCTCTCACAACCCCCTCCATCTCTTGAGGCTCATAGCACCCCTTCATAATCAGCCCCTGCCTTTTCCTTTGGATAATCTGTGCTGAGCCCTGAGAAAGCTAAAAATTCACCAGACTAAAGTGTCATCCTTCACAAAGTCTTCTTTGCCACCAGAAGCAATGTGGCAGCTCTCACTGGGAACCTTGATTTCAGTTTTTCTGCCTACTCAGACAAATATTATTGCATACAGGTCACACACTGAAGAGTTCCTTCCCATGTTCAGATTCTGTGTTTTTCTAGGAAAAAAGAGCTGAGATTTTGGATAGCAATAGTGAGATCTGCCTGTGGTTCTCCACTCCTGTTCCCACACTTTGGAAAACAAGGACTAATTCATAGAACTCCATGGGTTTTTGTGGGCAGGCTGCATGATAAAATAACATCTGACTTTGTGGGATCCTTTTGTGTGGGGAAACATTTAAAATACGTCAGGGTGGTGATTAATCATGGAATGGTTTGGGCTGGAAGGGACCCTAAAGTGCTCATTCATTCCAGCCCTGCTGTGGACAGGGACACTTCCACCACACCTGGGTGCTCCAAACCCTGTCCAACATATTTGAAGGCAAAAGGAATTCTTGTTTGGGACAGCTGAGAACTGGTTTTTGCTTTGGTTTTAAGCACCTTTTAAGACTTTATTAAAAAAAAAACAACAAAGAAACAAAAAACCCCACCCACAATTCCTGTAGACGTCCCTGCAAAACTCCTACTGACATCCAGAGTGTCAAGCCTGTAGGATGTGGAATATTCTGGGCTGCTTTTTCTTTTTTAAGCTACAGTGGCTGTCTAACAGCCCTTGCTCAGGCTGTGTAATTGTGCCAAGTGAGGAGGCATCAGATCCTAAGGGAGAAGGGCTTGGGAGGTGACCTGGGGGCTTGGTGGCACGGCTGGGTGTTTGGGAAGCCTGGGCAATCTGGGTACCCACAGCCACTGTCACCACAGCCACATCCTGAGCACCCACGGCCACTGCCTGAGTCACCACACCCTGAGCACCCCATGGCCACACCCTGAGCAGGTTCTGCACTGCTCTCCTGACTTCATCTTAGAAGAGAGGCTGGTGCTGCAACTTGGTTGGTGGCTGGGAATCAACCTCTTTTCCCTGGGTAAAAGTTAAAGTTAATTTATCCCATTCCTTCTCTCTCTTTTTTTTTTTTTTTAATTTTATTTTCTTTTGAGCCAGGCAGGGCACACAATCCCCCTGAAGGCAGCACTGCCCCCCTGGAGGGCTGGGGGTGACAGTGGCACATTTTGGGAAAGCCCTGTGGTCCCCTCACAACCCAAGCAAGGGGCTGTGGAACCAGAGTCCATCCAGAACCAACATTAAATGCCAAATGCAGTGAAGGAGCTGACCTACAACCACAGATCCATTGTGTGCTGTCCTTGGCCCAACTCCTGGGTTAAACCCACTGCAGGGCTGAGCAGGAGTGGCTCTGCTCAGGTGACACCCCATGGCCCCTCTGCTGTGACATTGCTGTGCTTTTCCAATGGGAATGAAATGCATTTGATAAGATAACAAATGCCTGGCAAAGCACAGTGAAGCTATGTAAGGGAGAGAACAGGAGGGGGGAAAAAAACCCTTGTATAAGCAGCAAAACAATACAGCTTTATCTAATCTCAGCAACTTACTGCTGCTTGTCTGCCTGTGTGTGTTTTACTGACAAAATAAAATAAATTGAATCAGCTCACACACGATAACATGCTCTTTCCTACCTCATACTAATTGCTTGGCTAATTGATGTTTGTTGAACTTTCTCCATTTCATTGAGTGATTAGGTACAAAGCTAACAGTTGACATCTGTAGGCGCTTAACTGGCGTCTGTAATTACTGTTAATGTTAAATAATTGTTAGTTAATTGGAGTGGTAACTGACTGAATGGAATCCAGATTGTGAAGCAAAAAGAGACCTAGTTAAATAAACATACATTTTCAGAGAAAATAACATTTTATTACAAGGGAGAGACTAACAGCAGGCCAGATAGGGGAGGTCTGCAGGATGCTCCATTCCCCAAATCCCACAGCAGCCTCCAGGCTGGACCCCCCAACCACAGGTATGGCAAGGCAGGATCTCTGTCACCAAAACACTCCTATCTCCAGAATTTTTCCACCTTCTTTTGAGCCAATTAGCACAATTTTACAGCCCAACACTGATGACTTTTTTGAGAAAATCAAGTACAGGCTAATCTACAAAACAAATACTCCCTCCATATTAGATACAATTGTGTTGGCAAATATTGCCATTTTGCTCCCTGGCCTGGAATAGCTTGACTTTGCAAAAACCCACAGCCTTAAATGAACTCTTGGGTGCATGTGATCACTAACAGAGCACAAAGGGTACCTGACACCAGCCCGAGGGGGCAGGGATGCCCAGAACAACACCTGCAACTTCTCCTCTGCTGTTTTGGTCAGGAAAAGCCAACACCTTCAGGGGCTTGTCCCATGCTGGATGCTTTCTGCTTTTGTTTTGAATTGCTGACCTACAGGTTCCTTGGGAAGCCTTGACAGGCTCCAGTTTTGAAAGTTTAACAACTTAAGGTTCAGATTTTCACCTGCCCCTCTGGGCACATCCCATTATCCAGTGACCTTTTCCTGCAGCTCAGGACAGCACTGGGACCCCCAGCTCAGCTGGCAGCCAGAGTCCAGCCAAAAAACCTCGAGCACATGGAGGAGAGGGCATGGAAGCTGTAGGACTGGAGAGGGGTGGTTTGTGCTTAGGAGGTGCAGCCATAAGGGGTGTTATGAACCAATTCCTTGCTCAGATGAAGCCTCCCTGGCACAGAACAGCTGCCTTGCTCTTTTGTGCAGCAGAACAAAGCACCATTGCAAGACATTTATTGACCTTTTTCTCTGCTTCACTCACAAGTCAAGAGTGAAGTGACCCAGTAGCTCTTCTCATCTAACTCAGGGGTACCCTAAACCCAGGCTCTCCAAACCCACAGCTTTTTTCCAGTGCTCAGCCTCTCCCTAATGAGACACTGGACTTCCCCATGGAAAATACTGAATAGGCATTGGAAACCCACAAAACACCAGCAAACCAGTGATTCAAAGCCACCAGGGAAGCCTCCACCAGAAAGGGGAGGAGATGCCACTGCCAGGGTGTCACTTGTGGGCTCACATCAGAACTGCCACAAAACCAGGGATGATTCAGCAGTCCCTGAGCTTGGCTGGCCCGGGGCCAGTTCCCTGCAGCGCTGGGGTTGCTCCAGAGCTCCGGGAGCAGGGCAGGAAGAGGCATTTCAGTGAGCAGTCACCCCAAAAACTGCAGGTGAGGCTGAGAACACTCCCCAAAGGTGAGTGAGGATGTTCTGTGGATTCCTCCAGACCCTGGAAAGGAGGGAGGCAGCCCCAGCCAGCCCTCTGGCACACTGGCCACATTAACAGTGCACATGTGCTGCCTGCAGAGTGCTGGATCCACTTACATCCCCCTGAGAAGCCGTGGGGATGGTTTATTCACCAGTGAGAGCACCTCTCCACAGCCAAGGATCTCCCGTGAAGGGATCAGCAGGGAAGGAATTGCCAGCTTTAGCTCCCTGCTTGTTTACAGAAACAGATGTTGTAGAGGATCCTCAAGAAATGCTTCACCACAGAAGCCAAGGGGAGAAACATCAACATGCCTGGGTTTTTTTTAGGGCAGGATATTGCTGTAGAAGCACCTAAAAAGCCAGGCCTTGATCTGACTGGTATTTCAGCCACCAGTGCAGCCTCCTAACCCAGATGCCTTGATCTACCTCCAGCTGAGAGTATAAATATTTCCCTGACAGCTGGTGGTGCCACGCAGCAGAAGGATTCATAAAGTTTACATGAACATCCTGTAAACAATTTGAACATAAAAAGCTCTAACAGCCCAATTGTGCTTCTGATCAAAGGCAAACTTCAATATACAGCACAAATGAAAACTTCACCACTCTGGGACTCATTTCTCCCTTCAGGAAAAGCTGTTTTCCAAGGGTATGTAGGAGGGAGTTAACATAAATGAACCACACAGTCGTAGTAAGAGCTGCCTGCTCTGCAGCTTCAGATGTGTGTATTTAAATTATTGAGAGATAATGGAATTTAATTACGCTGAGAAGTCATGTTACAAAAATTCATGAACAAACCCTGTACTTTGGCTGGGATTAATGGTGCTGAGGTGAAACTCTCAGAGGGTGTGGGGCAGCCCTGCTCCTTCAGTGACACACAGACCACAACAGCAGTCCTGACTGAAAGGGCCATCCCACAGGGAGCGAGGGAGGGAGAGCAGGAGCTGCAGGTGGGGGATGCTCTCCTCTGCCAGCTCTTCCCCAGCTCATTTATTCAGACACTGACAGCTCCTTTGTCAAGCATCACCAAGGGCCAGACCCCGGGGTGCTCAGCTTCCAGCACAGCCACCTGGGTTCCCAAGGGAGCCATCTCCCTGGGAAATTTCAGCCTTACAGGGTGCTCCTGCCAGAGCCAAGGAACGCAGGGCTCTGATCCACAAACAGGGACCACTCCTCCAGCAACTCCTGCTCTGGGGACCGAGCTCCATCCCTCCCACATTCCCAGCCCTGCTGCAGACCTCTGGAGTGGTGGCAGCACGGAGGTGACAGGGGTGACCCCACAGCCCTGGGACACCAACATCCCCTGGCTGCCCCCCACAGCTCACAGGACCCTTCTGGATTCTGTGATGCACCTTTCCATTCAGCTCCAAGGGCAGCCAAGTCCTAAATGGGAGCTGAGGCTTCTCCTCAAGGGGTTTTACCAGCTCTTCTAGAGAGGGCTGAGGGGGATTTCACTTGGCTCTGGATTTTTTAAATTCTTAGTGTTTCTGAGGAAGGAACTGTTCCACATTGCACATCCACACTAATCCATCACTCCTTGAGCCTGAGTACATCTTAAGCCTTGAAGTCCACAACGAAATGACAGAAAGGGGACAAAATGTATACATGAGATGTAAAATGCTTCAGGATTTGAACCTGCTCTGTAAATACATTACTTCTGTAACTTCTGCTATTTCAGTTAGGAATAATATTAAAAAATTTTTTTTAAAAGGCAAGAAAAACCCAAGCAGTGTGTGAGACATGGGTGGCTGAGGGACACCCAGGAGGGGTGGCCATGGACACCGAGGGCTGGATGCTGTCAGCCTGCCCAGCCCTCCCAGCCTGGCAGGTTTCATCATGATTTACCCAATGCAAATCTGACCTTTCTTACAAGTGACTTTTATTGCTTTTGGCAAAAGCAGCCGTGGACAACACAGTGGGGAAGAGCTGGCTTGGAAGGAAAGCCTGAGCTGTGGAGAGGGAACTTGAACTCGGAATTTATCAAACTGACAGCCCCTGGGCACTCAGAGCTCCCCAGGGCTGCACTCAGAGCAGGAACAGCCCCCCCAGCCCGGCAGAGAGCCCAGCACCTGCCTGCCAGCAATTACTGACATTATCTCCAAACAGGGGAGCTTTTCTGAGCTTCTTTTCCTGATATTTTGTAGTCTGAATGCTAATCCTTTTGACAAAACTGTCCCCTATGCTTTTTCCGTTCTCTTTCCCCTTAATCTCTTTCTCCCAGGGGAAAAAGGAAAAAAAAAAAGAGGGTAAGGAAAAAAAAAATAAAAAAAAGAAAATACCAGCCAGCCTAGTTTGGCCGCACCTGGATTTGCATTGATTCCTCCCTTGTCATTCATGTTACCAACAGGAATTAGCATATGGCTTTAAGGGGAAACTCAGGAGGAGAAAAGAAAGATGCCATTTTGATGGAAATAAGGGGCAAAGGAATAATCTACCATCAACTAAAAAGCTTATTTGTGTACGGTTTCCCAAGCAAAGCTTCGAAAAGCCCATGTTGATTTTAGGCTACACAAAGAAACCCTAATCCTTTCAAGGGAACTAAATCACCAAAGAAAAGTACCTCTGAAGAAAAGGCTCCCTGTCAAGCATGGGTATTCACATCCAAAGGGATGCCACGAATCAAGCTCCGTAAGTAAACAGCAATAAGAATGTGGGAAATGTGTTTGAGTCAAAAAAGAAAACCAAAGGAAGAGGAAGAGGGGCCTACTCTTCATCAGCCACCTCCCGGGGAGGAGAGCAGCCCCTCACCCTGGTTACAGGCCTGCGCCAGGAATGTGGATTCACCCGGCTTCTCCTGCCCTGGCCCAGCCCCAAGAAAGGGCTGCTCAAATGCCAAAGCTTTTTACAGCAAATTAGCAAAATAAAGATGCAGTCACGTGTGGTTTGGGGGCCTGGGGTCACTCCAGACACGAAGCTCTTCCCTTCTTATGGCTGTGCCACCTATTCTCAGCCTCCGGAGGGGCCTGGGGAACCTGTAAATGCCATTAATCACGAAGGATAAATCAGCTTGCCAACTGAGATAACCTGGTTAGACCACAGAAATAATCCAGACCGTACTTCCAGAGGATGCTAATACATGAAAAACAGGACTATGGATCCGTAATGCAATTAAATCCAGGTATAATTCAATATGCAGCAGAAGCCTTCAGAAGCAGCAGCGGATCAGCATGGGAATCCCAAAGGTAACAGGGTCACATTCTGTCCCCAGTTCAACCATCCCAGCTTTGTAGAATTGAAAAGCACAGAGAAACACTGGAATGACTCACCGGAGACACAAACCAAACACGGGGAGAAGCACACAGGGCAAACTCTGAGCAAACCCACACCCGGCCAATAGAACACACCTGAATTTCAAACCAGTCAAATCTGCCTCTTGTAAGGCCAAGAGTGTTCCAAACCCCATCAGATAAAACCCAGGTTTACAGCCAGAAGCTCACCCTGCTCCAGGCACTCCCCATGTGCTGCCGGAGAAAAGCAGGACACTGGGGTAAAAACCAGCCACGTTTCCAAGGATTTGAATGATACTTGTTTGTGCAACTCACGCCTGGAGCTGCTCCCTCCACCCTCTTTGCAAAAACACCAACCAGACCAAAAAGGAGAATTACATGGAAAAGATCCCCAAAGGTTTCTAACAAGGGCCCAGCTCCACACGGCAGCTCACGGGCGCTGATTTAGGGCAAGCTTTCCCTTAATGTGCTGTTATATCATTAGCAGCTCTGTCTTTGGATTGCTGTTTGGAAGAAATTAATGGGATACTGAATATTTAAATGTGGCCCTCTCTATCATTTATTAACTCTACAGAAAGCACACAGCACAGTAAGCCATGGTTTATGACTATTATCCTGTGAATACTAAACGTTGGCTGGTTATTACTGTCAGCAGTGCAAATTGGCTATTCATAATTCCACGTCTATCATGGAGCTGATGAGTAACAATCAAGTTAAAACATTTTGAAAACTCTTACAGTTATTTAAATGAGCTTAAATTAAAGCCATTTGTAAAATAAACTATTCCCTAATATTGTTATTTAAATTAATTCTGACCTGGCAGGCAATGCATTATTTAAAGCCTATATTTTATATTAAGCAAAGCAATTACCAAGCATACAGAAAACGTCTGAAACCCAGAGAAACATAAAAAGCACTAACAAGCTGATTGCGACATTTCTGCAAGACAAGTTACATTTCATCTCCCATTGAAATTGCCATGAAAAGAAACGTGCGGGGAAAAAAGGAAAATAAATCTGTTTGGGATGTGAATTGCAGCCTTACCTTTATTTGTGACAGCGTTGAACAGTTTCTCAGAGCTGGCATCAGATGCCTGAAAGACCAATAAAAAAGAAGAAGAAAAAAAAAAAGAAGTTACATTTTCTAGCAGTGATAGATTTCCAAGGCACGGGGTATTTATGCACAGGGAGAGGTGTGTATATTTTAGGGAAACAAATCAGGAGACAAAACCAGGGGCGCTGGAAGCGGCGGCTCCAGAGGCCGTGTCCATGAGGTGGTGCTGTTTGGCTGTGCTTCGCCGCCCTGCAGTGCAGATATTTCTTTGGAAAGATTCTATTTCATAAAGAAATGGGGTTTTTCTTCAACATTAGCTGCACAGACAGTGTATCTTTGTACTGCCATTATCCAATACATTCCGACATTGATTCTGCGATGCAGAAGAGTCACGATTTCGAACCAGACAGCCCAGTCTCAGGAATTTCCAGAACTGCAGATTTCTTAATTAATGTTTAAAGTATTTTTGGGATCCCTGCTGTGTGAACATTCGATTTTTACCACCTTCAAAGCAGCGTTGATAACTTAGGTTAGTAATTTCATAAATTGCTGTTGCAAACTCTTTGAAAAAGAAAGAGAGCGTCAGGATCAGTGAATATTTCCACGTCAGCTTTGCCTCCCTCAGAATAACTGCTTCTTGACACCTCGCTGTGTAAACTAATAAACCTTCTCTTTTTCATCAAGCCACCTTTATCCAGGGAGGTTTTTCCCCTTAATATTGTGTTAGTAGCTTGTCTATTCCTGCTGTTTCTATGCCAGGGTGCCAGCCCAGCTCTACCCATTTAAAAAGCTTCATTTCAGTTTCACACAAAACCAGTGATCTCCCCCTTTCAGAAATTCCAACGGCACAAAACCAGGCAGGGAAGGAACACTGAAAATGTTCATTTTGCAAACACCCCTCGCCCAAAAGCACCAAACACTCAGGTTCTGCCAGCTGTGTGCTGCTGTGTTTGGGCACACACACACAAAACACACACAGGCAGCTACAGCTCAAACTTCTCCCACAAAAAGCACCCACAAAAAGCACCCACAAAAAGCACAGAGCTGTTCCATTCCGAAGCCAGCCCCGCTGAGAACCAGGCTGCTCCTGGAAAATACAGGGAAAACGTGCTCAGGAGCAGAACACTGCAAACAGGGTCAAAATGTAACACTTGAGAAAGATTTTAATTTCTCCCTAGAAACTGCTTTCTTGCTGGATTCAGGAACAATAATTGAAAACACTGGAAAACGGGCTGTGGGGGTTTTTGGTTAAAGGGGAGGAATTTCTCAATTCAAAACCAGATAAAAATCACCAGACAATCAACAAATACGTCGCTATCTCGACTGCACTAAAAACTTGGATTTGAAACTCCAGATAAATGAGTGAGACATGGCTCAGACCGTGCATCACAGTGTAGGAATACACTGAAAAAATTTGCCCTCAAGTTAGCGACAGACAAGATTTCTAGGATTAATTATTAAAAATAAGCTGTATTCTTTTTCAGACTTCTAGACAAATTTTATAAGATTACTGCTGGCTTTTTTGAAAGCCGAGCTGGTGCAATTTCGCCTCAACTAAATACCTTGTAAACACTGGATTTATTACCCAATGATGGATTTATTATGCAGTGACGACTTTCTCTAAATTAATGAAAATACGTGAATAATGCACAAATTGAAGAGATCAAGAAGGCCATGTGCTTTAAAGAGCAGCCCAATGTTACTCCAACAAGAGGCTTAATGCTTTCCTACCCTTGCCAATCAGCCTGCTTAAAAATAATCTTTCCCAGTGATTTTCAGCTGTTGTTGTCTTCTCAAATGCAGCTTTTCTCTGAAGTCAAAACTCTCTGAACCAGTCCTTCTTTTTGGAAAGAAAATCCAATTTTAAAACCCAAACAAACTTCTTACAGTTTCAGCTATTACTTTATTTTACTGTTTCAGAACTGAACAGCACAGGGAAGCTCCACGTTTCCTATTCGCTTGATTTTCCCAAGCACTACAAAGAGGAAAACATCTTTTTTTAAGAAGTTTGCTTTAATGCCAAGCGTAAACCAAGAGATGTTTTTTGAAGCCATGGTTTTTCAGGTGCAATCTTTTCCTGTGCTATCGCACACCCGAGTCACAAACAGGGCTGTGCCGCCTGGAAGTGGCACACCTCGATCAAAACGCAGCCTGCCCGAGGACTGCTCCGGAGCAACCTGGCAGATGATTATCCACCTAACATACATCTATAAGAGGAATTCTTTTACAAAGACAAAGCTCGTCCAAGAGTGAAGCTCATTTTGCATTACTGACCACACACAACCGAATGGAAGAGCAACTTGAAATAAACACACTGCCCGCGTTACTGTGAAAATATCCCAAATGCTGGCTGGAGCGGAGAGATGAACTTGGCCTGCCTGTTTCCTTACACAAAAATTGGGATTTAAATACAAAATAGCAACTAAGGCGATGTACCGGTGATAGAGAGGCGAACACAATCTCTGCCAGCACACACGCAGTGTACCAATTTCCATACAACTATTATTTTTCCACAGCTAGGCAGTCACATCACGCAACAACACTAGAGGAACAAAAAGCCCAACTGAGTCAAAAACCCGCAACAACTCAGCACAACCCCAGAAGGATGAAATTCGGTGCCTGTGCAGCGCTGACTAAACCCCGCTCCGTACTGACAGGAACCGGCGCAGACAACAAAGTGCCTTTATGTGCACGGTGGGTGCGATGTGACCGAACCTGGATGCTCCAGCGGCGGAGAGGAGCCCGGCTCTCCCTTCCCTTCCACCAACAACTCTTCCTTGGCTCCCCTTTATCCCGATCTTCCCAGGTCTCACTTGAGCAGCCGATGAGCAAGGTCTGCTGGCACCGTGACATTTAGGGACAGCACCGGGTTACCCGAGGTGCGCTGCCCGAGGAGCCCCCTCGGTTCCTCCTGCCGGAGCCGGAGCTGGTGACACACAGTTCCCTTCCTCGCACTTTGCCCGTTTTCCCTTCCAAATCCCCTTGTTACCAAGCGCAGCTTAATCCTTTTCACCGCGAAATGAAACAAGCCAGCAATCCCTGGGCTTAAAGAAAAAAACCCCAACAAACCACACAGAAAAAAATGACCTAAAGAGTATTTTTCCCTCACCAAGGAATATGCTGCCGTTCGAGGGGATGTATGACTAAAACATTTCCTGTCCAGACAGCGCAGCCTGACTCACTGCTGGCACGGCCCGGCCCCGCCGCGGCACTTGCACCGGCCCCGCACCTGCCCGCGGAGCCAGCGCGGCCCCGCCGCCCCCTCTGCCCGGCCCGTCCCGGGCTGCCCCGGCGCGGCGGCCGCTCCCTCCGGCCGCGGGGCCCCCAGGAGCCGCACCGACCCCCGCCCCGTGGTTACCTGCTGGCCGGGGGCTCCGCGGAGCGGCCGGCCCGCGGCTCATGGCGGTGCGGGAGGGACGGGCGTGTGCGGCAACTCCGATCCAGCGCGGCTCTCAGCGTCCCGCGGCCAAACCCCAACTAATCCTCCGCGGGGAACCGACTCCGCGGGCCGGCCGCGCGGGCCGCCGGGCGGGCATCCTTCCCGGGCCGCCGACCCCTTCCCCGCTCCCGCAAGATGGTTCCCGGCAGGAGCGAGCGGAGCGCGGCGTGCGGGGAGCGCGGCGGGCGCGGAGCGGGCGCTACAGAAGCGGCAGCAGGACAAAGAAAACCATGTGCGGCGGCGGCCGGGGACAGCGGCGGCACCTCCGGGTGCGGGGCGGTGCGGGGCGGTGCGGCCGCGGCGCCTCCTCCCTCCCTCCGCGGCTCCAGCGCCGGCGGCTGCGCGTCCCTTCCTTCGGGCGGCTTTTTGGGTTCTCTTCCGCTGTTTGCCGGGGCGTTTGAGGGGCTGATTGTTTTTGTTTTGGTTAAAAAGTCATGCCCGTCCTCTCCCGAGCCAAAGCGGGCTCCCGCCGGGCGCCGTCCCTCCCGTCGCGGCCGCGCTCAGGTGAATTCCATGGGGGAGAGGCAGCGGCCCGGCCCCGGCTCCTCCGGCCCCGCCGAAACAGCCTCGTAAGCCTGTAATCCCCGCGGGGCGGCCGCTCCGCTCTGCTCCGCTCTGCTCTGCTCCGCTCCGCTCCGCTCCGCTCCGCTCCGCCCGGCCCGGCTGCAGGCGCCGGCCGGACCCCTCTCCCGCCCGGCTCCGCTCCGCACTGCGCGGCGCTCCCGGAGCCGCCGCCGCCGCCCGCCGGCTCCGCCCTCCGCCGGCCCCGCCCCGCGCTCCGCCGGGGTCCCCGCGGCGGGGGCGGCCCGGCCGGGCGGGGGAGGCTCCGCGGGATCCGCCGGCGGCCGGCCCCGAGCAGCCCGCCGAGCTGCGCGGAGCCTCCGCCAGCGGCTCCTCGGTGCGGTGCGAGGGAGCCGCGGAGCCGGACAGCCCCCCCTGCCCCGGGATGGCGGCACACGCTCACGAGCATCGGTCGCGATAGCTACACGAACATCACTCTCTAGAGCTCCGCGGGATGAAAACACGATCGAAAACATCGCATTGCATTTAGCAATTTTTTGGTTTTAACGGAAATTTAATTTTCTTTTTATTTATTTATTTTCTTTCTTTAAAGCGGGAAAAGCCGGTGTCCCCAGCTGCAGGCAGGGTGGCCTGCCGGGGACCCCGGCTGCTCGCTGAGCTGTGCCTTCTCTCTGAGCCCCCCGTGCAGAGACTCGCCTGACTACTTCCAGCACTGAACATTATTGTCAGCGGGCAGTGGATTTCCCGCTCGCTGCAGGTTTTCCTTAAGTGCAGCACACCATTAGTAATGGCCACCGCGAAAAATAAACGCACAGATACGTGATGATATAAATGATTATTCTCTGAAGCACAGCACTCGGAGCCAAATGATGTTTCCTGGGAAGATGAGAGGCAGTTATGCACATTGGCACGGTAGCTGCATACAGTGTGATGTTTCTTGGGAAAGAGATAGGTGCTAAGAGGAGATTTACAGGCTTCCAAGCCCATGCCCAGGGAGTGCGTTCAAGATTTCAAACCTGGAAATGGGTTTCAGTCCCATACCGGGCTAGGAGTGCTAATGGAATTAAACTCCCGTGGGTTCCACTTGAATTTGAGCTAAATCCTCAGAAACAAGGTTGACAAGTCCTATTCACTCCAACTCCTGTGGCAGAGCTCAGCCTGGAAGAGGTGATTCTCCTAAGGAAAAGATGGGAACTACACGTACCAGCCAGAAAACAAGTGCAGAGCAAGAGCTGTGTATGCCTGCTTGGCCCCACCTGAGCCAGGATTCTAGTTATGTGCCCAGAATCCAATGGCAGCTTGGAAAGACTCACGTATGTCCTGGCTCAGCTCCAAGCTCACCTCGGGGTGATGAGGGACTGCCCTTCTCCTGGCCCCAGGGCACCCAGGGTGCTCTGGGCTCTCCCTAGCAGTGACAGGGTGCAGGGGGCTGCAGTGGCTCTGGTGGCCCTGAGCAAATCCCACAGCATGTGAGGGGAAGGGGGAATCAGGACCTGACTGTCCACACTAGCACAAGTGCCATAACTAAGAAAGAACGCCTGCCAGTTACCCGTGTAGAACAACACAATTCTATGGAAGTATTTCCCCTTGATTCCTCATTCCATCACCATATGATCCACTGAGGAATCCATTTAAGTTTTCCCCTTCAGTGGCTTCTCCAAGATTCTTATCTGAGGTGCAGCCCCACCGACTCTGGTGGTTTCTGCTGGGACAGGGGGGTGGGAAGATGTACAAATGGCAATAATTCCTCACAGGAGATGAACACACCCAGCACAGCTCCAGAGTCAGACCGTGGCCACAGACACCACAGTGCTTTTGTGCCACGGCTGGTGCAGGGTGGGAACACTTTGGTGAAACTGGGACAAGTGGTCTCTACTGGAAAATTAAAGAATTGTGGCCAACCTCAGATCCTGGTAAAATAAGTTCTCCAGGACTGTCCAGCTGAGTAGGTTATCCCCACATTTCCACATCAGAACCACGCATGGATTTTGGCTGTTAAACTTTCACAGGTTTTTACATCTAATAAATATGCATTTGCATCCAATAAATATATACTGCAAAGATAATCCTGTGCTATCAGAGACAAAGAAAGCATCCTATGTTCCTGGTTAGACTGCAGGGTTTTCATCTCCTCTTAGAAACAAAACAGAAATGGCTTCAGGTCTGGTATCTGGAATCGAGAGTGGGCAGTGGCCAAAAGCCATTGCAGCCTATTGGCCATGGATGTTGCTTGAGTGCAGATTCCAGTCCCCACCAAGATTAAATTGATAAAGGCATTAAGCTGGCAGAGTGTTCTCTGTACAATCAGCACTTGGGGACTCCGTGGACCGAGGTGAGGCTGTACCTGAACGAGCAATTAAATGCACAGTACCAAGGTGTGGCAGCTCATGTATTCTATGAGCACCTTGGTCAAGACTTTCCACATCCTGACATGGTAAGAAGGGATCTAATTAAAGCCCAGGTTCCTCACAAGACTTTAATTTGATACATTTAGCCTGGATTAAACAACAGGCTTGTCTGTACTGGATTTTTCCAATGTTAACCACATGCCACACCTGAAATCTCAGCACACACAGAATCAGAAATGCATTTACCTGCTCATCTCCCTGGGGCTGTGAGGGTTTATTGGCAGGGCTCTGGGCCTCATTATGTTCATTATTCGCACCTTAGAGATAAATTGAGGACCTCTGTTTTCCTGCTACAAAATTACACATGGACAAAATGCATTGTGCAATTCTGAATGAGAAATTTGGAGTTCAGAAATTCCCTCAAAGCCAAATTAAATCAAAGGGACCCCTCCTCAATTCTGAATGAGAAATTTGGAGTTCAGAAATTCACTCAAAGCCAAATTAAATCAAAGGGACCCCTCCTCCCCGCAGTGATTTGAATGCCTTTGGATCAAGCTTCCCCCCCTCCTGACAATACTTTCCTGTGCTTTAGGTTATGCCTGGATAGGTTTTTGAAACCTTCTGTCTCTTATCTATGTGGGACCTCGCCAGAATTTTTTTCATCTGTCTGTGGTCTCTGTCAGCGTCGACATTTGTTTCTGCCACAACAACAGCCAAATGAAGTGCATTGAACTTGGATCAAAAGTAATTTCAAGATCTTTCACTCTCTGGAAGAGGTTTTCAGATCCAAGTATTTTATTAAAATGACCTAAAGCTGCCCAGACAGCAGGCAGGGAAGCAGACATTCGTTTCCAAGTCATAGAGTAATTCCAAAGAAGAATTATCCATCTCTGGCACAAGAAGCAAACGAATATTGAAATTACAGTAGATTATATTGGATTAAATTATTTATGGCAAAGCTCACCTCACCTGGAAGGTTCTGCAGCTTTTTTCCTGGCAACATGAAAAGTGGATATTCCAATTCTTTGGTATTCTGTCAAAGCCTGGAAACATTTATGTTTCCATTAAGTTGCAAACCTTCCCAGAAGACACCAAGATATCTGACTTTGGAGCGTGATTATGGTGCCTTATAAAGGCCTCCATAATGCTTTGAAAACATACAAGATTTTGCCTATTACTGGATAAGAGATGCAGGATCCTTTCCCCAAGAAAAGAATTTATGGAGTTATCAGCAGAGTTTCATGGCTGTGAACAGCAAGCCACGGCATGATGTCCCACGCAGAAGGTGCTTAAACTCCAGCACTGTGAGAGGTGCAGGAGAAGGACCTGTTCTCCTCACCAACAGCAAAATCACCGCTGGTGTGGCCGTAAAAAGGTCATGAGAGATGCCAGGAGAAGGAACTGGTGGTGAGAGCAGGTTCTGCTGGATCTGGGGAGATGTCTGGGAGCAGCCTGGCCCCGGGGCAAGCACCAACACATGACATGACAGCGCTGCTCCCTCAGTGTCCCCTCCGGCAGGGACAGGGCACCGGGGAGAGGGGGACACAATCAGCAAGTGTCTCTTTCTGAGGGAGCAGAGCTCTGGATGTAGAACATCCCTGGGTAAATCCCCGTGTAAGTAATGCTTTTCATTTGACAAAGCAGAAAACTTCTGCAGGAACATATTAATGACAGTGCAACTTTTTTATTATTTTTATTTTTCTGCAGCATTTGCAAAACTAAACCCCTTTGTAATCCCTTCTTTTATGCAGAACAGATTGCAGTTTTAAGCAGAGGCCCATAAACTGCAGGTTCAAAGAAACCTGAAACTGAATTAGCATAAAAGCTGGAATTCTCATTTAGAGGAACAGCAAGGCAACCGCTCTGCAGGCAGTTTTATGATTAGGGTTTCAAATGGAAACAAAGATAAAAACTGGGGCTTGGGGAACAATAGGGCTGCTCTCTCTTCCCTATCCTTACAGCTTGGCCCTATAAAATACTAAGTGGTCTCCACTGCTTCCGAGGGCAGAATTTAGCCCAGATTTGCACACCTGGGGAGGGTGGATAATTTTCTGAACCCAGGCACTGTACCAAAGACAAATCCTAACTGCCCTACGTGTGTGAAGCCATTTCTCCCCCAGGCTTCTCCAAACAACATGAAATCCTTCAGATGAACACCACAGCCATCTTTCCTTCCCTTCAACCACCACAAGGAGTGAGAATCCTGGCTGTAACTTTTCCATCAGAAAATGCCTGCATTTTATCTCTTCCTCTAAAACCCTTCCTGGGGCTTGAATTCCGAGTTACTAAAGAGACCAGGGAGCATGGGTTGGCTGGATGTAGCTCCTGGAGACCTCTCTGGGCTCTGAGCTGCTATCCACCCTGCAGTCTAACCAGGAACATAAGATCCTGTCTCTGGGTAAGAGGATAAAATATAAATTCTTCCCCATCCAGCAGCACTTCTGTTGTGCACTTCATAAATGCACCACTTTCAAGCTGTGGCCATTATCCTCCCCTAATTTCTGCCTGCTAGCACGTTCAACTGAAGAAGTATTTAAAATTAATTTGTCTGTCAATATCTGGGTACTGAATCACCTAATAAGAGAAATATTTTTCATTCTCTTCTTCTCAGTCAGAAGAAAAGACTTTCTTATCACCAAATAAAGCATCCATTATTGCGTGCTGTAATCCCATTCTGTCGTCCAGGTCATTTTTTAGTCCAGAAAATGCTGAATCAGCACCATAAACCAATCAAGTAATTTCTTTCATTTTCTAACATTCAAGCAAAATAATGAAAATCACATCTCATTTGATGAGAAGAATATACAACAGAAATCTCCTCTTCCAAGGATAATTTTCAAAGAGGTGTGCCAAGGCAAGAAATAGTGTTTCAAAAACATAGCTAATGTAGGGGCTCTTCTGCTGAACAGATAAATTCCATTTTTGACTGTCAGCTCATATTTAGAAAGTAGACCATGAACAATAAATCTGTACCTTTAGCCAGCTTCTAAACCATGCAAAGACATTAACTTGGCAAAAGAATGACCATTACTTTGATGAATGAAACATTCACCTAAAATATTCATGTACAAGATGATAATATCCAATTGATAACCAAAAAACACCCACCCCACTGCAGATTTAAATAACTGAGATGCATATGAGAGAAACCGAATCACATACATAAGAGGAGTTATTATTGCACTGTTAGGAGAACCAACAAATGCAAAAAAAAAAGGCTTGATAAATATTTTCCATAACAAAACACAATTGGTTTCAGTGGGATACAGCTCTGTTTCTCATTAGTTATCCTTCACTTGTCAGACAAGTTCCATATTTCACCGAAACCCGCTGAGTATTCTTTCTAGTTTGCTGGGGAAAGTGGCTATACATTTAGCACGTTCCCTTTATGCTGTGTGTTTTCACAGGTCTTTCTTTAAAACACACTGTACATGCTTTTGCTTCTTTCCCCCAGGATAGTGGGTTTCGACATCCAAGAGGAGTTTAAAAGCAGGTAACAAGTCATCACTTTTGAAGCTGCAGAGCAGCTGAAGAGGTGCAATAGCCCCAGCAGCCATTATCAGTGCCTGCCAGGGTGCCACGCTATCAAGTTATATGATAAAGCACTCAGCTGACACCAGAAAAATAATCATTCTCTCTCTCCTGCACCACCCCCTTTTTCACAAGGAGGCTTTTTACACTCATTAAATGCAACCTTATCTCTGAAAGACTGCAATCCTCAGCAAATGACAAGTGTGCCTAATCTCATTTTCTGACAAGCGATTCTGACAGCACCTTCCTTTTGATTTCTAAGACACGTAGCTAGACATATATTAATCTGTCAGTCATCGCCCCTAGGAAGGATGGAAAAAAAGGAGAGACAGAGATGAACATTTGTGAATGTGAAGGGAACAAGGCAAGAAAGGACTAAGGGTCCTTTTCTGGCTATTTTAAGCAACTCAGCTGTGTTTCTCCACTCCTCCTACCCAAACATGGGACCCGAGTCACTCCTGTGCAGCACACCCCTCAACCTACCTGCCTGCAGAGGTTGCTAATATGCATTTTATTCCAGGTATGAGTGTGGCCCAGCAGCTGTGGGCTGGCAGCCAGCTGTGGGTGTATTTTCAGGTTTCCCCTGGTGTTGAAGGCAGTTGGGCTCTCATTTCATTTCTCTGTGCCTCAACTTTCAGCGTTGCATAAAATCCAAGTGTTATTGTCACCATGGCACATATTTTAGTTATAGACATGGGACTTCCCAATGCTGGTACTATAAAATGTTAAGCCTTAATTCCAAATTTACAGTTTATGAAGTGTTCTGCAATAACACTTTTTTTGCAGCAAGAAATGCTTTGTCATTGCAGGCAGTGAAGCCCTGCCTGGCTTTGGTTGCTGGCCTGGCTGGCACATGTTGGCAGGTACAGGCAGAGACAGGTGGGATAAAAGCATTAAGATTGAAAGAGTCAGATTGGTGTCAGATCTTAACAACTTTGTACAAATGCTCAGAGTGCTGTAAAATGAAAGCATTTCATACAACCTCACAGCCTGGCTAGGTGCAAACTGGAGAGGCTGGGCAACACCAACTCCAGGTGCACTTGGAGACCAGGAAAAGGTAGGATTGCCAAGAACTCCTGGATTCTCCTAGAATAGGAGAAGATGCATTTCAAACCTGGTGGCATTATGGAGTCCTGACAGTGAGTGTGAACTGGGGCAGATTGATGGGGATTTGCCATTCAGCAAGTGTGCAAAATGCAGAGCCTTTGTGCAGGATGTAGGATGTGCTGAGGGGATGGCTTTACTGGAAGAGGGTAGGTTTAGACAGGAAATTAGGAAGAAATTCTTCCCTGTGAAGGTGGTGAGGGGCTGAATGGATGGCCCAGAGCAGCTGGGGCTGCCCCTGGATCCCTGGCAGTGCCCAAGGCCAGGCTGGACAGGGCTGGGAGCAGCCTGGGACAGTGGGAGGTGTCCCTGCCATGGCAGGGGTGGCACTGGATGGGCTTTAAGCTCCTTTCCAACCTGGACCATTCTGGGATTCTGTGATACACATTGGTGAGCACAGGGCTGTGAGATGGAAGGAGGCAGACCTACAGGTAGGTATAAAAGTGCAAATAAATGAGATTCTCCAAATGGGACCCAAAGGAAGAAAGCGATTAAGTGAGGTGGGAGGCAGTGTTCTTTATCTCACACAGACCTATTAGTTCTGCTCCTCATAAGCCTGCCTTCTCCCCCTTAGCATGTGAGTCATATTCATATTTCTACCCACCAAATGCTAAATTAGAGTAAATTATACAGATTTACCATCCAGCATTTGCTCCCTGACCTGCCTGCACTTGCAGAGAGCCTCCCCAGCTGGCAGCACATCCTCCTGCCTGGGGACATCCCAAAGCCACAGCTCCAGCCTGGTCCAGATGGGATCCCTCAACTGAGAGCTCCTCTCCACCTCCCTTCCCTTCCCTTCCTCTGTGTTGTACTAACAGGAGAAACTTTATTGTTCATAATGGGATAAGGAAAAAAAAAAAAAAAAGAAATGAAAGCAAAGTACAAAGGGGCTCCAATGCAATGCTTTAAAGCAATGCCATTTTCATAGTAATATAGTCATTAAGTACTTGTTTGATGGTGCAAAAAAGTAGGCCAAGATCTTTGCTAATACATTTAATTAATCAATACCTGCACTAGAAGATGGGAACAATTAAAGTTTTTCTCCTCACTCAGACAAAGCAGCAGTAAGCTTGTGATCTACTTAAGGAGCTCGTCACTCAATGGGAAGATGAAAAGACTTCTTTAGTTTTACTTAAGAGCTGAAATCATGTTAATACTCGAGTGTTTAGGATCTGGCTCTCAAAAAGGCAGTAAATGAGCAGTGGCAGGAAAGCTGCCTGCTGTCACTGAGTCCCCAGCCTCGTGTTTCCACCCTGATGTCATCATAACAGGGAAAATCACAAATATATGCTGGAGTTCATTGAGCCTGAAATTAACACCAGGGATATTTCCTTGCAGAACACTTTGATAGCTAGGGCTGCTAGAAACACCCATCTACTGCTGATGGGCCTTAGAAGGGAAAATGTAAACCTGACCCTGCACAGTTTAGATTCCTGCTGGGTTTTTATTTAAAAAAAGAAATTTCTGGTTGCATTTCAGCTTCGGGATGTAGAAAAGAAGGCATAGGAAGGAAAAGTCACCTCCTCTGGGGAAAAGTGATGGGAGGAACCTGGGCAGCTCCCTGTGCAAACCTCTGGTGAGAGCAGAACCCCATCCAGGACCTCACAGCTGTGGAACCATCACACACAGGTGCTGACCTAACAGCATGAGGGAAAGCACAGGCACAGTGTTGTGTTGAAAACAAATGATTTCCTCATATAATCATTAGCAGGCATATAAATGCAAATGACCTTATAATTTGTATTGTGAGAAATATCAAGCTAATGCTGCAGCTAAAGGAGAAAATCCCTCCCTGGTCATCTCTGGAGATGACTCAGGCCATAGAGCTGATCTCCTGTAAATTGCCTGCCTAGCTGCACTCAGTATTAAGTCCACCAGGCACTTTGCTGTTTCTAATCCCTTGTAAGAATGATGCAAAGCCTCACTAACACACCAGTTCTTCTGTGCATCCTCACCTTGGGTTGCAGGAGTCTGCACTCCAAGCTCTGAGCAAGGCCACCACACTCACAACAAAAAAGGCAGCAGGTCGATTCTGTCCAGTCCAATCTCCACAAACCCAAATCTCTCCAAAAGTCCTGGTCAAAAGTCCATGGAAAATAAAATCCTTCTGACACAATTTTCAGTAAGAAACAATTTTCAGCAGCTGGCCAAATGCTATTTTTCTTTCATTTAAGATTCTAACAAAACCTAACTTCTTTGTCTCTCAGGCTTCCTTGATCTCCTTCACTTTTAGCTGTCACATAAAGTCCATTGGCTGCACCTCTCTGCTTGATGAAGACAAGCCAACTGGTCTGATGTATCTTTAATGAGGAGGTAGGTAAGACACAGTCCAACAAGGTGCTGAACACTTTGACCCTAAGCTAGCAAAGCACTTAAACATCTGCTTAACTTTTAACAAAAATAAGTCCTTTTGAAGCTAATGGGGCTGCTCTGGCATTCAGACTTCAGCACCATGGTATAAATCTGGCTGGATGAGGGACAGAACCTCTGCAAGGCTCAGTTACTGAGAGAGCAAAACCAGCCAGAAACACACAGGTGACCAGGTGAGAGGCAGTACAGCTGAGCCACAGGGGAACTGGGGAGTCTCTCCATCAGTAATTAACATCTCAGCAGTGGAATTACAGTTGCAGGTATCCCTGTGTTGTTGCTCCTGTGTTAGCAGGAGCAGGCAGGGTTATTCCTGCTCTAAGGTAACATTCCATCCCTGGGATGGAACACCTGCAGGATCTGCAGGGATAAAGGCTTGGCCTTTGCTTCAAAATCACCGTTCAATCCTACAAGAAGGAAGGGACAAACACAAAACAAACAAATCCAAATGAATGATGGGGAGCTCATGAAGAGGAAGCTGAAAGAGTAAAAAAAATAGCAAAGCTGAGCTATTGTTGCTGAGGTTCAGCTAATCAGCTGATCTATGGGATCAGCCTGGATTATTCCAGGCATTACTGGAGGAGGTGTGCTCTGAGAATCTAATAAAACACACGAGAGCTGTGATAAAACTTTAACCTGCTTTGATAATGCAGTAACGTTCTACTCCACACACACCTGTGAAAAAGGCTGCCAGATCTCATCACCATTAGTTATTAATCTATTTGTTCCTCTAAAACTTCCTCATTTCCCCCTCCTTTTTCAGGAGTTTACTTTTTCTAAAGTGGAACTGATTTCAGGTAGGAAAAAAGCTGCAGCATATCAAAAAGTGCATGGGAAAATAGGTAAGGAGATAATGTTTAACTGGGAAGGAAGAGTTATTTTAGAAATATTTTATATCATTTAAAAAGCACTGAGTACTATTTTATGCCTCTTCCTGAGGAATAAAAGTCATAGTTATGAGTCCGGGTGTACATATTTCAATAGTAAAGTGAGACTGCTACAGATACATAAAAATCTCTTTAAAAAGTAGCTCAAATAGATTCTTCATGAGTAAAACACTGGCAACCTGAATTTTAGTACGATTCTCAGCATTTCAGCGGTGCATTTTGTTCATCTGTAAAGTGCTACAGAAAACAGAGTATAGATCATTCCTACTCAGCCCTGTGTCATCTCAGCTGCAGCAGCTCAGCTGCCCCGGGGCTGTGCCGTCCATCACTGGGGCTGCAACGTGGGCCTGGCCACCTTAGTGCCTCCAGCTCTGTCAGATTTATAGAATGTCCCTCATGCTTGGGGTTATGGCCATTTATTTTGGGAGTTTTAGCTGATCTGTAACTCGCTGCTGTGCGAACAACAAAAAATAAGATGTTCACCATTCCGGGTTCTGTCTATACAACATTACATAATATGAGAATGAAGTATTTTTCCTTAGCAGCAATATTACGGTGTGAGCCTCTTTGTATCACCCAGGACATAGACAGAGAAGAAGGTTATAAAAAGCTGCCTGAGCTGGTTTTATTTTAAGAGGCCTTCAGACCAAAGGCCTGGTCTCCGCCTTGGGCCTGGCAGGGAGGCTCCGAGAAGTCACTGGGGCTCCCCATTAAAATACTGTTAGCACAGCCAAGAGTTTTGGTCTTCTTTTTAGTTCAAACGTCGTCTGGGAGAGACAAAGAAACAAAGTGCTTGGGTCAGTGGAAATTTCTGACAAAGACTTTTCTTCCTGGCACACACAGGGCCAGCCCCACCGACTGCGTGGGGTTTGTCCCCCCCGAATGACGAGGCAAAGGTCCTGATTAAAGGCCCTCGGAGCGGGGACACAAAAGATGGCCCAGGACTTCAAAGCCAGCACACTGCTGGCCAGCGGGGAGGTCCCTTTCTTCCCCTCTCTCTCCTTTTAACTTCAGCTCCTGCTGGCTCTGGAGGGGCTTCTAATTGCATTTCACAAGGCCTGAACAAAACGCGGCCTTGTCTTCCACACAGCAGCGACCCCGGAGGACGTGGAGATGATGTGAGGCTTCAGAGCAGGAACAAAAAGAGATTCATCATGTCAGCAGGCCATGCAGAGGCAGTGCTGAGGCTTCTGCGAGATCATTTGCATGTTGGCACGTTTCTGGAGGTGAGCAGGCGGTGGTGGGCTTTCACAGCAGCAGTGTGGCCGGCCCCCTCCTCGTGGCTTTGAACGTGGGACAGCTGCAAACCCAAGACCTGGGGCAGGGTTGGACCTGATCTGCAGCACCAGTGGAAAGCCAGACCCAGCTGAGGGTGGCTGCTGTGAACAGCAGAGCAGAGACCTCCTTTGGGCTGGAGAGGAAGAGCCTCTGTCCACTGAGCCAGGCCTGCAGCTGGAGACTCTCTTTGGCAAATTGGGATCTTGACCAAACAGTGCCCAGGCTGATTTAAACAGCCTAACTGAAATTCTTTCTCTTCCAGAGCTATGGAAGAGAAGGTTTGGCTGAAGCCAGATAGATTTGTTGGAAGTACAGGAAAGTGGTTTCAGGGGATGTGGGATGAGAAGAAAGCCTCAGGGTGTGTTCCACAGGAGCGCCAGGTCAGCCAGAGATGGAGCACGATTTAAATCAAGCACAGAAGTCCACTGGAACCCAGCACTTGGGCACCTTGCCTTCCAAACAACCCAAAAGAGCAAAAAAGGTCTGGACTAGTATGGATGAACAAAACACCATCTCATCCCAAAATAACACAAGTCAACAAAGTGCTATCCCTTTCATGTCTGATATTTCCTCTTTTCCGCTTCCCTAACGAGATTGGCTTCCTTATTCTTTTCCTTTTGCATTCAAATTTCAATCTGCACTGAATTTTCCACATTACAGGATGAACCATATATCTATTTTCCCACATTGCACAGCACTAGATCCAACACAATACATCCAAATCCCAAGAAGTAGAGTTTATCCCATGTTTCCTGTGCTGGTGCCAGTGGAAGCTGGTGCTGCTGAGCCTGAGCTTTCTCCATGGATGCTCAGGAAGAGAATTAGGCCTGGAATGAGGTTAGTTAGTCACTGCTGATTCATCAGGCATTTGAGATTTGGATTAACAAACCATTCATCCCCCAGTCCTTGTGTGCAGGCCCCTGTTTCCAAAAGGAGTAGGGGTTTTTTATTTATTTACTAACTGACAATAGTGGAAAGCCTCATATTCACATCTGAATTATAATAAATGCATTATAAATGAGTAAGTAGGAAACAGTAAGGAAATGATGTTTTACTTTTAAATGCTAATTATGGAGCCCTGGTGCAGTTAATGTGTAGGGTGTTCTGTCAATTTTTAATGTTTATGCCAAGTGTAGTCTTCAATTTAACATGAGCTTTTAATCCTTTGAGTACTAAATTGCCTTTTAATGCTTGCAGCACAACATTGTGTTTGCACAAAGTCAAGACTGAAAAATGAATTTACTACAAGATATGTGCATGTATGAAGGGGGGAGGAAGTACAAAGGACAAGATTTTTTCCTTAATGATGTTGTTGGAACTGTACAAGAGGAAGGAACTGCTTTCAGGATGTACCTGGCAATTCTTTGCAGTGGCAAGAGGCTGCTGCTGATTTACTGTCTCTGTTGAAGCATTTTCAGAGAGTTCTTTCAGGTTCCAACAATTTATCCAAGAACTACACCAAAATCTTAGGGTTTGCACCCACAAAGCAAACTTGGAGCAAATAATGATGGAAGGAATTACAAAAAGAGGAACCTGCATAGTGTAAGACAAAGTACTTCTGAAGAGAGGGAGTTTTTCAGGTGATAGAATTGTAAAGAATAAGGTTGTTATGGCAAGGATAAATTGCATGGCAGTTTTCTGGCTTGGCTGGTTTGGTTTTGCCTTTTCAGCTGGTGTGAGGTAACAGGCCACAGGCAGTTCCTAGCACTCAGGGTGCACCAGTCAGTGCCATGGCTCTGGCACAACCCCTGGGCTGGAGATGCTCATCCCAGCCCAGCACAGCTTCCCCTTCCCACCCTGCCCCCAGGAACCTCAGCACAGCCAGACTGGGGGAAATGGCTCAGGAGCACTCTGGGGAGGGTCTGTCCTCAGGGCCACCAGCACAGCAGAGCCTGCACGCTGCCAGGGTGGCCGTGCCTGGGACTGTGCCCTCTCCTGCTGCTCCAGGAGCTCCTCTGGGATTTGGCCAAGTGGCCACAGCCCAGCCCCAGCTGCCCCAGCACTGCCCCCCTGCACGTGGGGACTCAGAGCAGCTTGTGAGGCTAATCCCTGTTTATCTCCTTGCTGAACAGACTTTTTAAAATGACACTGTTCACATGCTTAAAGCTCCAAATTTGACTTTCCTTGACAGCAGCCATCTCAGGAATCCCAATGAGGTTTATTTTTGGCAGTGGAGCCTTCACAGAATAGGCTTTGCTGTGTGTACAGCTCCCAGCTCTGCAGAGGAGGAGAACTGGGCACCTGAGGATTTGGTACTTCCCAGGGATGTACCCTCAGCTTTGCTACCAGCTTAGACCCACAGGGCTAAAGCTAATTAATTAAAAACTCTCTTTGCTTTTTCTCTTCTCCTGCATTTCCACCATCCCTAAGATTTTGGAAGGTTGGAAGGCACCTTAAATTCCATCCAGAGCCACCCCTGCCATGGCAGGGACACCTCCCACTGTCCCAGGCTGCTCCCAGCCCTGTCCAGCCTGGCTTTGGGCACTGCCAGGGATCCAGGGGCAGCCACAGCCGCTCTGGGCACCCTGTGCCAGGGCCTGCCCACCCTCCCAGGGAACAATTTCTTCCTAATATCCAATTCAAACCTCTGCTTCTTCATTTTAAAGCCATTCCACTTTGTGTTATCACTGTAAAAAGTCCCTCTCCAGCTTTCCTGTAGGCTGCAGGTATTTGAAAATATTATTCCTTCTCCCTCATCCTAGCTTCCCATGTGTGCTAACACACAGTTTATGCTGCCCACTCCAATAATTTGGTGTTCTGGGAAGAAGCATCTCTTTGCTTAGCCCATCAGAGGGAACAGTAGTCAGAAAGAACCAGAAATACAAACAGGATCAATTGTTTTGTGATTAAACAATGCATCTTTAAAACGTGACTGAAAAGGGAAGTTTAGCCAGTGAAAGGTACAGCTTGAGCTAATGAATTACCACAGGTAAAGTTTAGACATTACTTTTGAAAAAACAGCAGTTGAAATGAATCTACAGGCCTTGTGCTAGAAACTCACACGCTGAATTTAAGCACAGAAAGTCTTGCACATAAACCAGGCAAAACATAGAATGACAGGATCATTAACATTGGAAAAGACCAAAACATCACTGTACTTCAAAGATTGATAACAGATAATCCATATCTTAAAGAATCAAATATATGTCCTGATTTGCTCAATGGCTTTGATCTGGTGGTTTAATTTAGGCAGGTAAAACTGAATTAGATGCCAGTTTTAAAAGCCTGGTCTTCAAATACTGGACTCCCATTTTGAGAAGGGAGGGGCAGATGAGAACACACAAGCCAGGGAAGGCACATCCCACCCTGCAGCAGCCAAGCCTCTGGAGCATCACCATGGGCATGGCTCCAGAAGGACATGGCAGCACAGAGCTGCTCCAGGCACATATTCCACACATGTAAATATTCCTGTATGAGGCTTAGATCTCCAATAGGAGGGTTGGAAAAATAAACCCATTTTTTTTGGATGAGATGGATACAAGAAGAGGGCTCGGGTTTGGCTGGTAGGACACTCTGGAGCTGGTGGTGGTGGCAGTGGGGACAGGGACACACAGATGCCCTGGCTGGGGTCAGACCTCAGCCCTGGCACACAGTTCTGCAGGTGGCTGAAGGCAGGATCCCCCCTGCCACAAACCACCTACCAATTGTTACATTTTTTAAAATACGATGGGAACGAAGTCTTGTATTTGAAGCATATTTTGCTTTGCCTTACATTTCCAAGCCTCTTTTCCAAGCCTCTTCCTTATACTATTTTTTCTCCCCTCACCCAGGTTTTTTAATCTTCTCATTCAGAGCTGAATTCTTCTCTTTTCCTTTCCATGTCATTGAGGTGAACAGTGTCTATTTTAGATCTTGTTCATTAATGTATCGAGGCATCTTACTTTGTATTACTTCCATATCTTGATGTTATCTAAAGCTTTTTATATAGTAAGAGAGAAATTACAAGGTTTATAATTTCCCTCATACAAGTAACAAAAATGATAAAGCATGAAATTGCAGAGCTGTGACTGATTTTCTATAAAAGTTCAACAATTTCCAGCAGGCTACAGCTGAGCTGGGGTTGGATTTGCTCTGTGCCTTTAGATCTCGTTGATATTCATCTGTGTGTGTATGTGAATGCCATTATAAACTTGGATATGCATCAAATAGGTGTCAGAAGAGGCCACAGAGCTGCTCTGAGGGCTGGAGCCCCTCTGCCCTGGAGCCAGGCTGGAGAGCTGGGGGTGCTCACCTGGAGAGGAGAAGGCTCCAGGGAGAGCTCAGAGCCCTTTGCAGGACCTAAAGGGGCTCCAGGAGAGCTGCAGAGGGACTGGGGACAAGGGATGGAGGGACAGGACCCAGGGAATGGCTCCCACTGCCAGAGGGCTGGCTGGGATGTTGGGAATGAGGAATTGTTCCCTGGCAGGGTGGGCAGGCCCTGGCACAGGGTGCCCAGAGCAGCTGTGGCTGCCCCTGGATCCCTGGCAGTGCCCAAGGCCAGGCTGGACGGGGCTGGGAGCACCTGGGACAGTGGGAGGTGTCCCTGCCATGGCAGGGGTGGGATGGGATCCTTCCAACCCAAACCATCCTGTGACTCTGATTCTAGAAATAAATCACACTTGGGTGTAAACCAGCATTAAACCACCAGATAAAACTCTTCTGAGAGGATGCAGCATGTCTGCAGCAGATTTGGAATTACACTGCAATTCTGTAAAACACCAGACAGCTCTTTTATAGGTCTTTTAAGCAGATGAAAGAAGGGATTCAGTTTACCCACATCTGCAAAATCCTGCTTGGGGGAATAAACACTCAGCAAGAAACTTCTCATTCTTTGTGCACCTGCCTAGGGCAAAAGCACCACAATACTGGCTTTACTCCTGGGCTTTTGAACACATCTTGCTTTTGACCATGCTACAGATACAGCAGCCCTAAATTACTGCTTGGACCTCCCTGGAGAGTATCCAAGTCCCACACTGTGCACTTGGAGTCATGGAAATGAAGAAAGCTCAGCACATCCAAGGATCTGGTGATCAGGCCAGAGTCACTCAAAGAGCAGTAAGTCAGATTTTGGACAGAGCAGGCACAATCACCCTCCTCAAATGTGTCACTATTGACAACAGAGCCCAATCCTCTCCTGTCTAAAGCCCAGGTGAAATTAAATCTTTCTCATTAGTACTAACTCACCCCATTTCTTCTACACCACTGGTGTCAGACAATTCCAAATGCCTTGGTGGAGCCAGGATCCCCATCCCACATGGCCAGGACATGCTGAGGTCACCCTGTGTCCACCAAAGCTGCAGCAGCCCAATGCCTCTGTGCCTGGGCTTGTTGGCAGGGCTGATGAGGCCTTGCAGCTCACCAGAGTCAGCCACAGAGTGGAAAGAAACATTCCAAGTGTGGGATTTGTCCTTGAAGCCAGGTTCCTCTCCCTAAGCCAGATTTCAGGGAATACATCAGTGTCACATTGCCTTGGCTCACACCCACCTCCCAAGTGCCTTAAATATCCAAGTCTATTGAGTTAACTGTTCCTGTCATTCATCCCTACAGCACACTAGACAATGGTGACCCTTTAAAAGAAAAGAATTTAAAAATAGGAGTGAATTTAAAAGACTCAATATGAAATATAAAGTGTTTGTGTCACAATACCTACTGTTTATACCTATGCAGTGATGAGGGTGACTTGCTCTAGAGACAGGTTTGAAACACTGGACAGCACAGCTGCTCTTGTCCAAGAGCTTCCCTGTGCCACAGCAGCTCCTGACACACACACACACACACACACACACACACACACATCCCCTGGGCCATCATCCCCCCCTGCACACTGCACAGCCATGGCCCAGCAGGGACTCCATGGAAGTGTTGGGAATTTGATCCTGCTGTCCCACATCCTATCCCACCCTTGAGGTATTCCCTTTCCTCCACTGGGGTCCAGGGGGGCTGGAAGAGCCCTGGAAAGGCTGGAGAAGCCATGGGAGCCCTGCCTGGCAATGGCACACACCACTTCAGCTCTACCACGTCACAAATCCATCCTTATTTAAATATATGCTTGTGTAAATATTTTTAGAAAGTTTCAAGCACGTACTCCAGCATGGCAGCAGCTTCCAAAAGCAGTGGATTTCACTAAATCAGTCCTACTGCTCTAGTTTTAAATAAAGTATAAATATTGTACACAAGAACTACAGCAGCACTCCAAGGCACTCCAGCACGTGGGGCTGTGCATGGCCATGATGTGGGGCCTGCTGGCACTGCTGGAGACTTGTCATCCATCAGCTTGTCTTAGTGACTAATAAGGGAACTCAAATCATGTAATGACAGGTTTTGATTTCCTTCATTTTAGACCAAATGTGGAAATCAGGTGAGCTCAGGAAAGCTATGTGGCATATGAGCTTGGAAAGGAGGAGGAAACCCAAACTCCCCTCATGCCAGTCTTGCAAATAAACTGGAAGTCTGTAAGTTTCCTTAAAAATGTATAATTGAGAAATTCCAGTGTTGCTTTTTTTTTTTATTATTGCATTGCCTAAGAGCCTTTGCTATGAACTTGGATGCTGGGTGTCTAAAACAACATCTCTGTCTCAGAGCTGTACATTACACACACTGAGACATTCATTGCCTGGCTGAATCCAGCCTAATGCACTGCATTTATTTCCTAAAAGCATTCAGAGGAGAAATGAAAGGGCAAACAAAATAAACCCCAACGTTACTCAGGAATTAAATACACACAGTTTTTACTACTTGGTATTTTCCTTCTTTGCAATTCATAAAAAGCCAGACAGGGAGGCAGAAGTTTCCTCGCTCCTAATGATGAGTGAAGGCTGGAGCCTGCCTCGGTGATCCTGCAGATGCTGCCATGTCTGTGTACCTGGAGTCAGCACCCCTGCCTGCTCAGCTGTCACACCTCTTGTTCAGCTCTCTCCTATGATAATCTCTCCCTGCTCAGCCCCAGATAACACAATGCATTCCCTCTTCTTCTTTCTGAGCTTATTTGCAGACGTAGCCATCCATAAGAAGCTTTAAATGCATATTACACTCCAGGAAAAACCCCTGTGGCCCACCAAGTCGTGGGCTGGAAAACCAGTTTAGATTCGCAGAGAAGCTGGTATTAAAGTCCTTGAGGACTTAGCATTCCCCTGTCATGGGTTTAAAGCCCTGTGAATAATAAAGGAGCCCTGGTAATTTTGCTAAAAAATGAAATTCCATCATTTCTGCAGAATAAACAAAAACAAACCAATGCATTAGCTATGCAATACTTCTCAGCACCACAGTTTGAATGCATCATTAAAGACAGATTTTACCCATGAAAAGTGTTTTTAAAAAGTAATAAATACACAAAACTTTACATATACTTTTCATTTCATTCCTACATCCTCTCTGTGGGAGGTGGACTCAGATTAAGTTGGTATAGCCAATTCCTCCAGCTGCAGGAAGCTGGAGCCCTATTTCGTACAGCTCACATATTGTATGCTATGCTCTAAACTAGATCCTACCTGCAACTGTGAAATCTGAAAGTTTAAATCTATGATATCCTCTGATATTAGAAATGAAAGTAAGAAAAGAGCAGCTAGAATGTAATCTCACTGTCATCAACATCAAGTTCATGTTTCCTTTTCCAAGTCTAAGTACTCAGCAAGGACAAGTCTGATTTTTCTCTCCTGAAAGAGCTGATTTCCTACAGGATACAGCTGGAATCCTCTTTGCTCAAATCTAAGATGGCTCTATTAGTGACATGAGAAGCTGTTTTTGAAGAAGGAGCACACCACTAAAACAGTGAATATGCAATTGACTGCAGAGAACATCTTTGCTGGCCCAGTCTTGACAAGGCAGTGTTGCCTTATCCTTCTTCCAGTTAAGGAACTATCACCACAGATTTGAGGAAGGACCAAACTGCAGCTTGGTGTCCCAGCTGCTGGTGTGGTGAAGCTCTAAGGAAGGCAAAACAACCCTCACACCCGAATGCAGCCTTAAGGAGGAGAAAAAGAAAGGTGCCTGTGAATACCAGAACCCTCAGGGATATTAAACAAGGAAACAACAGCTACAGCCAACAAGATATGGACTAGCCTCCTCCAGTGACAGAACCAGAGTTCCTAAGGCTGCTTAGCACTTTTGGTTATATCTCAAAAATCCTATAAAATAAAGGGATAGAGTCTTCTCTCTGGCATAGAGTTTTAAATTATAAGTGATTCCCCCCAAACACCGGCATTGCTTTGGTGGAAGTGAGAGGCACAACAGGCACAATGCTCCACTGGGCACTGCATCCAGAAAATACTGCTCCAGTAATTCACAGAATACATGGCAGGCACTGTCTAGGTCACTGCAGCAGGGTCAGCCTTGAAAAGACACGGAGTGACAGAGGACAGCTGTGAAATATCTGCCCCCAGCGCACGGCCACCGAGCGCCCCGGGCAGGGCTCGGCCCCGGCGGGGGCTGTCAGCACCACCCCGCAGCCAAGGGCCCCAATTCCTGGAACCACAGCTCCAGCAAAGGGTACTGCAAGGTTACCAAGAAAAGACAAGTCCTAAGGGGAATATTCAGGAGCAGCTCCTCGGCTGGTGGCTGCTTCCCGCTGCGGAATGTCACTCACAAGGGAAGTCACGATGCCTGGATAGGCTTCACAATCCCCATCAGTTCTTCAGCTGCTTGGCTAATCAGATATTATTACCTCCTTTGTGTTTTCTTTCCCAGCCCTCTCTCTCTCTTTCTCTGGCAAGGTTGCTGTAAAAGGACTCAGTAATGATTCCTATCTAAATATTTCACTTGCAATACAAAGGTCTGTATTTTGCATACTGTGGAACTTCTGTTGCTTTGTCTTTTGACAAAAAAAGTCTCCCTAGGCCTCTTGGAATAAATACTGATAATTGTACTCAGCCTCAACAGAGCATATTGTACATTAAACTACCAACACTGGATTCAAGGGCAGTGATCATTGAGGATGGGACTTCAGCACCCCCAAATCCTGAAGGTCTGGGAACCTCCCTTTCAGGCTTGAGGCTACTCCAGATCCTTTTGTGCCACACAGACACCCTGGCAGGACACCTGGAACCAGAGGTCAGTGCTGTGACTCCCATCCTGCAGGGTCACCTCTTCACTGGGGATCCCCCTCTGCACACAGAATGAAAGGAGCATTTAATTTCATTTCATAAACATTTGGCCTCCTATAGACACATTCTGGCACATTCCCCCTAAATTCCTTGGGGGAAGATGCAGGTCAGTGCTAAAAGCTGTAGAAAATCTCACTTTTCATCTAACTCTTGCTTTTCTGTGCGCAGAACACCAAGATTTCAACTTTGCCTAAAATAGGGGAGATTAAACTTTGGGCAAATTGTTATGATTCATCTTTTCTTCCCGTTCCCTAAGAAAACAGACCTGGTGCCTCTAAAGTCTTCTGCAAAGGACAGATCCCAGGGCTTTGACCCTCCTCTTCCTGACCCAAAGAGCACCTTCACCACCCAGCAACCTCCCCTTGATGAGCAGACATTCATCTCTGCAAATCCCTTTAAACAGTCCCTGGAGTAGGGCCTGACTAATTCCTGCAGCTCCCTGGACTGTGTGTGGAGACACAGGCCATCAGCAGCAGCCCTGTCCTTGCCCACATCCCTGTCCTTGCCCACATCCCTGCTTCTTCCACACATCCCTGCTCCTTCCCCACAGCCCTGTCCTTCCTCACAGCCCTGTCCTTCCCTACATCCCTGAACAAAGGCAGCATTTTCTCAGCAGGACATGTTAGCTCAGGCACGCTGCTACGGCTTCGCAGCTTCTGCAGGTAATGGGATGCAGTGTAGACAAGCCTAATGTGGTTTCATATGGAAATGAGGGGTAAATTATTAATATTAATAACATCTATAAACAACTGGTGACAACTTCAAGTGGCTTATTGTGTAATACATACAAGGCATCTGTTCATTATCATTTACAAGACACTCCTGATATACACAACAATCTACCCGAGGATCCGGGCAGGCGTTTCCACCCTGAATTTCTGCCTCCAAGCCAAGGTGCTCCCAGCTCCCAGAGTGGTGCTGGGAATGCTCTGTGTCCGTGCTGGAGAGCAAGCCCCGGGGCAGGGGTGCTCTGTGCCCATGCTGGAGAGCAAGCTCTGAGGCAGGGATGCTCTGTGCCCATGCTGCAGAGCAAGCTCTGAGGCAGGGATGCTCTGTGCCCATGCTGCAGAGCAAGCCCCGGGGCAGGGATGCTCTGTGCCCATGCTGGAGAGCAAGCCCCAAGGCAGGGATGCTCTGTGCCCATGCTGCAGAGCAAGCCCCGGGGCAGGGATGCTCTGTGCCCATGCTGCAGAGCAAGCCCCAAGGCAGGGATGCTCTGTGTCCATGCTGGAGAGCAAGCTCTGAGGCAGGGATGCTCTGTGTCCATGCTGCAGAGCAAGCCCCAAGGCAGGGATGCTCTGTGCCCATGCTGCAGAGCAGGCCCCAGGGCAGGGATGCTCTGTGTCCATGCTGCAGAGCAAGCCCCAGAGCAGGGATGCTCTGTGTCCATTCTGCAGAGCAGGCCCCGGGGCAGGGATGCTCTGTGCCCATGCTGCAGAGCAGGCCCCAAGGCAGGGATGCTCTGTGTCCATTCTGCAGAGCAGGCCCCGGGGCAGGGATCCCTCAGCACACGTGGCGCCGGCGGGGACAGCTCGGAGCAGCTCATTCACCTTCAGATCCTGCTGTTCTCTGAGGTCGCAGCGATTGCATCAGTGGAAATGTGTCTCATTCCGAGAGGGCTGATTCTCGCTGGGAGCAGACGCCTGGAAGCTATTACGTGTCTGTGCGATGGTTTAGGGCCCAAAGGAAACTTCCTCCAGCCCAGCTGTAACCCATGGGACAAGGCTGGGCCAGGGGAGAGGCAAACGGGGCTGCGAGCACGGGATTCTGCAAAGCACCATTGTGAGTTTATTATGTCAAAGACAGAGTAAGCCGTGATGTTACAATTCTTCTGTCAAGGACAGTGATAAAAAACTCTCCTCACTCCAAGCTCTGGGATTTACGGCATAGGTTTCCAACCTCCAGAGGCTAATTATTTCCAGTCATCCTGCAGTGCACCCTGGGCAATGCTTTATGAAGTTAGCTTCATGTGGCTGAACACCCCTTACTTCACTGGCCTCTTGCTGTCATGATGCAAAGACAGACTAGTACTTCATGTAGCAATTTTTAAATAGAAGTGGATGATTTTTCAAGTAATTATTAGCAAAAACGTCAAACAGAAAGGCAGAGGCTGGCTATCCTACTGAGAGGAACCACTGAGGCAGAAAATATGTGCCAGAGCATGGAGTGGGAGCTGCACCAAGCTTGCTGTCAGACAATGCTCTTTATCAGACCGGGAACACAACACCAGGCTGCTCATAATGCCTCCTTTAATGAGGCGGCCGAGCTGCCATGCTCGGCTGTATTCAAATAAACACAGTGGCTTTTCAGCAACTGATTTTAATCTCATTTCCTGATCTGAGAAGGGCCCGGGAAACCCAAGACTTTCAAAAAATTGTTTTTTAATTGTTGTTGGCAACTTCATCTGCTGCCTTCAAAGGATGAGTTAATGGTATCTAAACAGAGAACAGTGACACCGCAGTGAGCGGGGGAGCTGCTCCTCTCTCTCACAAAGACCAGTTCTCAAATTACCAGATGCTTTCTTCGTCTTTTGGGAAAGAAAGAAAAAAAACCTCAAGACCTTCCTTGAAGGCAGCCAGGTGCATGACAACACAGGCTGGAGCCAGTGCCATAGCAGGAGCAGCCTGGACGTGGAGCATTACAAAGGCCACCAGAGCCCACAGCCGCCCTCCCCTCTTTAGAACAGGAGCTCCCAGGAGTGTGAGCAATGCCACACTGGACATTACTTCACTGAAGTGCACACAGCCAAGAAGAATGATCTTCTGAGGTTAAATCACCAGCACAAGGTGAGGGATTTCTGCTGGGGGTAAATCCACCCAACACAAAACCCCCCCACGCGTAAACGGAGAAACCAGTTCAACCTTCCCTTCCTCCTGCTGCCTCTTTTTGTCTAGTAACTTGGCAAGTGTTTTTGGACACTGATCAATCCTTTTGGTGTGTTTAGTAAGATACCTGAATGATATCTACACAAATGACCAATAATGGCAGTGCAGTGTTCTTATCAATGGCCATCAAACCTTGGTCACATCTCAACTTTCTGCAATTACCTTCTGTTTTGGGCTGTATACAAAACCTGAAATAGAAACCTCTCCACTCTTTGGGGATGTTAAAGCACAGAATCCTAGAATAGCTTGGGTTGGAAGGGACTTCAAAGCTCACAGGTCAAACCATGTGACTAATCCTTGGCTGTGAGGGTGGGCAGGCCCTGGCACAGGGTGCCCAGAGCAGCTGTGGCTGCCCCTGGATCCCTGGCAGTGCCCAAGGCCAGGCTGGATGGGGCTGGAGCAGCCTGGGGTAGTGGAGGGTGTCCCTGCCTATGGAGGGGGTGGAAATGGCTGATCTGTACAGTCCCTTCTGACCCAAACCATCCTATGATTCTAAAACCCAACCCAAGTAGATTTAGGAGTGAGGATACAATACTTGTTTTTTATAAAAGATTTCATTAAATAGGAGGAAAAACCCAACCCCACACAGAGTTGCAATAATGCTCATTGTGCCCATCTCTAAAGGTACAGCTGTAGCAATCCAGCTGTGCTACATCTGGGCTTTCAGAGCAAGCCTGCATTTCAGTCAGGTCACACTGGGTGTCACAAATCCCTGTGTGCCTGCAGAAATATCTGAGCTACAGGAACATACCATAAGCTGCTCAGCTCATTAACAGGCTCCTCTTTGAAGCACCATTCACTTTCAGCAATTGAACTGCTGGAGGTGGCTCAGGCTGGCAAAAAGCAAGCCCAGCCAGGCTGGAGTGGCTGTCCTGCTCATCACATGGCAAAAGGCAGCTCACTGCAACTGAGGCTGGTTGAGCAGGTGTGCCTGTGTGACATTACTTAGTTTACAGTTAACTGCTGTATTTCACAGAATCACAATATCCTGAGCTGGAAGGGACCCCCAGGGATCACCCAGTCCAGCTCCTGGCCCTGCACAGACACCCCAACAATCCCAGCCTGGGCATCCCTGGAGCTCCTGGAGCTCTGGCAGCCTCGGGGCTGGGACCATTCCTGGGCAGTGCCCAGCACCCTCTGGGGGAAGAACCTTTCCTGAAATCCACCCTGAGCCTGCCCTGGCCCAGCTCCAGCTGTTCCCTGAGTCCTGTCCCTGTCCCACAGAGCAGAGATCAGTGTCTGCCCCTCCTCTGCCCCTCATGAGGACGATGGAACCGTGATGAGTCTGCCCTCAGCCTCCTCCAGCTGCACATTCCAGTGCCCTCAGCTGCTCCTCACACAGCTTCCCTTCCAGCCCCTTCCCATCCTCGTGGCCTCCTGGGGATGCTCCCTGATGGTTTAATGTCCTTTTTACACTGTGGTGCCCAAAGTGCCCCAGCTCTGGAGCCGAGGCTGCCCCAGCCCAGAGCAGAGCAGGACAATGTCCTCATGGCCTGGCTGGCACTGCTGGGCCTGGAGCCCCAGGACAGAAATGTCCCTGCTGGCCCCAGGGCAGGCTGGCTCAGATCCCACTGGCCATCAACCTGGACCCCCAGGTCCCTTCCTGCAGCTTCTCTCCTGCCTCTCCTCCCCCAGTCCACACACACAGCCAGGGGTGCTCCACCCCAGGCGCAGAATTCAGCACTTGCCATTGTTAAGGTTCGTACAGTTGGTGATTGCCCATCTCTCTAATTTATCCAGGTCTCTCTGCAGGGATTTAAAGGGACTTCAAGGGATTTAAAGTGTCAGGAAAAGCTGTGGGGACACAGTACTTTTTTCTAAAGAGCAGCTGACTCCCATTCAGCAGAAGTTTGCTCCCACTTGACCTAAGCTAGACCAAAGTCACTCAAACTGAAACACAAACATTTATAAAGGCAGCATTGTCTTAATGACTTGTTTTCAATTTACACCTTAGTCTTAAATTAAGCCTTAAGAGGCTTCTGTTGCTGATTTTCTCAGTGCCTCATTTTTAAAACAAAGATTTGCAAGGGATTGTCCATCTGCAGCAAGAGTACTCAGGTACTTCCCTAGCTCCTAAATGGAGATGCTTCAGAGGAAAAGCAGATGCCAGCCCAACTGTTCCTGAGGATTGGGTTTATGATAATTACAGGTTTGGCCTTCCAAAATTATCTCAGCATGGGTTGTGCTGGGCTAGCAAACCCAGGAAGGGTTTTAGGAAGGAGATACACATTTTGGAAAATGACTTGGCCAATGTTGAGAAGATTTGGGAAAACTACCCCCGGTGTCTCTTTTGTCTGGAGCTGGCACCAGATATGGCACAGGTGCAGGGAGAGGTGGAACCTGGCCTGGCTGTTCACTTGACACATTCCCTCATGGTGTCAAGAGAAACACCTAAGAATGTGTGACTTCAGGTAGGAGCTGCCAGCTTGAGGCATGTTCCTGTGGGACAGGCTCCTCAGAGTGAGCATCTCCTGCCCCCCGGGCTCCCCCCTGGTGTGACTGCCCTCTGCTTTGGGACAGAAAACCCACCTGAAGAGCAGCAGGAGTCAGGCAAGGCAGTCAAGCAAAGAGCTACTGGGAGCTTACGATAAAGCATAAATTTTTCAAGAGCCCATAAACAATTCAAACATCCAGCATTTCACAGAAACCAGTGGATCCTGGTACTCGTTTTAGTGGCAGCATGCTGCTGCTGAAGTCACTGCCCATCAGCATGGCACTGTGTGCTGGAGGAGGGTTACAGATCAACACCCCAAGTCTTACACTGGGGATACACAGGATCTTTCCAGGGGAAAACAAGAAAAAAAAAAACCCCAAAAAACCCAAGTTTTGTCCAACTGTGATAATTCAATAGGAGAAAAGAGTGGAAACCAGACAAGGCTTCAGCCCTTCACATCATTTCACTTCTGAAATAAAAATGACAACAGATGAGCTCAGTGCCAGCAAACCCATCCCCAAAGCAGCAGAGGGTTCCTGGCATCCGTAACCTCCATTCATTTGAAGTTTGTAATTTTGCAGAGCCTCTTTTTCTTCACTTGCAGCTGTTTATATGACACAAATCACTTTCTGGATGCAAGTCCCAGACCTCTCACATCTCACATATCGAAGAATTAACCTGAGGAGGAAACTGTCAGACAAGGCTGACTCAAATTCCACCCCCATTTCAGCAATGCTCAGAAGGAGCTAACACCTTTCTGCAGAGTGGCAAATTAATGTCTTACAACTGGAATGATCTGTAGGAATCTGCAGCTAAGACCTTTGGCAAGGACCATGACTCTGTTGTACTTGCAAGTCCATAGAAGTTCCCCAGCAGGCCCTGGGGACACACAGGGAAGTTCCAAACAGCTCCCAGTGCTACAGCACGTGGGCACCAGAGCTTGTGTGGGTACAACAGGCAAAGGAAGAAGTCACTGAGCAGGGACCTCCCATCCCACTGCTCCCTAACCTCACATCCCCCACCATGCCTCAACACAGAGCTCCTTGGGAGCTGCTGCCATCTCCCACTGGGGAACCTCTCCTGGCCCTCCTCAGTCTGTGGTGTGTCCTGTGACTGGATCATATGGAGAGGTGGGTATGTTCCTTCCAACACAAGGACAGTCCTACTGCAACAGACCAAAAGCCTCTGAGAAAAGTCAGCAATGTGTTTCTAAGGAATAGCACAAGAACGAGCATGGGGGACGATCTTCTGAACCTGCTTTCTGCTACTGAGATTACTTAAGCCAAGCATGTCAGCTTTACACTTGAAGTTTTCCATACATCTGTCTTCCAAAAAAATGGATCCCTCATCAACAGGAAGTCTCACCACGTCAGGTAAACTTTATTCTGTAATAGGTTTTTCTTACAAAACTCTACTTTTACAATATTTATGGCTGCATAGCTGCAATTAAAGTAAAACTAAGAGAATGAAATTGGGAAATTCACTCTTAAATTCAGTCATGCTCTCTGATAAAGTCATGAAATATTTGGAGAGGCAGAAGCAGAAGGCCAAGGCTGTGGTGGCCAATGCTGTTTATGGAGGTGGCCAAGGCAAGGGGAGATGAGAGGGGAGGCACCCACATCCCCACAGGAGATATTTTTGCTTTCTGAATGAGCTCCTTCTGCCTGCAGCAGGTACCAGCTATTGCTCTGCACCCGCTCCTTCCAGGTGCACTTTGTTAAGACAATGTAATCCTCAGAAAATCTTGCCATGAAAGTCTCATTATATATATATATGTTATATATTTTACAGAAGAATATACCAAGGCAAAGAAAAGTGAATGGATGAGCTGGCTCAAGAAGCTGATGTCTGGCTTCTCTGGTATGGCCATTTGGAGGTGGGATTGCTGAATGGTCAGGAGGTCCCCAAGGGCTCAGTAATGACCCCTTGGATTTCCAGAGCTCCTACCAGCTCACAGGATGGCTCCTCTCCGACACACAACACCCACAGCTATTTATGTCCAGGAGTGGGACTCCATGACAAAGTTTTCCCGAGCCTACCCAGCACTGTGGTGCACTTGGACACTGCTGGAAGACTCCAAGCAAAGTGGAGCCGACACAGAAACCCACGGAAGGATGCCCTGGGCTTCAGCATGTACAGAATCATCAATCTCAGGATAAGAGAAAGGACTTTGTGTTCAGATGACATCAAACATCCTTGTCAGGATCATGACGTTCTTTCCCTTGCAGCTGACCTGGAAAGCGAAATATGCCCTTGACATATGACCCAGGCAAACGTGAAGGCAATTTTACTGACAGCATGAATAAAATAAACTCTCCCTGACAGGCCATGGAAAGGGGCAAGAGATGAAGTGGTTCATGCTCTCCTCTGTTAGTTAAAACCCTTTGGACTTTGCTTCCACCTCACTGCAGAAGGCTGCTGATGCAAAGGGTGATATTTGCCTGCAATCTTTCCCTGGGAAGTAATTAGTTTCCATTTAGAGGGATGACAAATTGATCAGGCAGGAATCTCACTGAGCTCTGAATTGAAGCTAAACTGTGATAGCTCCAGCTCTGGCAACTTGGGTTTGTCAGTCTGTCAATGCATTTTACAGTTTCAAAATTCAATCACCCAACAGCAGGAAAGACATTGGCTTAAAAAAAAAAAAAAAAGGGTGGGGGGGGGGGGGGGGAAAGAAGCAGCAGCAGAAGCAGGGGGGAGAAGCAGCAAAGCCTCCACTTCCTCCTGCAAGTTCATTATCGCCTCTCCAAAGCATGACGGTGGTGTGAAATGGGTTAGACGCATGGATGCCTCTGTTAACGGCCAAGGAAAAAAAAGTCGCACATCATTAGGAATGGAATAAACGATACCGAGGCACAGAGCAGAAATGATTTGATTAGCAATTTCCAGTTTTGAAAAGACCTGGAAGAGAACCAAATGACTATACAGAAGGTGTGATGGAGTTCTTAATTGCTGTAACTGCACAGGGAGACTCGATGATTTGTGACATATAATACAGCACAGTACGCTAACGCTAATAACTGTTAATTAACTGCAGCAATGATATACTCTCAAAATGCACATACAAGTTACCATAATTTCTAGATTAAAAGCTGCAATGTTCGAAGCCAAAGGCAGAGGGAAAGCAGCACAGAGGGAGTGGAGGACGAGAAGAAAGTGGAAAAGGAGATGGAGAATCTTTCCTTTTTTTAAACCCCCTTTTGAGCACTTCTGACACCTCAACCAGAGCAAAGCAGCCAGAAAGCACCAAGAAAAAAAATAAAATACTCCTGCCGAAATGCGAAACAGTTCCTGCATGAAGCTCCCTCCAGAGCAGCAGTTATTAATTCTGAAAGGCTGTTGTTGCACCAGGCCATCTGGCTGTGCTGTAAAGAGTTCAGGAGCTCTGCTGAGCTAAGATTCCTGTCGGATCCCATTCGCCCCAGCGACATTATTCACTCACAAATGTTATCGCACCATTTTTTCCCCCATCGCTGCTGTTTGTGAGTCACTTTATTTATTTGCAGGCAGTTTGTTGCACTGCCCAGTGCAAAAGTGGCTCTGCCAGGAGCCTCCAGGGAGCCAGGAAACAACACCCTCATCCAAAGGATGCTCCGGAGCTGGTTTCACTCTGCCTCCCAACAGCAGTGCTGTGTCTGTGATGCTGGAAGCTGCATTTAGGAAAAGCTGCTGGATTGACAGCCTGGGAGACCGAAGGTTTCTATTTCTGCCCCAGCAGGCAGAGCACAGACACGCTCCCACACGCTGTCCTTCACCGGCACACCGCGATGGGAATCAGATGACACTGATTAGCTGTCCAGAATTGCTAAAACATTTTCTCTTTTGGATCAATAGTAATAAAGAGGAGGGTAAGGCAGGTATCAAGCTGCACTGTGGACGACTGATTCCGATCTTCCTGCAGAGCTGTAGCAGAAAAGCCCCTTGGCATGTGATCCCTCCGAGGTCCTTACAGTGTGAGTGATCTGCAGACAGGCTATTTAAATGTTACAACTGGGCTGATCTTGTAGCAGCCCTAACACATCAATTACCCTGTGCATGGAAAGCTAACAGGCTTTGTTCTTCCCTTGGTGACCCTTCCTAACAGGCTCCTCCTGGATGGCCTCCAAAGGGAAGCCAAGCAAAGTGGCCGTGTTTCAGAAGGCACCGCTCTCCGTACCCCGTGTGTGTGAGTACAAATCTAATCCCTGTGGCAAAGAGTGGGAAACCAGGAAACAAACTCACAAACCAACCTAAGCCTAAATGATTCTGTGATTCCACAGCACTGGTGTTCACTGATGCACACTGGGATGCAGTGGATGGTGAAGATGAGAATTCAAGCACAGAGCAACGATGAAAAAAAGGCCTCACAGACTTGCTCAGCCTCTCTATCCTCCGCGTTCGCACCAACGCCGCATGTTGAGAGCATGTGTGAAGTCTATCTATCATTTTAACATTGAAGTGCCTGGAAAAATATTAAGGGTAAACGTTGCTGTCATTTCAACATATGGCAAGGCACTGAAATATAGACATATCCTGAGAAAACTGGAGAATTTGAATGAATACCTCTTTTACAGAAGAGCACATTGGTTCTGTGTTTCCCAGCTTTTTGTCCACCTCCTCCTACAATCTTTTTTGTACTCCAGTTTCTTTCAAGCTAATAAACCAAATCTCCTTCATAGAATCCCAGAGTGGTTTGTGTTGGAAGGGACCTTAAAGCTCATCTCCCCCATGGGCAGGGCCACCTTCCACTATCCCAGGCTGCTCCAAGCCCGTCCATGCTGGCCTTGGACACTGCCAGGGATGGGGCAGTCACAGCTGCTCTGGGCACCCTGTGCCAGGGCCTCGCCCTGCTCTGAGTCATGAGTTTCTCTCTAACATCGAATCTAAATCTCTCCTCTTTTAGTTTAAAATCATTCCCCCTTATCCCATCACTGTCAGCCCATCTAAAAAATCACTCTCCCTCTTCAAGTGCAGGAAGCCCCATTCAACACTCTCAGGAGCACGATAAGCATACATAGAATAGAAAATAAAGAAAAAAAATAAGGTTGTATTTATGTTCCAATAAAAGAAATAGCTTCTAGCTACCAAAAAAACCAGAGAATTTTCTGGTTTTATGTTGGGTATGAAAGACAGAGGTGACCTACCTGACTGTCCAGCCCTATTCCTTCCCCTGCTGTATGGGCAGCAGATCCATACCTTACATTTTTCCAGCACGCTGCCCAGGTGGAAATGACACACAGGATGGCATTTTTATCATTTTCCTCAGTAGCAGAATGACACTGCTGGGACAATCCTTTCCCTTTCCTCACCTCTGATTCTTTGAGGGCTCCTAGCTGTCACATCACTCCCAATTTTGCTCCCACGACCACAGCCTCTAAATAATATTGCATTTTCTTTACCACCTAACACAGAACTTTCAAACCGATTTAAATCTGAAATGAATGCTGCGAATACCAGTCCATACTCACGACAGACATTTAATAACCCCCCTGGGAAAGAAGAGCTTCTGAAACTGCTAAAATGCATCCTGTGGGGATGTCAGCCTGGAGTGAAAGATTCTAAAAGACTTTTTGTGTGACAGCATCACACCCTCTGAGAGTCCCAGGTGCCATTAGGGGGGAGGAGGGGACTACAGCACACTTGAAGAATTCAAGAATAATCAGCCTCAGGTATTAATGTTTTGCTTGAAGATGTAAAAGATAAGACACTGAACCGGTATGGTTGCCAGAGAAGGGGTGTTAATGAGACACAGAGCTGCCTGTTCAGTTCTGCTCCCTCCTTTTCCAAGGTGCCCATGCAACCCCCTGTCCCTGATTAACAAGGACCATAGCAAGGCCGAGGGAAGGGGGTGGCCAAAAGGCTGGATCAGCTTCTTGGAGAAACTGGGAACAACTCCCTCTCACAGCCCTGCCAGCTTGTTCCACACAGACCTCTGCCCCAGACTGTATGCAACCCCACTGCTTCTACTGCAGAAAGCATTTTTCATATCTGGTAGGAAATTAGGGGTAAAAGGGGGGGAGGGGTGTCTCCTTTCAGAACTTTTCCATTCTAAATCCAGACTTGTCTCAGCACTACAAAAACAAAGCCTTTGTATAGGACAGCTTGGCACCCACCCACGTGCAAGGGGGGATTACACTTTCCAAGTTGCATTTTTTGCCCTTGAAATGTTTCCCTTATAATTGGAAGCAAATTTTTTTTGTCACAAGATGAAATTCCTTTGTGCAAAAAGCCAAAGCAAAGCCTATATATTACTTACTTCTCTCTTTAAAGCCTTTAGCTTTCCTGGAGATTAACTGCCTGATAAACCCTCCCCAGACTGGGGTTAAGGGCAGGGCTGCCCTCTCAGCCCCAGCTGGGCTTTTCTCACAACTGGATTGTGACAAAACCCTTGGGAGCCCCTGGCTACCATATCCAAGGCTTTCCTGGTTACCCCCAGCATGGAAAACCCGTTCTCTGTGCTGGCTCCTGGGAAAGCACCTCTTGGCCACTGGACACCAGCAGAGACCCTTCAGGCCACACCCTTTTGCTAATAACCTTTCTAATTTTAATTATTTTTTTTTGCCTACAACAAACATTCTTCTAAACATTTATCTCATACACGATGTAAATTCCTACTTCTACATGCTTTTCCACTTCACTAACTGGAGGTGAGGGTGGTTGGAGGTAGCTGGAGAACAAGGAGGCATTTTGCTGGGGAGGCCTGACTAATCTCTAAATAGGGGTGCTGGGACACTGCCACAGGCATCCCAACCACCCCACACAGCCTCTGGGGTATTTCAAGGATAATGTGTGCATCCACAGGAGCCACTGGGGCCAGTCTGACAGATGGAACCAAAGGGGCTGGCAGAGGCACAAAGCCTCTGGGGCACAGAGCAAGTCTCTGGGGACAACACCTGCACCCTGAGTGCTGCCATGGAGCTTCTCCCATGGGTGCCCCATGAAATCCCCTCAGCCCAGAACAGCAGCTCCACAGCACTTGGATGTTCATTTATCCTTCACAGCTCACATTCCTGATCTGCCTTCAGTTCTAGACCACTTCCTTGGATAAAGTGCTTGGATCCCAAGCTCTGGGCTTGGGCTTTGTGCTTTGTGCCCAGCCTTTAGCTCCTGCCAGTCCAGCATTTCTCTGGCTCCTCAGTGTCCTTCAGGCCCTGTCTCTAACACAGGGTCTGTCCTCATCCTCCCCCCTGGGAGGGACCACCTCGCTCTGGGTCGTGCCACACTTGAACTCTGCCCAGGGACTTATTCCATCCCCATCTCCCAGCTGACATGCCAATATCCCTGCCAAGTGAAAATCCTACTGGGGTGCAGAAGTACAGCCTGTCCTGGCTGCATGAAAAACAATTCTCCTTCACTCCCTACAATCACAGAGGTTATTTGCCGCCCCAGATGGAAACAAATATTTTTTATGAAGATCTGTTTTAACCAAAAGCACATATAAAACAAAAGGGAAAGAAATATTTGAGGTTTGCGGTGGTTGGAATCTACACGCAGAAAATTAATGCTTTGACATGTATTTTGCGCTTAATCTTTTGTGGCAACTTTTTTACATTTGTAAGAGTTATGGATTTTAAAAGTCACAGCTAAGATTGCTTAATGAGCATTCACCACCCTGGAAGTGGAAGCAAGGCTGATGTGGTTTAGTCAGCTGTTAGCTTTATTGCCTCTCTTCTGTACTAAAAGTGACAAGTTGAACACATTATAGAGAGCTCAGATGTGTTATGTAGATGAAGCCTGCAGCAATATCTGCCTGCTCTCTATTATTTATGATGTCTATATAATACAATGGACTGAGATTTAAGCCATTGTGATGCAGTTTGTTTTCCAGGGTTCTAAAGTACAGCACATTTTACAGAGAATTGCATCTCTGTTACATATTAATCAAATCCATCTTACATGCAGCTCTTACACTGTAAACTAAAGGGAAAGAAAGATTAAAGCGCTTGGCTTTTCCTCAGCTGTCAAGGACTGGCAATAAAATAATAATAAGGGCTTCTAAATAATGTGTGTGTGACAGGCCTTTGCTCGGTTGTGCAGTCCTTTATGGAGGTTAACTACAAAATAAGTTCCAGTGAGTGATTGAGAACAGGCGAGTGTGTAATACTGTAATGCCAAGCCCTGCATAATTCTTTGCAAAGTTCATTTGCAGAAATTCTCCCAACCTGACAAGCCAAAGTTGCTGCGGGTCCAGGCACTTGGCAGGGGTGTGAAGGTAACTCGGGCTGCCCCTGCTCCAAACCCTCAGTGCCTTCTGAACTGTTTCAGCTGCAGCCCATTAAAGCAGAAAGCTGCACTCCAGCAACACCAGTCAGCCTTCCTGGTTTCTTAAAAATATTATTATGAGGGAAGTCATGAGAAAGTTATTTTATTATAAAATACATAAAACTCTGTAGAGGTCTGTGGTTTTGGATTTTTCTTTTCCATCATTAGCCAGAGTTTTGAAGATCAAGAGGTGGAATTTTTAACAAAAGCCTAAATCACTACAAGCTTTTAAGGCAGCATGGACTGTGGAATTTATTGGAGGAGGGTTTTTGCCTTTCCTTCCTTGGATTTTGCCACCAGGGAGCCTTTCCAAAGTTTCTGTGTCTGCTCTGCCCTATTGCCCCCTTGCAGGGGGTCTGTCCACTCCCACCAGGTCAATCACGCCATGGTGGAGGGGCAGAAGAGACCACGGACACAGGGGAGAAGCAGCTGAGAGGCAGAACTTCTGCCCTGGGGAGTGCCCAGCCCTGAACAGGCTGCCCAGGGAGGGGCTGGAGTCTCCCTCAGCGGGGATCCTGCAGAGCCCTCTGCACACCATGCTGTGCCCTGTGCTCTGGGATGGCCCTGCCTGGGCAGGGAGGTGCCACCAGGGACCCTCTGTGGTCCCCTCCAATGGAACCATGCTGGGATTCTGTGACATTGTCACAAGTCACAGCAATCAGATCCCAACAAGGCTCAGGATTAAGGATCCTGTGTTTAGTGTGGGCTCTCACTGACTTCCCACACAGCCACGGGTGTCACCGGTGGCACCAAAAGGTGATGGTGATCAACTCAGAGCCCATGGATGAAAAATCACCAGGTGAAAGCTGAGCTCTTAAGCTCTGCTTTGCTGTAAACAGGAGAAATAAAGCAGAGGAAGGGAGGAAGGATGTGTGTGAGAGTGTTCTGCAGCACTTTGCATTATACACAACCCAGCCAACCACTCCTGCAAGTCCCAGTGATGCCTTCAATCACCCTGCACCACAACCGCAGGGCAGGGAGAGCCCTCCAGCAGCAACATCCTTCAGAGATGGCCAGAAAATTCAGCCCTGGACTCAGAGCCGAGTTCTAACAACATTTAAAGCAGGGAGCTCAGGCTGGAGCAAGCATTAAGAATGGGCTGCTGGGAGGAAAAAAAAAAAAGTGAATTCAGATCCAGATCTGTGTGCTGGAGAAAGCAGATGGGTGCTTGGGCGTGGGGCTTGGCTTACCTGAAAACCACGCAGTACATCTGAGGAGTGGTAATTTTAGACTCACTAGCACCAGCAAAGGTGCTAGCAAAGGAGTTTAGGAAATCAAAGGAAGGCCTTCAGGGCACCATCTGGCTGCTGCAAGGAGCCAGGGAGAATTCCTGTCCCCTTCGCACACTCCACAGGGCCACTGCCAGCTCCTGCCACCCCCACCTCACAGCAACAGCATTTGTTTACTGCTGATCTAATCCACAAGGGCAAACTCAGTGTTTGCTCTCAAAGATCTGTCTTAAAATGCTATTATACACATCCCTTGGGTCAGAGTGGTATTTTAAGTGTATTGCAATGGTAAGATGTTTCCTAGTATTGTCTCTATTTTCTTCACTGAGATGGGTCCTCTTTCTTGAATACCTCCTGAAACGCTGGGTGTTGATTTCCCAGCCTGTTTTGCACTGTGATATTCATGCTGTGACTGCTGGGGCTCCTCAGCAACACAGGTACAGCTGTTGCCACCACCTGAGTGTGTCACAGTGAGGGCATTTGACTTTCGACTTTCCTTTTTTTTAAACATGAAGAAAATAATTTAACATCTCAAATCTAACCAAATAGTTGATTACATCCCCATGGTTTGGGCTCATTCCCGCTCATGTCAAGTCCAATTTACACTGCTGCACATAGGAGAAGAACCAAGTGTAGTAAGGGTGTCCTGCACACCACAAGTTATGTGTGTAAAACAGGAAATAATCACTAATGCCTTGAGTCCTGAGTTCTGAGGTGCTTTGTCTTCCATTAGCCAAACCTTTGCAGGTGAGTACATCTTTAATCTCCATTTCTGCCATGAGTGTGCTTCAAGTAACTCTAACTTTGTGTACAGTTCTCTCTAGAGAACTTCTATGACACTAGCAACTTTCTGTGAAAGTCTCTGAATCCCTCAGACTCCCAGGGCCAGGCAGGACACTGAGCTTCCATGTAAGTACAGAAAAAGGAAATTCTGCTCCTTGTGTTTTTTTGGAATCACTTGTGACTCAAGCCCATCAGAAGAAAATGGAGAGCCCAACTTTTTGCACTGCAAAGGAACTCGTTATTCTAGGGAGTCTTCTCCTCCCCTGAAGACTCAACATGGAATTTTGCCATGAAGACACCAAGCAGCCTCTCACTGCCCCTTGGCCATGTCTACCACACCAGGCACATCCACCAAGCACAAAAAGTTTCTCTGAAGCCAGGGGCTGCCAACAAAAACCATCTTGGCATTTAATTTTTCCCCAGTGAATGGGGAATGATAGATTTTGGGAATAGATCAAAACTCCACTGAGGGTGAAAAAATGACCCTGCAGCTCTGGAAGGTTCCCCACCCCTAACATGGAGAGCTCCTGAAGCTCAGCTCAGCGTCAGAGAGACGCCATCCCAGATCAAATGGGTAACTGGGGGACAGCCATTTCCATTCCTGGGCAGGCAACACTTAAAAGGATAAACAAGAGCTAGCCACACAGAGGAGCACACTGGTTTCTTTTGCTTTCCTTGACATGGAAAGTGGCCTGCACGCCACCTGACACTCAGGGATCACTTCCCAGGCTATGGGAAATGAGCTGGGAAAACACAAGCACAAACCTCCTGTGGTTTATATGTCTGCGTCAGGCGAGCCGTGCAGAATGCAAAGGCAAATCTTTCAATCCTCCCCTCTCCCCAGGCCTGAAAGGCCAGCACAGTGCTCCATTCAGAAGGGGATTTACCACAGGTTTTGGAAAGCACCGAGTGCTAGACAGGAATCTTGCCCTGACTGAACCTACTTATAAGCCCTGCCATTAACAGGCAGTGCTGTGGAGAGCTGGTGGCACAGTGTGCACAGCACAGAGCTGTAAGTCACAGCATAGGTTTGCTGAATGAGCTGGGGACCAGCTGCATCCCTTTACTCCCTCAATAACACACTGATACGGGCACATTTATTTTCCTGTTGAAGCAGCTCACAGAATAAACGCGGGTCCCATCCAAGGGGAGATTACTGGGGGAACAGATGTACGCTGCACTGCAAACAGTAAACTTATGGAGCCCTAATCCGATACAATACAATTTAGTTTCATACAAATCCCTTGAAGAAAGCACCACAAACTGCTCTGCAGCAGCAGGGAGAGGAGCCCTGCTCGTGGCCGTGGCAGTGCAAGCCTTGTGCTTCCCAAGGCTGGCCCCGGTCCCATCTCTCTGAGACGTTTGCACAGCCTGTGCTCAGCTCATCCAGCTGGAACCCAACAGGCTCCCCCCACGGGATACCCCGAGCCTCCACTCCTGCTGCTAAAGTGCCTGGAGCTCCCAGGGCGAGCGCGCTGTGCAGCCATTAACAGCACCGGTCCGTCTCCTGCACACATCTGGGTCAGCAGCTCCCACACAGGGCAGGCCACGCAGGGAGGCAAGGGTCAGTCTGAAAAACCCTGAAACTTAATAGCAAGAGGGAACAAATTCATGCAGGCTCGTAATGACAAGGCAAAAATAGGAAATTGGAACTAGCGGGGCAAGGTGTAATAATGCAGCATTTAGCACGGGCAGCAGAGAACAGCAAATCAGTATTTTTTAAGGGGTGACCTGAGGCAAGGAAGTGGCTCAGGGGAGAAGAGGGAGAGCTGGTCCAGTTAAATGGGCGCAAGAGAAAGATCAGTCCCCAGCCATGGAAAGCTCTGATGAGAGAGGGAGGAAGAGGGGCTGAGAGGAGCAGGGAGGGGGTGAGAGGCACATTGGAGGGATGAAGTAAATGGTAAGGAGCATGGAAACATAGGAAGATATTTTTTTCAATTGAACATGAATGGCAAGAAGCAAGCAAGTTTTATTGGAAATGTAAAGGCTTCCTGTTTTATATCCTTGGCTTTAAATCTTCATTGGGAATCAGCACATGGCATTGGAAACAAAACCCACCCGTCGCCAAAGGCAGCTCGCTGCAATCGTTGTCTTGCTGGATCTTGCTTTAAATAGTCAATAGCCCAGTGCTATGTCTTGCGCTGATTATTCAAGAGCCATTATGATATCAGTGAATGTCTCTGATTGCATTTAATTCAAGTAGGCAATATATTTTGAATTCAACTTGCTCTAGCAGTCCTCCGCTCTCCCTCCTCCGAAGTCTAACAGATCATTTAAAAGTGAGCAGGTCACATCCTGAGCTGTAGGTACTAACCATGTCATTTCTTCCTCTCCTAGGGGCTTTAAATCCTGCAACTGCTGCCCTGCCAGCGGGAGAGGTGACCCCACATTTGTCCCGCTCATCGCTGGCTAATAACCATTAGGGACAATGGCGCGGCTCCCACCTGCTGCCCAGGAGGAGCGCACATCGCTCCCAGCGGGATGCCAGCGCTGACAATCTCCTCTCCTTTTCATTACAGGCTTTTGTCACTCTCACACCCCCAGAAACTACTCAGGAGGGCTCTCGGGGAATTAAACTGCAGTGACAAAGTGGGTCCTACCCCCGCGCAAGTCAGCAAACACTGGCGAGGCCTGAGGCCGCGCCGATGAACCGGCACCGGGAGCGCCCTTCCCCGGGAGGGGACGCGGGCCGAGCCCGGCCGGGGGACATCGGCCTTGGTGTGACAGCCTCGGCTCTCCAGCACGGGCTCGGGTCACTCGTTCTCCGAGGAGCCCCGGCCCCAGCAGCACTAACAGGGCTCTGCACCCCCGCAGCCCCGGTGCCGGTGGGGCCGCACCGGAGCCCTGCTCAGGGGCGGCCCCGCCATGGTCGGGGCTGGAGGACGGGGAGCGTCGGTCACCGCCGGCCCAGAACACCAACTCCACATCTCCAGCCCTGGCCGCGGCAGAAGGGCGTCTCTGCGCCCAAGAGCAGTCCGAGCCCCAGGACTCTGAGCCGCGGGGGCTCTGGGCTCCAGGCTCCGCTGCACACCCTCCATCCTCAGACCCTTCGCCAAGCTCCTCGCCCCGCCCGCGGCAGCGCGGCCGGCTCCTGCCGCCATCCCACAGCATCCCTGCCCCTCTCCAGCGCCTCCGCACATGGCAGGCCCAGGGAAGGGAAGCGAATCCTGCAGCTCCTTTTGCCGTGCAATATGGGCTGGTGGACATAAAATCAAGCAGCTCGGCTGGCCTGGCAGCCCCTCAGCCGGTATAAATCCGCGGCGGCCGGCGGGGCCGTGCCAGCGCTCCAGCTGCGGCACGAGGTGTATCCGTGTGCTCACACCAGCCCTTTGTACGGCTCTGCTCGCACTTCCCTGAAGCAGCAGCAGCCCAGCCTCGCACTGCGGTGAAGTATTAACTCATACCCAACACAGTTTGTCTCCGAGGACCCTCTTGGCCCCTTCGTCATCCTGTGCTGACATTTTAATCGCGCTTTTGTGGGAGCCGGCTGGCAGTTTGTCATCAGGAATGGCGCGGCGAGGGGCCAGCGCGGGCTGCTGGCTGCGCGGCTGCCGAGGGGAGCAGCCCATTCTGACAGACTGAGCAATAATCTGAACTTACTGCGCTGAGCCTGTGGGACACCAGCCGGGCCGCTTTATCTTCTTCATTAAAGTGCGCTCAAAAAAAAAATCCATTTTCCTTTAAAGTCTCAGGAACAGATGGAGTAAAATTAATTGCGCCATTAAGTCCCGATAGACAATACCAGAGTGGTTTTCTTTCAACAGTGCATGTGTGTTACAAAGTGCTCTTCGTAAAAGGCAATTACTGCAACATTTGCCATAAAATAAAGGTTGCTTTAATGGGCAATAAACACAGGCTTCAAATTTGGTATGAAATGGGTCTCCAAAGGGCGCTGTTATAGGCAGCTCAAAGGCACAACTGACTTTAGTATTTCTGCTCTGGCTCCAGCTCAGCTAGTTCGGAGAACAATGATTTCCACCCTTGGATATTTTCTGATGGAATTATGTATGCGGTGGCAGCTCACGGCCAGGCCCTCGGAGCCACCTTTAGCTGGCTGGGCAGTGGTGGCCGGCACTGCTGGCTGCCATCTGCCTGCTGGGACAGGGACCAGGAGGAGCAGGAGAGGGCCCAGGCCAGGGCTGCTGCTTCTGCCGAGCGGAGAATAATAAAAGCCCATTTCCTGACAGCAGATCCTTGCCAGTCTCACTTACCACTGGGTTTGTTTGATGCAAAGCCTGACATATTTATTTATATTTCTTTTTAACATAAAACATCCCGGAAAATGGATACCACATCCTTGCAAACAGAAGGAGGAGACTATAAAAATGTGTGTGGGCAGTATTCAGAAGACAAGAAACAATGGCATTTTCCATGTTTTTTGCTCTCTGGGCACTAAAACCCAAACCCAGTCCCTACCCCACAACTCCCCATCAAACAGTTTATGACAGCACGGCTGAACACAGCTTCTGAACAGGCTTGTTTGAGGTCCTGACCAGAAACAACCCAGCAAATCTCCATCATTTGCACCAAATGGTACATTGTATTTGTCAACTTAACAGCCAGAGTCACCCTGGGAGTAAAACACTTCATATGTAGGCAGCTTTCTGTCCCACAGAAGCACTGCTGACAGTATCAAGACAGATGTCTCACACACCCCACACGCTCTTCCTGCAATAACCTGTTAAAAATCCTCCCTTCTGCCTGGAATCCGAGAGGCTGTGCTGGGTGCAGCCACATCCCCACACACTTCTGGGTAGGAAAACAGTTTCTATCTGATTCTTGCTCAGATTTATTTGAAGAGGAGGGGAAATCATTTCAATTCATTGTATTTTCACATTCCAGTAATTACAAAGCGAGCATGACATACAAATGATCCATTAATTGAAATATGGGCTCTGTGAGCTCCAATATTTATAGTGTAAATCCATATTTAATTAAATAAAGCCAATAATGCTCATTTCAAAGGGAACATTGAAGCTTTTTATTTAACCATGTAGTTGATGCAGTATGTGCTTGTTTCTCAACACCTTTCAGTAAATCACCCTGGCTGAGAGAGGTGGGGGATGAGGGGGTCTGGGATGGCTCACTGAAGATCCCCTAGGCCCCCAACAAGCAAGTCCCTGCTGCTGGAGGTACTTTCCATCACTGTTATTATACACCAGTGCTGCTGCTTGGTAATAGCATCAGTCAGCACCTCTGACTGAGCAGCTTTAATCACCCACTTAATTGCCTTAATCGCCTTTTACATAACTAAGAAATCACAACACTGCAATTGTCTGGCTCTGACACACAGTAACATCAGGGGTGTGACATTAATGACGTAATTATATTAATTGCCAGGAGCTAATGTTTCAGGATCTCAAAGTAACAGACGCCAAGCCCCAAAGCCAGGGCTGCTGCTCCCTGAGCGCTCACTGGGTGCAGAGCTAAAGCCAAGAGCAGTGGTGTGGGCTCAGCAAAATGGGCTTCAGCACCCTGGCCACAGCCTGGCACCTCTCACTTTATGTTATATATATACACACATATTTCCATTGTTTTCTTTGATGCCTGGTGTTGAAGCCACAGTTCTGAGATTGCCATGACAATTACACAGTGCAGAGCTGACAAAGCCCCAGTTCACCTGGGCAGCCCTGCTCCACAACAATGTCTGAGTGCTGCTCCACAGCAAATAGAGAACTTCTTACTTCCTTAGAACAGTTTTTCATAATTTTCATCAGATTTTACCATGATGACCTTTTCCTTCAGTTGATGGGGATTCAGATGCTACTTTCCTTTATAGGAATGTTACCCCATTTGTCCTTGCAGCACCATCAACCATCCCTGCTATGGTGTTTGTAAACTTTAAACACCAATCTGTTCCTGTTAGTGGTCAGCTGGCAACATTAACCACTTTTATTCCTGGTAAAACAAAGGACAGTGTGCTTAGGGTGGCCTTGCTCCAGTGCAAGCAGATACAAGGTGTTTGCTTAGGTGCAAGAAACCCACAGTTCTCTGCACTGACAGGCACTAAGATTGTGGTTTGATTGCACAATAAACCAAATTTGAGGGGGGCAGTTGCCTGGGGAAAAGCCCTGCAGCCTTCAAACTTGAAGTGCTGGTTGTGTATCAACTCACACTGCCAAAGCAAAGTTTAAAAAAAGTTGATAGGTGAGTTTGTCCCAGCAAACGTTTTCCTGGAGGGAAGTATCATCTGTCATCTCACAGCTAATGCAACACCAGCAGAGACCAGAAAAGCCAACATAAACTTCTATCATATTTTTGGCTGAACAGACAGAAATGTAACCACAGAGCTACACCTGACTCAGATCAAATGAACATTGCTGGGATGTTCTAGGAATGCACCACCAGTATTATGCATCCTGCAGCTACAGCCTTGACATGCCTCTTTATCTCCAACACACCCTAACACTGAGGTGTGAAGGCAGAGAGCATGTAGACAACACAGAAAGAGTTATCTTTAGCCATCCACTGGATCCTCAGTGGCCTTAGCCTCAAATACATGACTCCAGTTTGTAGAGGATCCCTGCTGGATTTAATCCTGTGCCTTCATTTAGCCCTCCAGTGCATATATCTGCAGTGGATTTTCAAAGTATGCAGTGCAGAGCTTACTCTGTCTTCTGGCAGACCTCTCTACCCTCACTGAAACCCTGAGTAAGCCCCAGGTGATGATTCCACCTAAGGCTGCTCTTGAGGAGCCCTGTACAAACTCATTCCATGGTGTGCATCTATACAGAGCTGCAGGGGGCTATGGACACTGGCTCTCCCTACCAGAGACTCAAAGGTCTGTACTAATGATGAGAAAATCCCTGCAAGATGAGCATGTGGTACCCATGGTGGCACTGTCACTGTCCCCTCCAGGGTAGAAATCCCCTTTGCCATGTCCTGAAGTCAACCCAAGTATGAATCCAAACCCGCTGTGTGTTTTGTTGGCAAAGTGACTTGTGATGATGAATGAATTCTCAGAGTGTAACAAAACCTACAGGAAAACACCCCAAAAGGACATGGAATTTCCTGGCCCAAAGACCAACGGGCAGGAACTGAACTGTAGACAAGAAGATGGAATAGGAAGGTTGGTGGGTGGGCTCTCAGATCCTCATTACCTGTCCCTCAGGAGAGTCAGCCAAGGAGTGGAAATATTCTCCTCTGAGGTTTTGGCACGGGGTCTAATCATGCATTTCATGGAAGAAACCCCACTGCTCCTTCCAACCCCATCCTGGCCAACATCAGCACAGGAGACAAGTGGGTGCCTCCAAAAGTGGCACACAGCAGTGAAAGGAGGTTTTATTGCTTCTTAAGCTCTATTTACAACTACTGCACCATCTCAAGAGGTAGAGAGGAGTCCTCAGTAGGAGCTGCATGAAGTAAACAAGATGCTAAGAGCTTTCATGGCTTTTTAGTGCTAATGACAATTAATAATAAATGGATACTGCAATATTCTATCCAGTGAAAGGCTTCACAGGCATGCAACTTCCTGCACCCCATGCTTATGGACCACTGACTGTGTGAAAAGTGAGGCAAGGTAAAAGGAGGTTACCTTGGAGGTTTAAGGAAGTTAAAGAACAGTGACTGGGAGCAGAATAACAGGACCAAGGAGCCCTAGGATACTTGACATTAGGGCTGAGGTTTTCAGCAAAATCACAGAATCTCAGACTGGTTGGGGTTGGAAGGGACCTTAAAGCCCATCCAGTCCCACCTCCTGCCATGTGAAGGGACGCCTTCCACTCTCCCAGTGGAACAGGGATTCCTATTGCTGCAAGCCCCATCCAGTCTGGCCTTGGATACTTCCAGGGATGGGGCAGCCACAGCTTCTCTGGGCAGCCTAAATAGGCCAGCCTTTCACTGGTGGCTGTGGTAAGGTTGGTTTCTCTCTCTGCAGAGCAGCAGTTGTTGATGCCCTGTCTCCAGAGCCCCACACCCCCTCCTGAGGAGCACTTTGAGATGGTGAAGGAGGTACACAGGAGAAAGAGAGCCCTACGGAAGCCCTCAGGCCCTGCAGAATTCATTCTTAGATTTCAGAGCTTGTTAACGAAGTAAAAAAGGAAAGGCTCAAATGCGCACAAAAATAAACCCCAAATAAATCTGCAGAACTCCCCCATTTCCAGAAGGGTCTTCACCTTTGCAGTTCTGCATTGCTGAATTCATAAATGTCTAACTCTTTATCCCTAGGAAGCTAATTATTATGAAAGGTCAAAATAAATAGCCACACTTGTACATAAAGCTGTTGTTAATATAGAGAAGTAGACAGCTCCAATTTACAGGCTATTTTGTTGTTATAATTACAGAGCTCCCTTCACCAGTGAGTTTGTAACCATTTGGTTTAATTATGAGCTGAGGGGAAGAGGAGGGGGAGGAAGGGCAGCCGTGTCCCTCCAGAGCAGCGTTTGCCCAGGTATCACGATGGAGTACGTTGAGCATCAGCAAAGTCAGCTCCTGTGGGATTCCCTAAACACTTCCCTGAAGACCACGATGCTGGAGCCAGGCAAGCAGCTAGCAAAGGGTTAAGCTGCAGCCCATTAGAAATGTCCTTTAGTGCTGGGTCTGTTTTTCCTTACAGAACATTAGGCTCAGTGGGGCAGGCAGAAACCCCCATGGTGCCCCCATTAAAAAAGATCAAGTCGCACATGTTGATATCACAGCTTCACCCATACTGTAATTTGTCTGACAGCAGCCAAGGCTGCTGGGCCTGGCCAGGGAGGACCAGACTGCCTTTTAAAGAGAGAGACACAAATCCCTTTAAAAAAAATAATTTTGTGGCCAGACAAACTGCTTAACAACATAAAGATGCAATAAACGTTCCTGCCACTCCTCCCCTCCCACTGGAAGTGGGATAAAGCCCAGCACAGTACAAAATAATCCCAGTAAAGGCACTGCTGGAGCACTAACAAAATGCTCTGGTGCAGTCAAAGCATCGTCCTCTTTTTTTTTCCCTTCCCCTTTCTTTCTTTTTTTTTCCTTAATGCCAAAGGCATTAAAAGAGATGAAAACCACTCCATTGAGCTAGGTGAAACGTTAATCCATTGGCCTTACTTTGCTGGGAAACCAGGGTTTGAATGAGGCCCAAGGCATAAATGAAATGAGTTTAGTGATCTCAGTTTAATTCTTAATAGGCCACAACAGGCACTGCAGATACAGAAGATACAATATTAGGAAATCAAACCCTTTCAGAATTGTTTTTTCCTTTCGGCTAACGAGGGTCAGGAGAGAATTAATACAGAAACTTAAACCTTAAGCCAACCTAAATAGCTCTCTATGCAGTCAGAGTGCAGGAGGAGCAGGGAGATGCTGCCTGCAAGGCCCATGGGTGAGGAGCCATTCTGCAGCACAGCAGATGCTGGAAAAGCTGATCTGCAGAAAGTTTAGGTTCCATTCAAAGCACGGGAGGATTTCCAGTGACACCTCAGCAGGTTTGGAATCAAGCCTACATAGCTGCACGATGTGAGCAGTCCCACCAAAGCCCGAACTTCAGGGACGTTGGTGGCATCAGTCCTCAGGCCAACAGCACCTTGAAAGCCACAGATTTCTCCCAATAAACAAGGAGGAAACAGACCCAGTCCAACTCCCATCCCTTACCTAGGATCATCCTCAGAACAAACAGTGCCAGCAATGCCGGGTAGAGAGATGCTTCAAGCATGTTTACATGGGAATTTTAGTTCCTTGCAGAGTTTTCTTAGCACCAGCTGTTGTAGTGGATAGATTTAGTGGGGGTCTCAGGTGGAAAGTCAAACCTTTTAAATGAAGATATTTTGTCAGTACTGAGAAATATCAATTTTGCTTTGCAGGAGGATAAGGTGTCACTTTTTCATTCTCACAAAAAAGGAAAAAAATAATGCATCAAGACTGGATAACTGAGCCGAGAAGAAAACCAGCAGCAAAGCAGTTTTTTCAGATATTTATAAAAGTAAAATATTTTAAAGTGCAATGATGAAGTCCAGCTTTGAGCTCATTGCAGATAGAACTGTGGCTGAATTCTGAGCCAGTATCTTCCTAAATCCTCATGGTTTCTCTGGCTCTCTCCCTGCCCTTTGGCAAGGGTCTTCTCTCTGTTCATTCTCCCACACTGGCAGGTCAGGAGCTGATCCCGTGAGTCTCAGCAGATTTTCACACCCCGGGGCTGGGACACTCCTCTCCCTGACATCAAAGGCAGCTGTGTCATGTGCCAGGAGAGCCCAGCCAGCTCTTCCTGCCTCACAAGAAGCTCGGGAAGATCTGGGGCCGTTCGGAGGCTGCAGTGTGCCAGCTCCCTTTGTGTGAGCTCAGCCCCGTGTGCCCCTGCTGGGGAGAGAGCAGAGCTGTGGGTGCCTGGGTGGTGCAGCTGTCCCAGGGCACTGCAGGAATGAGGGAGAGCAGGATGAAGGCAGGAGGAAGAGTGAACAGGCTGGCAGCTGTAGGACCAGTCATGCAGCCCATTTCTCCACAGGCTCACCCCTTCCCTCCTGCATCCCCAGGGCACTGCCCACACACTCCTGTTGGCTCACTTAGCTGGGAAAAAGCAAACTCTAGTAACACTCTGCACAGTGATCCTTCCCCCTTCCCTGAGCCACACACCAGGATAACACAGCACCACGGCCCCTTTCTCTCACCCCTCTGGGCCAGGCCATGCCAAAAATCCAGGATATTAGGTGCCACAGCCAGAAAACAACAAGAAGGAAAGGCCCCCCCAGGCCTCAAACACCTCCAGCAGAGTTCAAAAAGGTAACAGAAAGCAAATTCACAACCTACAGAGATACAAGGACATAAATCCTTCAGGATGCTGTCTTATCTAGCCACACAGAAATTTAATCACCAAAGTTGCTGCACGGTGGGGTGGTGAAATACATCTTAGTCTTGATGCCTTTCAGAAAACAAGTTCTTCTCTTAAAAGGTGCTGCAGCACATTGTGTGTACATATTTAGATGTACACACATACATATGGTGTTTATAGGCATAAATAGATGTATCACTTGTACAGAAAGTGGATAAGGGCCTCTCCAACCTGGTGGCCTAAGCACTACGTGAAGCAGTGTCCACAGTTAGACACAGAAGCATTAAAGTTGGTGGTGGATGGCTCCATTACCATTCAATCCATGATTGCACCAAGGGAATAAGAATAATTTAAAAGTTTACCAAACAAATTAAGGCGTGCTTGGCGATGCATTCCCAGGACAAAGTGCCCTGGGCTGGTGTTCAGAAGTCCTTTCTGCACTGAGCATGAGACAGATGTGACTCCTGATGTTTTTGGTGACTGAAGATGTGGAAATTGCTCAGCCCAGACATGTCAGATGGCCTCCCCCTTTCCCTCAAAGTGAAAATGGTGGGACAGATTATGGGTTCAGCTCAGTCCCAGTGCCACAGCCTCCCAAGGGGGGACCTTGCCATGTAACCTCAGTTTGGGGGGACAGGTACAGACCATAAACCCAACAGAAGACTGCAAACGAAAACAGAGCAGCTGGGGATCCTAGGAAAGACTGAGAGACTGTCACTAGGGAGTCTGTGGACAGACAAGGCATGTAAAATACAGTCCAAATAAAAGTAGGAACAGGTTTTGGGTTGTGCCTCTTTAGCCTTTTCAGCTCTTTCAATCCACAATAATTATTTTTCACTCTGTTCTGCTCGGTGCTGTCCTGTGGCTTCAGGAAACACCAAATGTGTTTGACTAAAGAACAGGCTTCAGAGTTAACCAAGATGCAGTCCACACTGATAATGTATTCCTGTGCATAATGGTCTGGAAGTGCTGTATTCATGTATGAGCTTTCTCAAAATTCATTATTAATGGGAGAGATCATATACAATATTGTTCCTTAATATGCCTGAAAGACTCCCCTAAACACACAGAATCTCACTCTGCTCTTTGAACAGGCACATGAGCCCTGAGTGCAGCCATGTTACACCAGCACTGAACTACTGCAAGAAAGGAGAAAATCAGGAATGTCTCAGGCAGGAACCTGGCTCCCTGGGCTCCAGGCTGGGAGCACGTGAACGTGCAGCCACTGTGCTGTCACATCACACCGGGTTGCCATGGAGATAATTGCAATGTCATAACTAAAGGCTAATGTCAGCACCAGGTTTTACAAGGAAATGATTGGATTGTATTTTTAATTTACCCCCAAATTATTGCAGCTCCTCCATCGGGAAAAAAATGAGAATTGTATATTTAATTTTTTGACAGCAACAGAGCAGAATGTTGTGGTTTAGGATCTGGAAGTTTTTACATCACTGTGTTTTTCTGAAGGTGTTCTGAGGTGTTTCTATGCACAACTGTATTGAGACAGCAAGATAGAACTCACAGGCTACACATACATAATAGTAATAATAATAATAATAATAAACTTATAGATTATGCTGCATGTGTGCATCTATACACTGCTCTCCCAGCCTGAGCCTCATTTAGCAACTCTAACTGTTTTATTAACAATATTAATCAATACTTTCAAAATGCTCTCTTGACCTGAGAGTTGTTAAGCTGCTCTGTGGTAAAAACACATGAAACAAAATGAAATTTTAAATTATCTTCACACTTGTTGTAACATGCTCTTTGCCCTTTCTGCCTGAACTGGTGCCTTCCAAGCTCCTGAGCTAAATCCAGGCCAGCATGGGGCCAAACTGCTGTTTTCTTTGGGACTAACTTCAAAGTCAATAAGCTTTTGCACAGCTCCAGTCCCCTGGATGCCGAGAGCGAGCCGTGGTGCTGGGCTGATGGCAGCACTGTCAACAGCACGAGACAGGGAGCTTGGCAAGGTGGAGACCAGCCTTGCTGGAAGTGTCATGTGCACACCTGGCATCATTCACAACCCAAGAGAATCAATGCTGTCATTGGTGCAAAATCAGCTTCACCAAAGCTCTGCTGTGCAGCTCATTCTGAATGCAAGAGTCAAAAATACCATGCAAAGGCACTAAAGAGTGAAGACACTTAACCTGGATCCCTGCAAAACAGATGCAAGAGAGGCAAGTGTTCATCTTAGCCTGCTGCCATTAACACCACTTGTTTGTTACATGGAGAAATTATTATTGCAAAAATGACACAGACTCAGCCCATGGGGGTTTTACTGCTGGTGAAAGCCAGATGTGTCCCCTGTGTTACACAGGACATAGGCTGCTCTGGTTGTGCATGTCCCACCTTCCTGCACTCAACATTTCCCACTCCTGGTGAGCACCAGGTGTCCCACAGATCACACACGTGGCCTCCCTGCAGTGGGGCTGTGTCCCACCTCAGTGATCACAGAATGTTTGGGCTGGAGGGACCTCAAAGCTCATCCAGTCCCCCCCTTGCCATGGCAGGGACACCTTCCACCATCCCAGGCTGCTCCAAGCCCCATCCAGCCTGGCCTTGGGCACTGCCAGGGATCCAGGGCCAGCCACAGCTTCTCCAGACAAGCCCCAGAGCAGAGCTGCTGCTGCACAGATATGATCAATAGCCATGAAAAAAAAAAAAAATGAGGAAAGAAAGATAAATGCACAGAATCTCTAAGTTGGCTTAAAGGAAAACTGAAACAAAGATAAAGGAAATTCTTTTGGAAATGCTGCTGTTTTCTAATTGTTGGCAACTTGGGTTTGCATAAGGATGCATAAGGAGGAGAAAATGTTCTAAAATTATAGTAATCTTTAACTCTGCTAACACAATTGCCCTTCTCCTCCCTCATATTAGATGTCTTTGCTGCCCAAAGTGAATTCCAGGAGATAAATAGCAGAGCATTTTCCAAAATCAAAATCCTTGTTCAGATCAATTGCACCCAAAACCTGAATGATGACACACAAGGCACTCACTTTTTCTGGCAGTTTAATGCCAAAGAATTTATTCCCATTGTCAGCACAATATGGATTATCTGAGTATTAGGAGGATATACATTAAAATATAATGTATCTAATGTATAAAACGTAATGACTGCAGTGAGAGCAACATCACATTTGAGTAGAGAAGCAGAAGTAGGCGCTGTTGGAAGCAATTTGGCCCAGTTTGGAAAAACTAGCTGTTAAAAATCACAGGCAAATCCCAAACTGGCTGTTAGCAGCTACCTTCAGCAAACTCTGATTCTTGCCTCTGCTGCTTGCTCTGTCCAAGCTGGGCCCAGCATTGCCCCCTCTCCTTCCCTGAGCATTCAGGCCTGAGCACCAAAGCCTCATTCTCTTCCCATGCCCCACTGACCCCCTGCAGCCTGCTCCATCTGGGAGATCTCCGAGCAGAAGGGTTCTCCTGAAGAATAAACTCAGCTTTAAGGATGCCACCACCCCCTTGGAGTCACAACATTTTCTTCTGTCTCACACGGGATCGCTAGAAGAAAAATGAGCACATTGGGAAAGGTACCAATTTAGCGTTCAGCACATGACCGAAAAAGAAGGCACAATGGTGTGAAAGTCAGCCAGTAATAAGTAAGCTGCACTTCCATAATTTCATAGGAAAATCCTTGGGGCACAGCCAGATTCTGAAAGAAGAAGGCTGTATTTATAGCAATCAGTGTGGTTTGACATATTTCCCCTAATATGCTAAATTACTCCTTCGCTATCATCATAACTTCCCCTCAGTCATTCCTCAGCATCTCCTATTAGCCTGGCCTAAAAGCACTTAGGGAGCTTCTCCGGCTGTGACCTCTTTAAAAACGCGTTAATTCCGACAGCAGCGCCGCAATTACCCTGCCCGGGGCTGCGGAGAGCACGGCGCTGCCGGGCTCCAGCACGGCTCTGCTGTTCCTAATCCCTGTCCTTCTGTCCCTCCTCACCCCTGTGCCCATCTCGGGTCCTTCAGTGCCGGCGGAGGAGCGCGTCCGTCAGCCTGGCACGCAGCAATGGCCCCGCAGGAGCGGCGGCTCTCCCGGGGAGCCCCGGGCACGGGCACGGACCAAGGACCCCAGCAGTCCCTGGAACCCTCCGCTGCATCCTCTGCGCCGTGGACAATTTTATGGATGACTTGCACGGTCCGTGGTTGTACAAAGCTACCACTACGAGCTATTTATTTAACAACTTGCCCTGATTTCTCACTCGTGATGATGTCCAGAAGTCCCACTCAAGCTCCTGGCTCTGCTGTGTGACACTCTGTGTGCATCTGTAGGGAAACAAAGTCCTTGCCCTGAAGAATCTAAACTCTGAAGAGGCAAATCTGTTATGATGAAGCATGTCAAACCTGATAACCATCCAACATCTCTGCGTTCGCCTCTGCTCATCCTTCCCAGCCAGCCTCAAAAGAACAGTCATTACAGCCCTGCACAATTTCTGTGTGGCAGTCGCTGGCTCGTGTGAATAATGATGTTTAGTATTTTATCAGGTTATTCCATAACAAATACACCCAGTGATACTTTTATAATGATCATCTCAACACTCTGCTGCGCTGTCCTCAAAATACTAAGTGACAATAATGTAGTTCTGATTTTATTTTTTAAACCACCTGCATTCTCACATCAAACAGAGACTTTTCCTGTAGAGCCAGAGCTGGAAAAAGGATAATGCCCTTTTTTTTTTAAGGAAGGGGTGTGGGGGGAAAGAAATAAAATCATGCTTCTTCAACCTTTTTTTCTCCCGCTACTCGGGTGCTTGTCTTTAATGAGCAGCTCCAAATGACAGCTTTAATCACTGCCTCTGGCCACTGAAAGAGGCCGCTAATGATAGGAAAGAACAGAGGACCATTTGCATCAATCAGCTCTAGTCTAAATCACTTTTTATGATAATGCATCCAAGCGAAGAAGAACGTCTCTGATGTCTCCTGCATGATGATGTACCACAGTGCTGTCTCCTCATCTCAGACCTCCACATAAATCTCTTAAAGATGCACACACACCCCACCCTGTGCTGCCAGCCCTGGCCCTCGTTTTCTACACCATTAATGATCTACCACCAGGGTAGAGTCAGGAGAGGTTAAGCAATCAGTTCATTCAGTTTTCACTTTCTGCCGGGGATGCCCACTGCTCCGGGAGGAGGGGAGGGAATACACAGACAATGCCTGGGCTGTCAAACAAATACAAATTTAGGATCTACAAAATTCCCGGTTTGTCACCCATTACCAACAAGGGCTGGCAGAGAAAAAAAACACTGGGCACAGTCTGGAGGGTGCTGCCTGCTAGACCATCACAGCTCTTCTACACAGAGAACTGAACTGCTGCTAAAGCTTTGCTCTTGTGAGTACACTTTACTTACACAGGAGCGCTTTCAGAGTGACTAATCCCATAAGCACACATTACTCCCCCACCCACGGAAGGGTTTATGGGATCAAGTTCTGTAACACTGAAACAGAAGATCTGGTCCTGCACAAGACAGTGCCCTGATTAGACACTGGTCTGAGACAAGATCTGGACTGAATTTCTGGCAGGCTGAGGTCCCATGCCCAAACCAGCTCCACAAACAGAGCTACAGCAGCTCCTCATCTTCCCAGGCTGCAGCAGCTCTGTGTGTGAAGAGCACACCCCCCTGTATTCTGAGCAGTCCACACAGACACCCAGGGCCCTGCACAAACACACCCTGACATGACTGAGTCTCCTGAGTGCTTCTGCTCAAAAGCACCAAAGCAAACAGAGGTCTCACGAGCAAGACTGAGGTCCCACAGCCACCCCCAATGCAAGGGTGAGATTTCCCCAAGCTCACCCAACCAGCTCTAGGTGGAGCAGGGAATTCAGGCTGGACTGGGTCCCTAATTGCCTCTGGCTCCCTCAGGACTCCCAGGCTGGTGCTGCTGGCTGACCCAGTGACTCCTGGTGTGCGCTGCTGTCCAGCCCAGCTCTCCTGGGAGGCACAACACCCTCCTGCCAGGCAGGGCCTGTGTCAAAACAGCCTCCCCCTGTCAAAGCAAACTAATGGATGCACCAGCAGAGCCACCAGAGTCATGGGGCATGCATTTAAATACACAGGGCTGCTTTTATTGTTTCCCTGAAATAAGGGAGAAAAGAGAAGACAATGTTAATTTGGTTTTGGAGTTTCTCCTAGCTGGCAGAACGCTGGGTGGAGGAAATGACACCCATTTCCCTGGCAAATGCTCACAGTACTCAGTCTGATCCTCCAGCACTGTCTGGAGAGGCCATGGGAGCAGAGTTTATGCTCTTGTAGTTTTGACTGACATTTCTCAGGACATGCTAATCACCTTTCAGGGAAAAAGAGAGGGAAAAGGTCCCCAAATAGGCAATTTTATTTAATCTACTGATGTTAATAAAAAAATCTTTTTCTTTATGGAAACAGGCTAACCTCTGCAGGACTTAATCTTCCCCACCAAAGGGGGCTCACCATGCCAGTTGAAGCATGGACACTTTTAATCACCTGATTAAAACCAGGATGACTGTGACTGTATTTATCAGGAGTAAAGGATGGAGGAGAGGGATTTATTTAGAGGGAGCAAAATGCTAACTGAAAATTATGATGCTACAATTCTCTAGATGAAAAATCCTTGCAAGAAAATTGCCTTTTTAGCAAGATGTTGGGTTCTGGTGGATCATTCAGGCCACACGTGGGCAGAGTTACTGGGGCTCCCAGTAAAGCATGTGGTTTTTGGTGGAAGGTGGCCAGGCTGGTCCCAGCAATCTGATACCAAGGTCCAGAACAGCTAATGGGAAGACTCACAATGGCTTCAGTGGGCTCTGTACTGGGGCTTTAGTAAATGCAATTAAAAAAAAAAAGAAAAGAAAAAGAAAAAAAAAAAAAAAGACCAGAGCAGTATACAACAGCTGTAGTCCTCCTAAGCCTTTCTTTTTTGCAAATGCTTCCCTTGGCGGCTTTATTTCATTTTATTATAATAAACTTCAAAAGGTGTATTTGATCTGCCAGCATTTTTTCCCTGTCCACCAGGAGTTCATTTCAGCTGTGCAAGGCAGCAAATACTGTACATTAGGTTAATTTTCATTTCAGCTGTACAACATACATTATTGTTTCACTGCTTGGCTTAAGTGAACTCCTGGTGGATACAGTCAAAACCATACCAGCAGATCAAATGCACTCTTTGAAGTTCCCTACAATGAAACATATTTAAAAAAAAAAAAAAAGAAAAAAAAAAGGAAAAAGCTTTTAGAAAGCTTTAAAATATCCTGAATTGTTTGGAGCATTTTAATGTTTTGGCTTGTCCCTTCTAAAACCAAGTAATGAGAAATTTCATGCTGTCCATCATCCTCTCCAGCTTTTACTCCCAGAAGAAGTTATATTATGGATGAAGTATAAATTAATCTCTTTGCTGAATAGTTCAACTTAAATGAGCTTGAGGTGATTACAAACCACATCAGCAGATGCTGTATATGGTGGCTTTAAAGTAAAAAACCCAAACCAACTGACACTGGCGTGATTTGAAGGCATGCCTCTGAAGTCTACAAACCATCTTCAACTGCAGTCCAGGAACAGGCTGAATTTCATCATAAATCTCAGTGAGTGGAACACAGCCTTTGAAAATGTCACCATGAAATTCCCTCCTTGCCACAAGGCCTCCCCCAGCTCCCCAAGGATCCTGCCCCTTCCCTTGTGGATTTCCATTGGTTAAGTTGAATTATCCTTCTGTTTTCTTCATGCCCCAGCTCATCCTGACTCATTTTACTGAGCCAGCACAGCGTACAGCCCATGAAAGGGCACCAAACTCCACCTGGGAAGGGCTGGAAGCTCCTACCCCAACTTTACCACCAGTAGATTGTGATAGGGAACTGCAGCCCAATGAACACACTCCTCAGCACTTGGAGGAGACAGCCTGACCCTGGCTTCAGGCAAACTGCACTCATTCCTCATTTGAGAACACGTAAAGCTTGTGATTAAATAAGATTAACCCAACAGGATCAGGTCTCTAGGAGAAAGTGGTTTCACTAACAAGTTGTTAGAGAAGAGCCCAAGGGCATGGGAAGGCTCACAGATTATCACCAATGGAACAAATGTCAGAGATGTTCAACCAGAGCAAAGTGAGCTGAGTATCTGTGATTTGGGGGGATTTTCCAAGTGAAATGAATGTAGTGGTTTCAACATCCTGGAGGTACCCTGACCCCTGTACCCCTCCCCAGCACCCACCTCCCTTGGCCTGGGGGTGCTCCCAGCAGCTCCTGGCCACTCCTGCTGACACCCCGAGGGTGTTCACCCAGTCAGGAGCTGTCACCAGGGTGGGCAGACTGTAAATGGCTCCGTACTCCTGCCAGCCTTCTGCCAGGGATTCACAGAGCTGCGCTTCCCTCCCGTCATCATCTCACCACCAACATCCCATTTTGGACCAAGTAATGAGCATTTCAAACACCCCCCACAGAAAGGAGGAAAAACAAGACACTTTGTGTACACCATTAGTTTTATGCATCTTGCAAATGCAGTTCCCCAGCTCGAAAATCTCCCACAGCTTTTGCTTCGCTTTGAACAAAATCACGATGGACTTCTGATGAATAGCTCAGCTCAAATACACTTGGAGGCTTTTCCTTGAATTCTGACTTGGGAGTAAATAACCTGCAGTGAAGCTAATTGTATTGAAAATTCTGAATATTGAGGAAATGTTACATGTGATAAATATTTACCCTAAAGGAATTCAAAGGGAGTCTGTAACAATTTATTTCTAACCAATACCAAGTAATATTAAATTGCAGGGAAAATGCAGCCCCAAACCCTATATTTTTCCAACTTGTACTAATGATTGTTCTTTGTGAAAAATGCCAGACAACAATATCCTTAAACCATACACAACCATGTGGGTTCGTACTCTGCGTTAGCATTTTTCATCCCAACGTCCTCTGCAAAACAACGGATTGATGCTGCTTTCACTTAAATTGGTGTAACTAATTAGACCCAACTAGAATTACTCCTGATCCTATTCATGTAAACAGTCTTGATGACTTCAGTGGTGCTATTAGTGAAAATAAGGACTCACACAGAGCAAGGATTTATGGGCTCAAATCCTCTCTATTTGAAGCCTCAGTAAAATGCAGCCAATTCCAACGCAGAAGGAGAAAGCTGAGCTGTGCACAGCTGAGGAGTGGAAGAGGAAAAAAAGGGGAACATTTTTGGCCAAATAAATTGGGAGAGAAATCACTCTGTGAAAGAACTGTCAAATAAAAGACCTGGTACAGAGATTTTCAAAAGAGGCACCTGGAGAGAGGCAGGGAAATTCAGAAGGCACCGGAGCCACTGGAGGCTGTGAGCGCTCAGCACCCCACGGCTTCCACCAGAGCCCTCACTTGAGAAAGGTATTTGAGAATGTTGATCCACACAGGACTTTTCCTTTAAGCTTAAACCAGGGAGGACACGCATGGAAATGTAAATGGTTTCATTCTGAGCTTGAAAATTCAGATCAGCTTTGTGTTTCAAATGAACCAGTTCATCCAGCCATCGCAGTGCCTAAAATCAGTCCCTCAAGCTAATGCTAAAGCAGATGATTACAAAATAAAAGGTTCTCCTAAAAAAAAAAAAAAAAGAAGAGGGGGAGAAACTATATTAATCACTACCAGAAAACATCTGTTTTTAAATGAGGTGTTTTTGATCTACACTGTTTGTGATGCAAGAGGAAGGCTTTGCCATCCATATGACAACCAGATCTTCATTTTGTTGGGATTAGGGGTCAGCACAGGGGACTGGGGGAGGGAAGAATGGGAAGGGAACAGGAGAAAGATTCCTTTAATAAATGCCAGGACACTTACTCTGTAAATATGACCTGCAGACTACAAGCCACAAGTCCACTCTCAATGTTTCTGCATGATTTATATGAGGATAGGTCAATTAGAAGTTGAATGTTTTATCTCATTTGATATATGAGAGGCTTCTCTCCAAACACCTTTAATTTTCCACCAAGAGTAGGTCCAAAATGAAGATGCTGCAAACACAGACACTTAGGAATTGTCATTTCACACAAAGAGAAGTTCTGCTTCTGTTTATCATTTCTGTAGCTGAAACTGTTTCAGAATGGACAACATCATCATCATCAGGGTTTTTGCTCTCTGACAGGGGGAGAGATAGAGCAGAGACCTGACTCTGCCACCAGCAGACCAAGAGCAGAATTGACCAAGTTTCCAACTCTTGTTCCCAGGCTTTTAAAATCAAGTTAAATGGTCTGAAGAGAAAACAGAGAAGAAAGGGATAGTCTTTCACCCAAGAATCGAGTCTGAGCTCATCCTGCAGCAAGTGAAGGACATCTTGACGTGGAGAGAGCCCTACAGTGCTGAGACAAGCGGGCTCTGCACCAGTTGCTTTTTCATCTTCATTCACCCATGGCCGTGGCATTTCAGCTGACAGTGCTTCAGGCCACTCCTCCCCGGGATGACTGGAATTGGCTTTCTGATCTGACAGAGTAAAGGGGCTCAAAAATGCTTGAAGATGTTCACGTAAAGGTTTAGAGTAGCTCAGATTATCTTCCTCCAAGGATACTTGCAATACATGCTAACTTGGCAGTCATGTCTGTTTGCCTGCTGTGCCAGAAACTATGTTAAAAAAATCTGGTTTATTCACACATATGTACAAGTTCCTTCAGCTCTGGATCCCATGGAAAGCAAGTACCTCAAAGCACATTTCCTTGGAGGATTTTGTCTGACCCACCCCTCTTGTCACCACCTTTCCTGTAAGATTCTCTCTCCTCAACACAGCTGTAAAATATTTCCTTAGAAATATCTTTATATAATTTCATTCTTCTGCATCTTCTCATTGCTCACAAGAAATTCAGAAATCACACCCAACACATGAAAGGGAAGTTTCAGATTCCAGGAAACATGAGAAACACAATTCAAGCATTGCATTTCCTCTTGCATCATGAAAAAGTACAAGGACAAAAGTTTATTTTTCACTGAGAATGACACAAGCATCTGACAACCTGCATTATAATGAACATAATTATTTGAATGTTGTGTTTAACATTGCTCCTTATCTTTCCCAGTACACACAGCAGTGTATGGTAGGGTGAGCAGGGTAAGTGAATACATCACTCCTTCCCTCCCTCTGCTCCCGTTGCGCTTTAACCGTACACAAGAGCGCGCGATTAAAATGGCTTAATTAATCCTCAGGCTTTAAAGGATGGCAGCAGCAATGTTCAACTCGTGTACAAATGCATGTAACCACTTCCAAAGGAGATCCTGAGGATCTCCAGAAGTGCCTGAAGAAGGAAACTCCGCTGTTATCTTTGTACCTGCACTGAAGATCAGGGATAAGGAGTGGGGTCCTGCCAGGACCCCAAGGACACCGCAGACCCTGCTCATGTTTTGTGCCCAAGGAGCTCTCCCAAGAGATTATCCAGGCATGCATTCATGGAAGAACAGAAATTCAGACAGCTTTTCTGCTACGTGAGCTACATGTTCTTCCTATTTCCCTCTGGTTCCCCAGATGACTAGCAGCCACCCAGTTACACACCTTAGAGGCCAGGATGAACTTTGCTATTTCCATTCTGTAACAAAGGCCCAACCATCCATTTCAGATCCTGGACCCACTGTGGATATCCTTACCTTTGTCACCTGGTGATTAAAGCTACAACAACATGCTCTCTGTGGGTCAGTTGGAAATTTGAGCTGGAGGAAAAGGCTGCTGCCTACTCATTAAGTGGTGTGTCACAGGGAAAGCTGATTACAGCCATGCTCCCAAATCTGTGTTGGCTTCTGATTAGTTTTCTGGTAGAATTAAGGTTTTGCTTTTGACCTACAAAGCAGTGAATGCTTTGGGCACTAATTACTTAAAAGCTCACTCCTCCCTCCATGCAGTAACATGACAAGCTGTGGTTAGTGGGTGTTCTCGAGCTGACAGTCCCTTGGGGGTTGTTTCACTGCAGAGTGAACTTAAATAACTCAAGTCCTATGAACACACAGGAGCCCTTAACTCAGAGCCCAGACAAGCTCTTTAATTCTTTCATCCAGGGACATAAGTTAAGCCTTACAGACTGCAGGCACTCGGGCTGATGTGACAGATGCAGCCTGTGAGCAGCAGGAAGGGACGCGCTGGGAGTGGCTCGGTGCTGTCACAGAACTGCTCGGGCTCCCTGGGGACAGCTCCACCCTTAGCTGGGAGCTCCTGCTGCCCAAAGAGCTTCCCTTGGGCCAAGGAGGGATTGAAGTGGGAAGGTCCTGAGCAGGGATGGCCACAGTGTGGTTCTGAGCTGAGGCTGCAACAGGTTACTTTGTGAACTCTTTAGAGGGGACATAAAAATGAAAAGTCTTAGCCCAGGTGGCACCAGCCTTGACCAGGGGCAACTCTTGCTCTTAAATGCCCCAAATTTATTGCACCTTCCTGAAAACTCCATCTTTCCTCTTGGGATGGATCAGAGACTGCAGATGGCTGGTTATGGTAACTGTGTCTGCTCTGCCCTTGCAGCTCCTGCTGCCAACCACACAGATTAACTCTCAGCACATCTGGGGGATAAGAGGCCAGCAGTAATTTGTATCAATTTTGTACATTTTGAAAACATAACACAGTTTCAAGGTAACAATACATAATATACATTTTCAAGTAACATTTTCCCCAGGTTCACCAAGTGTCCATCACCTATCCAGTGGTAACTCAAGCAGCAGTTCCCAAGATTGTTGTCACAGAATCCCAGAATGATTTGGGTTGGAAGGACCTTAAACCACATCCCATTCTACCTCCTCCATAGGCAAGGACACCTCCCATTGTGCCAGGCTGCTCCCAGCCCTGTCCAGCCTGGCCTTGGGCACTGCCAGGGATCCAGGGGCAGCCACAGCTGCTCTGGGCACCCTGTGCCAGGGCCTGCCCATCCTCACAGGGAAGGATTTCTTCCCAATATCCAGTCTAAGTCTCAGATATAATTCCCAAACCCCAGCTGAACATTTGTCAGTCAGTAATAGATCTCAGATGTTGACAATGCAATCCAGTTCACTTCTGAGGTTCAGACGGGATAAAAAAAAGTCAGTTTAATCATGAGAACCTTCTGTATTTGCTTCAAGTCTGATACCAGCTGTTAAAGGCAGGTTTAAACCACATACTTCCTTCAAAGAGAGAACAATATTTATCTGTCATCAGTTTCTGCACTACAATTACTATACTCAAGGATAATGAACACTAAGGATAATCCAATACTTCCAGGTTCCATGGTACTGAAGTGTGTTCTCTCTCTCTCTCTAGGTTTTCAGTCCCACATATTCAAGATGGGAAAGCTCTTTTCTTTGTTCTTCACGCTGTCCTGGGCTCTGCTGGTGCTGTCTTATTAAAATCAGGTTAACACAGACTTATTTCTCAGAGGCCACTTGTTCATTACGCAGGTGTCACATGCTTTGCTAAATTTCACTGCTCCACTTCTGACAGAATCCAACTCCACGGACCAGAGCAGAACCTAAGAGCACAGATTTACTTTTTATTCTGAGCCACTGCGTCATCAGCTGGTTATTTAAAACTTTGTTCCAAGAGGCCAAGCCCAGGAGGCCAAGACTTTCCACTTAATAGGACTGAACAAACTCCTCAAGTTGTTATTAGGTGTCTGCTTCTGCATCATCATTAGCAATAATGATTTCTAGTTCAGAAAGCCTCTCTGTCCCATAAGGTTCCTATTTTCACTCAATCATGGGTGACATACATGCAGAGCAATGGAGGCATCCATGGCATGGGGAGCCACAGGAGCTTATGAAGTATTTATCAGTAAGTGCTACAAACTGTAAAACTTGCAATATGGACAGTAAAACACTATTAAAAAGAGCTATAAATGTAAGTCATTGTAATTTGAGGTTACTAATATTGCAGTTACCCCTGGCTAGTGCTCTTGGCATTGTTAGGTGTAATATATAGAAGCTTACACACCCCAGACAGAATTAAACACACACATCTTATGGACTGCAGAGGAGGTTCTCAGGAGAACCAGTTTTGATGAAAGAGTTCTGACTCTTTCCAACCCCCAACTTCTTCTTCAGGCAGTAACAGGTGAACAAAACAAACCTTTCAGCTGGTTTTTGGGCTGAGACTCACACCCTGACATTGCTCAGACCCCACTGCTCAGCCCTCTCCTGCACAGCCCCAGGGAAGGTTTGTCCCTGACACTGCCTTGCAGGGGTGAAATATTTGTCACCCTGGGGAAACAAGTGAAAGAGAAGATTGTGCCCACCTCACCTGGGCTTGTAAAGTTTAAATACTCTGTTAAAAAGTCACTGTAGCTATGGATTAAAAAAAAAAAGGGGAAGTCTCTTCAGAAAGGAGTTTTTGTCACCACCTCTCTTCAGACCATGCCTTTAGAGAGCAAACCCCTTGCCTAAATCTCCAAGCAGTGCCTATAGGCTGTGCATTCAATTCCTCACCAAATTCCACCACTATTCCCCTTTCAGCTGGGATTCCACATCACTTAAAGTAACTCCACAGAGACTTTCACAGCACACTGGACCTTACTCCAGCTCTCTTAGACAAAACACAGCAAAACAGCACTATAATTACACAAACTCTTAATTAAACTGAAGAATGTAAAGCACCTCCAATGTTTTTATTACCAGCAGCAGTGCCATTCTATCAGGATGACAGACTTGCATGTATTACTGAGCCCCTAATTAGCAATTGCTTTCCTAGTTAATAACTACTGAAATGCTATCAGGAAATATGTTTAAAGTACATATTGCCATGATGCTCTGTGTCAGTACCTGCCAGGTGATGGGGCAGCAGTGGCTGGAGAGGGGCCTTACCCCTGTCCTGGGAGGGCACCAGCTGGGTCAGATCCTGCTCTTGCCTTGGCAGCAATCCCACATCCTTGCACAAGGCAGGGGTGGGTGCTGGGATTCTCCTCCCATCTCAGAGCTGTTGGGCCCTGGGAGCTTGGCATCCTCCCAGCCTGCTGATGGGGCAGTGTCCCAGCCTGTTCTCATCCTGTTCCCACTGCTCCCAGGAGCTCTCTGCCCCTCTGGGGTTGCTGCTGTTGCCCAGCTCACACCCTCCCCACCCCCCAAAGAGGTGCCAGAAACCCCTGATGACACTTTTGGCTGGGCTAAAGGACAGCCACACCATCAGTGTCCATCAGGGGAAGGGGCTCCTGTTATCCCACTGCAAATCCCCATGGAGCAGCACTTTTCTCATGATCTCTGTGTCCATATTCACATGGTCATGTTAAAAACCTCAGTTTTCCCTCAAAGAGGGAAAATTCCTCCAAACAGAGTCCCCTCATAGTTGCAAGAACCACTTTGAAAACACAAAATGAGAATGTGGACACACAGCAGAGGATGAGGTGGGGGCAGTGGGACCTGGCCTGGGAGTGGGACACCCATGGTGGGGGGTGGTGATGGCTCTTCCCTGCACATGGACTCTCTTATTCCTGGAAACTTCACTGCTGTGACAGAGTTAACCTGGATTTCAACCACAGCAGGAACAAATGTGACTCAGATTCCTCACAGTCACTCATGGCCTATCCCCAAACCCACAAATTCTAATGTGGAGCTTTCCTTTAATGATCACTGCATAACACACATTCCACCAGCACAGACCTCTGGGAAGCAAATTCTGTTTCATCTGTGGCCAGATCAGATCTTCCCTGGGGTTTTCCATGCCTGGAACAGCTAATTTTTCCTGCTCATAAACAACACAGCACCTAGAAACACTCACTTAGAAACATTCAGAAACAATTTCCAATCCCTTGGATCCTGAGTTGGGGCACTGATGCTTCCCTCTTCTGCATCCCATGGCTGCAGCGTTAATAACAGGGGTTCCTACACAATATCACTGTTGTTATTCAAAATTTGCTCCTTGCAGAAGATGTTTGGAAGGAAGGAAGGGCTTGGGATGGAAGAAGAGGAGATAATTCCTTGCCTCTTCTCATTTTTCTTTGCCTATTAAAATAGTTCATGATAAAATCAAAATTATTACTTTGGTATTCAAGAAATTTTATATTCAGCTTCCACTGGGGGAAATGCTGCTCTTTCCTATTAATCCAGGACTTTAAAATGACAACAAGTACATTAACGATGTGTCTGTGTAATAAAACCCCCACAGTGATCAGGGATGTATATTTATGTGGCAAACTTGGGATGCCTGCTTACTGGCAGGAATGGATGCCTGCTCCTTCCCAGCTTGGGATGGGTATTTTCATGTGAAAAGGAGAACATTTCCATGGTGGCCAGGCCTCCAAACCCAGCACTCCATAACACCTGTGAGCTTTGCCCCCCCTCAGGAAGCTCTGAGCAGCCAGAGTCCCTGTGGGTTTGCTGGAGAGAAGTTAATTATGGGCTGGGATAATTTCTGCTGGGAAGGCAGGGGGTGCCATGCTGCACCCCTTTGGGAGCAGAGGAGTTCAGCCCCAGGACTGCAGCAGGAGCTGGCCACAGCAGAAGGCAGCAGCAGCCCCTGGCAGAGCTGTGGAGCCCAAGCACAGCTTCCCTGCCACCACCATGCCAGACTCCTGCCCAGGGCTGGCTCAGCAGCTGGGGATGCACTGGTGAGACATGAGGGGGATTGGGAAGCTCGTGATGGGCAGGGAATCCTTTTGCTTAGTCAGTCTGCTGAGAATGACTTTCAAATAACCCAAGAAAGAACACAACAAGGCTCTGAAAAAGAGCCTTATTTGTGTTTATTAGGTGGAGAACAAGGATACTTCTTCAATCAGGGAGATTGTGCGAAATGGAAGTTTATTCACCCTTTTATATTGTCATTTAATAACCTCATAAGCAAAGAATTATGAAACAGAGGTAATATTGAACTGATTTTCATATTTCCAGTCATGCAGTTTTTCTGCTTTGCTAACTTTTAGACACTCAGCTCATATTCTACCCACATCTTTAAAGGTCATTGCTCCCAATGGACTTTCGAGGGGGTGGTTGGTAGATAGAGATGCAACTGCAAAAAGGCTCCTGGCTGCTTAAATTCCTTCCTTCATCAGTGTTTCCTCCCCTTAAAAAGTGGGAAAGCTGCTGTGTCTCTGTAGGAAAGGTTCTGAAAGGATTCTGGAGGCATACAGAGTCTTCAACAAAAGTTTCAAAGCAGCTTCATCATTTGCAGTGAATACAAGTTTTTGACTGGTATGTAGGAAGAAGCTTGAATAAGCTCAGATCTCTGAATTGAAGGTTTCTCTAAAGAAAAAGCTCTAGAAATGCCTGCATTTAGATGGGGGGAAGCGGGTGTGAATCAAGAACAAAGGCCCAGGACCCAGCGAGAGGGAATAACCTTTCAGATCAAGCTGGTTTCCCCACCTGAGAGAGTTCCAGCCTGTGCCTTCCCATTTGATGCAAATGTCTGTCAGAATGGCACTATTGGATAATAGATAAAAGATTATCTGTGACATTATGAAAAATGAAAGCTTCAAAATGGCTACAAGTTCCATGAAAAAAAAAAATCAGATAGCCTTTCTGAAAGGCAACAATAGCCCCTCTGGTTTATTTAGCACCTTGAGTTGAGCACTGGTGCTCAAATGCCTTCCCCAGGTCATCCCTGTGCAGCAGCTGCCCTGCTGCTCCTCCAGGGAACAACCTCAGTTCTGCTTCTGATGGAGCATCTCTCCTGCCAGGAAAGGCTGGGGGAGGCTCCATGATGAGCTCAGAGCCCCTTCCAGTGCCCGAAGGGGCTCCAGGAGAGTTGGAAAGGGACTGGGGACAAGGGATGGAGGGACAGGACACAGGGAATAGCTCCCACTGCCACAGGGCAGGGCTGGATGGGAGATTGGGAATGAGGAATTGTTCCCTGGCAGGGTGGGCAGGCCCTGGCACAGGGTGCCCAGAGCAGCTGTGGCTGCCCCTGGATCCCTGGCAGTGCCCAAGGCCAGGCTGGACAGGGCTGGAGCAGCCTGGGACAGTGGGAGGTGTCCCTGCCATGGCAGAGGGTTGGAACAAGATGGTCTTTAAGGGCCCTTCCAACCCAAACCATTCTGTAATTCTGTGATTCCTTTCCCTCAACTAGAAATGGTGACAAATTCAGCTGAAGTAGCTCCACATGCAGCACCCTTGATTTCACAGAGAATTACCCATTCAAGGCAGGGATTTCCAGTGCTGGCAAGAATCAGATTTCATACCAACCTTCCCTGGCCTGCCCAACCATTGGTCTTTCACTTAGCAGAGAAGGCCCAGGTGGTGACACCTTTTCTCCACAGATTTCTGCTGTTCACCTCCCAGTGAGGGGAAGCTGCAGGTTCCTGTAGCAGTGGTGTCAAAAGCCCCAGCAGCTGCTCAGCTGGAGGGGCTCATGGCAGGGGAGCCAGCCTGCCCCAGCTGCAGCCAGGACTCCCACCACGTACAGCAGGGAGACTCAGCACATCTGTGCAAGTGTTTGTCTCGTTCAGCTGGTGTAAATTGGCACAATTCCACTGACATCAGCGAAGTCACACTGAGTTATATAAACTGATGATCTCACCCCTGTAATTACACACCATTTCCTATCTACAAATACTGTCCTGTACAGCACGATCCCAGTTAGCCTGGACATTCCTCCTGCATGCTGGGAGAGCCCAGTCTTACTGGTACAATGTCATGGATTTACACCTTTACATTCACAGCAATACAGCACCTCCCATTAAACACAAAGCTCAGCTTAACTCTTCTGAATTCACAGCTATTGTTTTCCTTACATGAAAGCACAGTGCAGGTCAAGCAATACAGATGCTGCTCCACACCTACATTTCTCATTGCTCACTCATTCTACGTGGTACTGCACAACTGACATTTGGGCACTCGTGTTGAAAAAGCTGTGAAATGATATTGAAAATGTGGAAAACATGGCCTGACAGCACTGGGGTGGTGCAGTGATGGGGGACAGACAGCTACAGAGACAGAAATAATCCTTCCACCCTGTGCAGCCTGGAATGATTATCCCTCTGTTCTGGCAGGAGGAGTGATTGCTCCTGGATCTGGCAGGAGGAATGAGCACCTGTAGTGACAAAGCCAACATGTGCCAGGACACACCCGTGTGTCTTCTGCAGCAGTGCCATGAGTGAGAGACCTTCAGCCTTCACCACCAGCCTTAGCAAACCACCAGTTGCTGCAGAGTCCCTGCTCTGTCACTGGGAGCACATTCCAGGACCATTTCTGTCCATCCCTGAGGACCAGCCCCATCCCCTGGAGCTGCAGCAGCTGAGGACACCCAGCACAGGGTGTGACAGGCCCTGTGGAAGGTCCTGCTGCTCAGTGGGGTTGGTTTATCTGCAGAGCAGCCAGGGAGACCCAGTGGAGTGTGCAGAGAGGCTGGGATCCAGCAGCACTGCCCACATGGCACTTAATTCAGGCAGATAGAACCAGTCCACTGTTAAATTAACAACTGTGAACAGTGCAGGGAATTGGGCTGAGGCTGGAGTTGTTGAAGTTTGATTTGGGCTCTCTCGTTTTGCTGGCCAGGGCAGCGTTCCAGCGCTCTAAGGTGAAAATGCATTTGTGCTCTTCAGTAACTCTGCATAAGCACAATAACTTTTTAAATTGAAACCCATATCACACAATTCCCAGAGAAATGACAATATTGGAGACCTCCAGCTAAAGCCCCTCAGTGTCCAGAAAATGAGCTCTCTATTCAGTGAAGGGAGGAACTGTGCTTCCCTGGCCAATGTCTGCAGGGCAGAATTGGGATGAAAAGTTCCCTGTCCCAGGCTACAGAGCTACCCAGAAATTGCTGGCACACAATCCATCCAGGGTTTAATTAATACACCCTCAGAAAGCCACAGCACTCTGGCTGTTGCTAGAGATGCTGATTTTTCACTGTGGTTGAAGCTTCATTTATGATTTCAGTAAAAGCTCCATTTTTTTCTTCTCTCTCTAGTTAAAAAATGAGCCTCTAGCTACAAATTGGACGATTACAGACAGTATTGTACAGCAGCAGTAAAAAAGTGTTAATGAGCTGCAGGATATCAGAAGCAAAAAAGAAAGTATTTCCCCCGCAGGCCAAACAAAATTAATTTTAAAAATTAATGTAAACCACTAATGCAGCAAGTGCTTCCATTAAATTATGGGGCTCTGACATGTACAATGCAATATTTTTGCCATTGAATTTGTTATCTAAAAGGTGTTCATTGTTTATTATGGTGTGAAAAGCTGTTTTGCTCCAGATAGGCTGGTTCATTAAGGAACTGGATCCTTGCCATAGCCCTATTTCTTAGCAATGAAGTGATGCCCTGTAGCAAAAAAATACAGAGAGCTGCTCCCTGTTTAATATCAGAAATGTAAATCAAAAGACTCCAGTCTGCTTTTTAAATGGCTTTTGGTCTTTATAGAGATGAAATTCACCCCAAATATTTCACATTGCTGGCTGGTCAGAATGGCTTCTCCAAATTCCAGCTCTGCTAAATGATTATCACTAAAACAATCCCTGTCAATGAGGGGTTTGTAATGCTCATGCTATTGAAACACTTTTAATTCTGCTGCTTCATTCATCAAACTGTAACAGGTTTGATTTTAAGAAGGGAAAGAAAACCATGTTTTAACTGGCTAAGGAGAAAATAATGTTCTGATAAGAACTCAGATATGTGCAATTACTCAAAAGCTGGCGGCTTTGAATATTTCAGGGTTGAAAACTGCACATAACAGGATTTTGATGTTCCTGTGTGTGCTGAATAGGGTCTTTTCCAGCAAAGACTCCCAGTGGGGTCAACAGGGAGAACTGGGGTTGGACCCATGGGCATGGGACCTCCTGGGGGAGCTGGAGCAGGTATGGCTTGAGGGAACAGAGCAGGGCAGGGAAACAAGAACAAGGAGACAAGAGCTGCTTTTGGTTTTGGATGTGGAAAGGAAACATCAGAGCTCTTGCGTCTAAATAACAGTGGGGAGAGGGAAAACAAAATCTAACCAAGAGCCCTCTGTTGGCATATAAAAAATTACTCTATTTAGCAAAATTAGATACTTTGTTGGCCTTCATTTATGAGCCAAAACACCCTGAGGGGGACTACTTACCAACTTTAATTAGTAATAAAAAGCTTACAAGTGCCAGGGGAGCCAGAACTGGAGTCCATGGGCCAAATCCTGTGCTTAAATTACATCAGTTTGAATTTGGGATCTTAAGTTCAAAGAAGTTGCTTTGTGCTTTCCATGGAACAGCTTGGTGGCCTCAAGTCACACCAAAGGTGGGAGAGCTGTGCTGGGACTGGTGCGCTGGGAAACTGTCATTGACCAGATTAAGAGATTGTGTCTGGAGATTTTTATGTTCTTGAGGCAAGAGCTGTTGAGGATGAGTGACTGTATGGGGTTTGCAGGGCAAGGTTTGGGCTGCAGGGGTGGCTTCTGTGGGGAGCTGCTTGGAGCTTCCTCCACGTCCAAGGGAACCAACAGCAGCCAGCAGCTCCCAGGGAGATCCAGGGGGGAGCAGAGATCCCCCTGCAGCCCCAGGAGGAGCCCAGGGCAGAGCAGGGGGGGCTGAAGAGGCTCTGACCCCGTGGGAGCCCTGCTGGAGCAGGGTCCTGGCAGGGCCTGGGGATCCATGGAGAGAGGAGCCCACCTGGAACAGGTTTGCTGCAAGGACCTGTGACCCCATGGAGGGACCTCAGTGGGGCAGTTCCTGAGGGACTGAGCCCATGGGAAATGGGATCCACACTGGGGCAGTTCCTGAGGCACTGAGCCCATGGATGAAGGAATCCACACTGGGGCAGTTCCTGGAGAACTCTCCCCTGCGAGGGACCCCAGGCTGGGGCAGGGGCAGAGGGTGAGGAGTCCAAGCCCTCTGGAGGAAGGAGCAGGGGGGACAATGTGTGATGGACTGACCACAGCCCCATTCCCATCCCCCTGAGGTGCTGAGGGAGAGGATGGAGAGAAAATCCGGAGCAAGTGAATCTTGCAGGGAGCACACTGTGATTTGCCACCTTGCCCAGACTCAACTTTCATACCTCTGTCAATATATGGGCTTGAAAATGAACAGCATCAAAGCAATAAAGGTTGGTGTTCATCTGTGGAAGCCTCAGAGATTATCAGCCTCTCTGTTTTGATGTTTACTGCAGCCATATTAGTTTCTATGGTTAAAGCAGTAGGACATATATATGTGTATATTTATGTGCATGTGATATTCATGTTAAAAATTTCCACATGAACAATCATCCCCTAAAACAAACAACAGGACTAACCCTGCTGCCATATACTTGACTGACTGTAGTTTACCTCTGTTGCTGACTTTTAGCAGCTAAACTCACTAAAGTTGAGGAGATAATTTAGCTCAGCTTTCTTCTACTGATCTGAGAAACAAAGTTTATACAAACCTTTCATGGTGAAATCAAAAATCACATGAAAAAGCAGGCAGTGCTGGGGGACAGAGCCTGGACATGAGATCAGCCAGAGCATGACTTACCACACAAACCTTGCATCAGACCTTCCTGTGAAATCTAATTTCAACTCTCCTGAAACTTCACCGGTGCCAGACCCAGCTGGTCACTGATGATCACTGAGCCACAGCTGAGGCTCTTGTGGTCAGAGGTGTCCTGGGGCAGCAGGAGGGACCCCACACCCCACTGACACCTCCCAGAGCTCCTGAGCAGCCCTGCCAGTGTTGGACTTCAGCAGCTGCCCACAGAGAAGAGACAGCTCTGTCCCAAACAACACCAACCTTTGTTTGATTTTACTGGAGAGGAGACGGTCAAAGGTGGAGAGACCCTGGGACAGGGCTGGGCACCCCATGGATAAGTCAAAAGCCCAAGTACACACATTATTCCAGTGTGGTGCCTGTGCAAATCACGTGCTTCCGCAGCTCAGCTGAAAAAATACTTGGTTTTGACCCACAGAAGGGTCAGGAAGGAACAAAGAGGCAAGCAAGCAAAATCATTTCCAGCCCTCTCCATCAGGCAAGGGTCTGAATTAGTGGTAATGTCTGGACACACTATCTATTATCCATGAAGCAACACCTTTTCATGCTTTAGCTACCAAAATGCTTCCATTTTCCAGGCCGAAGAGACTTGACAAACGAGGCCCCAACTTTCTGCCCATTGCAATAGTTTTACAGATTGTAGTTTGATATTATTACACATTAGCCAAATTCCTTCCTTTTACATTACAAGGGACCCAGACAAGCAACCTTCAGCAGCAACATCACTCAGAAAGGAACCAAGGGACCAGTGCAGACATATTGACCACACACTCACAAGTGCTGCTGTTTTCTGTTCATCAGGAGTCATCTTATATGGACAAATAATAGAAATAAGTAAGAACTTAAAAATATAGCAGTTTCAGTGCTTCCAGACTATCCATTCCTGATGAACAAACACAGGGAAAGCAAGAGGGGGTGGTACTTGATGGTGATGTGAATAAGTCAAGTTTGGTCCCAGCTACACTGGTGTAAACCTGGCATTTGGGATGACTCTGGAATGACATCCAAGTCCCTGGTTTTGCCATCTGTATTCTGCCTCCGTAGATCTGACCTACATCGTTGGAAGGAGAGGGGTAGCACAAGCATTTGGAAGTGATGCTCCTCTATTAGCGGTGAGATTAATTAAGACGCTGCTGGGCACTTCTCCACAGTCAGGCAGGGCTGTTAATGGCCATTGATTTTTTTTTAAACAGCATGTATTAGTTTAAATGGTGTAAACTGCCCCAGATTCCCTTTCCCTACCTTTGTCTTCCCTGCTAGGGGTTAACCTCGCTGGAGATAGGGAAAAAGACAGTCCCCTCCTTCCTTTGCCTGCGGCACCAAGATCAGGAAATTCACTGCTAATCACTGCAGTTGTGATTTCTGATTTCAACTGGCAGCACGGAGAATTGAACTCCAGTCCCCCGAGTACAGCAGGCTGCGCCAGGCAGGCCTTGAGCTTGTTAAAACTGTGGTGCTGCCATGCGGTTATCAATTTTAAATTAATCTCTCCCTCCATGCACACTTACCCTCCTCCACCCTCTCTTAAAGTGGCTGCTAAAAATATAAACTCCAGGATACCTCGCTCTAAGACTTAACTAAGTAAAAATCGGGATACTATTAATTACAGGTTTCCTTCAGCCTCAGCACCTGGAAAAATGGATTTCTGCACTGTCTCAGGGATTTGCCTAATCCACTTCCTGCAGTAAAGCCGACCACAGCTCTGGCTGTCTTAGCATCCTGCCATGCAAATCCTCCCTCCCACGATGAGCCCCTCTCCAGGAGCGCCCTGTCTCGGGGCTGGAGCAGCTGGGGAAGGGGAGCCTGGCAGCAGAACAGCAGCCAGCTGGGAATTGGAGCTCTGTGGGCTGAGTGTGTGCTCTGCACTCAACCAAATCTGTACAGCTGAGACAGGCCAGAGGCTCAGACATTGCTTACTTAGCTCTCCTGTCCTCATGTCACCGTCACACTGCAGCAAACCTGTGCCAAGAGCGTGCATGAGGTGCTGTGCTGCACCCCAGGGACAGCCCCTGACTTCAGCCACCGACTGGGGTTGTAAAAATTACCCCCAAATCCATGTTAATGGCTTGGCTCCCTCCCCACGCTGGAGTCTGAGTGTCTGCCACTGCTCAAGAGCAGCCTGGCTAATGTGGGCCAGGGTTTGTGAAGCCTTTGAGCTGGCCGTGTCCACCTGAAATAACAAATACCTGCGCTGGCACGGAGCACGGGGCAGCCCTGGCCGTTCAGGCAGGGCCGTGCAGCTTTATCTCCTGCAGCTGCAATTGCTACCCTGGTCAGACAGCAGAGGCACCGAGGGGAGGCCACCTGGCTCTGGAGGAGCTCAGGAAAGCAATCAGCTGGCATCTGAGCAGGGGCCATACCACCACCTCGGTGTCAAATGTGAAAATCTGTGGAGGTGAGTTTATAAATGACTGCAGGCGTCAGCATCCAGTTTGGAATCTATAAACATCTGAAATCTGTTAGTACTTTATTTGTAATGATACTGCCAACAGACTGCCCCCCCCAAAGGTCACAGCACACACTCAGCATTAAATTGCAGTACAACAAATCCTCAGCTATCCGTAACCTACTAAATGATAGGGGCAGGCTGGAAGGGGAGACTGGGATAAAGCAAAAAAAGAAAAAAGTCTAGACACACTTTCCTAAAACTCACTGGGGAATCATTTTAAAATCACTTTATGAGGAAATAATTGAGGTTCTATATACAAAACTCCCTTTAAAAAAAAAAGAGTAACACGTTTGACAACCTTAGAAAGTCACAAGGTGGTTACAGAGAAGAATGGGCCTTTGTTTGGGAATTTAAATACTATGTGGCCCAAATTCATAAACATTTAAGATTTTTAAAGCCATCGGGAAGAAAAGAGCAAAAAAGGCAAAACCAGCCAGGGCCAACTAAGGGAAAAAAACCCCAAAACCAAACCAAACTGCCAAGTGAATGAAAACCATCTCTGCAGTAAAACCCCCTTTCCTCACCCTGTAATGCTCCAACCCTGAATGCTGCCCTTCAATCCACCACAGAATAAACCCTCTGTTGTGCACATGACGCAGCACAGACCCACAGCATAAACCCACTGCTGCCTGCATCCCACTCCACAGCAAGTGGAATTCATTCCAGAGCCACCAGATGTAGCATTAGCTCCCAAAATACAGCAGCTCTCCTCAATCAGCAGGGAGGAGCAGCCTGTCCCTGTGTCTGACTGGCTGTGTCCTGCCCAGGAGGACCTGGGGACCACTCAGCATCACTCCACTTCCACATGGAGCCACAGGTTACCAACTCTATCTCTTTTCAAGTGGAACACAATATAGCTGAAAAAATCACTGCAGAAAATAATTTGTTATTCTTCTTATGCCTCTATTTTGTTATTCTTCATGCCAGAGCTGCTTCTCCATGTCACTCAGGGAGAGAGGGCCAAGCAGAAGAACCACACAGATAACTCTGCACTGAAACTTCACCAAGTTCTTCGTGAGAACAGATTATTTCCAAAATATCCTTCAAAATGTAAACCCAGGAAGGGACTTTGGGAAATTCTGGCTGTGGATCAGCTGACTGGTCAGTATCTCCACAGGGCTGACCCAAATGCATGGCTCACCTATCACTCCAGCTTCAGGAGAGTCTGGGTTCTTACCTGAATTTCATGACTCATGCCCATTTCTAGTTGTGTCTAAATGTATCCCTCTGTGCTGTAGAGCCTGACTTCCTTCTAGCCAATCTCAGCTGCCTTTTTGACCTGCACACCCCACGGAAGCACCAAGATCAAGAAAGTTGTGCCTACTGAGTGTGAGGATTAGTGAAAAAACACACTCAGAATGTCAATGAATTAGGGGCATCACACCCTTCTGCCATTAAAATTCAGTAGGTTTTCTGGTCCTTCTGGCCTCGGTGCATTTGCATAGTACAGGGTCAGAGAGACATCCTGATTCCACTATAGCTGCTCTGTTTGAAGGGTCAGAACAGTGACATACGAAAATAACCCAACTTTAATTGATACCTGGGCTGTTGAATTTGAAACTCCCCCTGGCCCCATCTCTTGTATATCTAATGTACAGTACATTCAACAGCAGATGCCAAGAAGGCAGCTTGGTTTCTCAGCTGCATTAGCAAAGCTTTAAAAATAATTGAATTGTCCACAAGATGTCCACCCTACTTTTCAAGCACCTGAATCTCCTGGCAATCACCACTGCAGCAGTGAATGTTCTCGAGGTTGGCAGGTTATCTAATTGTGAATCCCAAGTGCAGCATCTCAGGAGAAAATCTCAGGGAGAAAAAACCTATGGTTTTAGTTCAAACTTCTGTTATTTTAATAGTTTATTAGAGGTCCAGTTACGACTCAAACTTTACCAAGAGTAGCAGAGATGTAGGTGTATTTATTAATTTTTTTCCTGGTTTTATTGCTGCTATTAATTCCCAGATCACACAGACAAAGGGCAATTACAATTGACATCTACTTCCTAAATTGGGCTCAGTCAGGCATGAGGAGTTCAATGCAAACCATATTTCTTGATCCCACTGTTGCTGAGCTCAGGATCACAGATTATAGGGCACTGAAAGATTCTTGGCAGAATGGACCAGACTGGTTTGCTTGGTTTCTAGGCATCTTATCATACACTCCCTAAAAAGACAGATGATGGCTAATCCCACTCAGAAGAGCGAAGAAAGAATACCTGAAGAGTTACAGCAGAACAGTTGTAAGTGCATTACTGGTTAACTACTCATCAATTCATAACTATCATTTCTGTGACATTTTCCATGATTCAGTTCAGGCTCAGTTCTGGGACAGAAAAATGGAGAAACAATGTTTACCCCTGAGTCACTCAGCTGAAAAAATCATGATATTCGGATAGGAACCCATCCTTTAACCTACGAAACTGTATTGCTCCTGCATTTGTTGACAATGTAGAGGGACCACTGCTTTTCTTTGCATTGAAGAACAAGATTAAAAACCCCATTATTTCATCTCCTAGCATTCCTAAACCCTTTAGCAGTTCCAACCCTTTAATGCTTCTATTTTTGAAAAAAAGTGTTTTTAAAAGTTAAGTGTTGTGGGTTACTGGGATGTGTCATGAACAGGGAGCATTGAGCTGTATAAGTGAGTGCCAAGAATAAGGGAATGAAGCTGCAGCCCCTGAGTTTGTAACTGAGATACTCAAGCACTGAGTGGCCACACTTGCAGGAAAATGCTCAGAGTGCTGCTGGGCTGGCAGCAGCTTTTGCTGTGTTGGTTTCCTCTCCTCTCTACAATTCTGCTGTGGCAAATATTTCATTGAAACTCTCATTACTGGTCATCGCTTTTCCATTAATGGCCTTCATAAACAGGAAAAAACCAGGAACTTTCCTCCAGGCTAAGCAGGTTCAAAATTCACCGTTCCAACCTACAAAAGGCAGGTCAGGAGAGACACTTGGACAACAATTCACCTTGCTCACAACTACACAAGTGAAAAATGTTCTGAAGGCTTTCAGATTTTCCCTCTGTTTCTCCTCGGAAAAGCCCTTTCAAGGATCAACTAAACAAACACCCTGTGAGTGCCTCAGAAGGGACCTCTCAGCGAGCCCATCAGGGGCGTGTTTGGATGCAGAATCCAGAGTACATTACAGGTTATTTGTGAAGCTGGAGCGATGTGCTCCTAATGGGTACAAGGATGTGCTGACATCGGAAGTAAGGCTGACAGGTCTGCAGTTAACTGTCACTCCCATCACAGACTTAATAGCTTTGCCAGGCACCCTCTAAGCAAATGAAGAGAAGAAAGCTCTTGCTGTGTGACAGCATTGGAAAAGAATGCATGTGAATGTCATTCTGGTATTGAAAGTGTCAGGTGCCAGCCGAGGAGCCCTGATCAGATAGACAAGCATCGTGCTGGATGCTTTCAGGTTATTTGAAGCCTGTCATTTCTATTAGCAAGCTAACCACAAGTGGAATCCTTCATTAGTTTGTTTTGCTTAGTACTGAAGCGTCAGGGGATGGAGGCCTGGGCCCTTTTGGCTTTCTCCTTATTAACAGCTCATGATGGCTGGCGAGCAGAGGGGACCACGGGCTCCTTCCCCTCCATGCCTGCTCATTAGTGCCTGGCAGCAAAGAGCAGAGATGAGTGGACATTGGCACGGGTTGGCTTTCTAGTTCTTGGAGAAGGCCAAGAATAATCTCAGTAGATTTAATTAAAACCATAGCAAACAGATGGGGAAGATGGAAAGCAAATGCAACTGGAGACCTCTCATCTGTCTGGGGCTGCACGCTTTAATGAAGCCTTTGCTGCCCAGTGTCATCCCCTGCTGCTCCCACCCCGATGCCTCCCCTCCAGTGATGCTCAGGGCAAAGCCAGTGGGGCCAGCAGTGCCAGAAAAGCTGCCAGGAGCCTTTTTCCAGTATGGAAAAAATGACTGGAGTCAAGGGAACAGGC